>NC_058404.1:27130241-27400104 GCF_002201575.2 Neomonachus schauinslandi
TCTTTCTTTCTTTCTTTCTTTCTTTCTTTCTTTCTTTCTTTCTTTCTTTCTTTTTTTCTTTCTTTCTTTATTTCTCTTTCTTTTTTTAATGTCTTTTTGTTCCAAACCTATATATATATATATATTTTTTATTACTTTCAGGGTAGAATGTAGTGATTCATCAGTTGCATACAATACCCAGTGCTCATTACATTACATGTCCTCCTTAGTGTCCATCACCCAGTTACCCCATCTCCCCGTACCTCCCCTCCAGCAACCCTCAGTTTGTTTCCTAGAGTGCAGCGTCTCATGGTTTGTCTCCCTCTCTGATTTCATCTTATCTTATTTTTCCTTCCCTTCCCCTATGTTCATCTGTTTTGTTTCTCAAATTCCACATATGTGCACTCATTTATTTCTTACTGTTTTCTGCACAGTGCGTGTCTTTTCACCGTTATGTAAGAAATTTCCTTGATAAAATGGTAGCCTCTAATTCTACAACTGGGCAAACGATCTGTCTTAGTGGGACCAGGCTGCTATAACAAAATACCACAGACCAGGTGGCTGAAACATCAGACGTTTATTTCTCAAGGTTCTGGAAGCTGGGAATTCTGTCCAAGATCAAGGTGCTGGCCGATCTGGGGTCTGGTGGGGACCCGCTTTCTGGTTTGCAGATGGCTGCCTTTCATGACATTATCACATGGTACAGAGCAGAGAGGGAGGAAGCAGGCTCTTGCCAGGCTCCTCTTACAAGGGCAGGAATCCCATTCCTGAGGGCTCCACCCTCATGACTTCATCACCTCCCAAAGCCCCGCCTCCTAGTCTCATCACCTTGGGGGGTAGCGTTTCAGCATATGAATTTTTTTAAAGATTTTATTTTTTTATTTGACAGAGAGAAACACACAGTGAGAGAGGGAACACAAGCAGGGGGAGTGGGAGAGAGAGAAGCAGGCTTCCCGCAGAGCAGGGAGCCCGATGCGGGACTCGATCCCAGGACCCTGGGATCATGACCTGAGCCGAAGGCAGACGCTTAACGACTGAGCCACCCAGGGGCCCCCGCAGCATATGAGTTTTGAGGAGACACAAATATTCAGTCTGTAGCAAGCTACCCACTTCTATACTGAGTTTTCCTTCTTTTCAAGAGCAGAATGAAGTCATCCTAGATCATTCCCAGCAAATCCACAGTAAAACCTCTGTGCCCATTATGTGCCTAGCCACACTGTAAGCTCTGTTCTTGCACCTTGGCAAAACTACAGTCCTCAGGCCAGGAATACTCGGAACTGAGATCTGTTAATGTATTAATTACTGTGACTGCTCAGAGTTTTTGTGTCTCCCCGTCCGCCCCCCTCCCCAGCCTCTCTGCTGCATTTGAGCTCCTTACAGTCTTTCAAACGCCCAGTAGGATTCACCTGCTCCGCCACACCAGTCACTGTTGTGGGCTTCTCCAACACCCGCACCTTTTATGTGGTTTTGATGTTGGCCGCCAGGGTACCCAGGACCACAGCCCAGTTCTCAGGAGAGACCCATCCAGACCCTTAGCCTCCAGCCAGTCCCCTGGGCCAACCGCTCCCTGGGCTCCTGGGGCTCCAAGGAGCTCCGGGCACTTTCCAATCCTGCCCCGGTCAGGCGTGTGCTTGGCTGGAACTTCTGCCCCAGCTAGCGGCTTCCACTCAGCGGAGGCGCCCGAAGGCAGTCACACAACAGAAGCTTCTGTGTGGATGTCGGGGTTCGCCAGGGCCCAAGCCAAAGGCTATACTTCCTGGCCTGAGGCAGAAACACCACATAGCATCTTTTTCCCCTTTCACAAGGGATAGTTTTCAGGCTTGGAATGAAGTGTGGTCAGAATGTATTCTCTTCTAGAATATGAGGTCAGGCAGAGGTTTTTCCTTTTTCTGTTTTAAACAAAGCACGCTGTTAAATATTTTACACAAATAGTGGATGCAACTCTAGAGCAGACATTTTTGTGGTAGTTGTTGGTTTAAAAGGAAAGGCAGGAGACTGGACTGGGGACCTGTAGCAGTCACTTCACGGTCTTTGGGTTGCGAAGAACCCAGAAATTGGTTTTTAAATGGTCAGGGTGTCCACTTGGGAGTTACCAAGTTTGAAGGATACCAAACTGCAGAATGCTAAAAATACAGATTCTTTTGGTCGTACTGATGAGGCCCCGGTTTGTGTGTCTTCTCTCCAATTGACTGAAGAATCCAGAAAAATGTGGCAGACAGGTTTAAACCTTCCCTGTAGGGCAGCTCTGGCAAAGGCCTTTTCTCCATAGGAAATTCCCCAAGACCTTGCATTTCAGATGATGAAGTGTGGGGGGGGGGGGGGCACAAATACATACACACACATACACATATGCAAGTGTATGTATGTACATACACATCCGCACAAACGAGAATGTAGAAAAATTCTTTTTTCTTCTTGAAACACCCATTACCAATCTCCCTCTCTATATCTGGGCTCATGTTTGTAAAACCCCCTTGTTCCTTCACCGCCTTTGCAATTCAAAAGGGCTTTTTTTTCCTCTCCCTTTGTGTGTGTTAACTCCTGTCCCCTCCTGATAGGAGGTATTCAAATTAAGTGCTCGCAAAATTCGGAGACCAATTTTATTCCGCCTCCTGTCTGGGTTTTCCCACTTGTCGATGTCTCTATAAAGTTAGTTACCACTTTGGAAGGTCAGAAGCAGTTGCTGGGTGATGATTGACGGGGGGAGGGGGGGGGGACAGGAAGAATCAGGGAGTCCCCAGGAGTGAGGCATTTTGCATTTCCCTGTGATCATAGCAGAAGAGGAGAAAAGCAGGTGCTCTTGCTGAATTAGGCCAGGGGAAGAAGGGTGCCCCACCGTCCCCCCCCCCCAAGCCAGTGCCTCAAGTCAGCCTCTGCCTGTCATCAGGCAGGGTCAGTGTCTGTCTATCTGTCTCTCCCTCCTACACTTATTCTAGTCCTGTTTTGAGAGGCCGAGCCTCCCTGCCTCCCTCTTGGATGGGACTCGATTCTGAACGTAACTCCACCATGTTGAATACCCTGTACAGGGTCTAGGAAACAGTGAACTCCCGGAATGTGGGGATTTGTCTCATTCGGCTGAGGCTGCTATAACAAAGAACCACACACAGACAGAGTGGCTTCAACAACAACAGGAATTTATTTTCTCGGTTCTGGAGGCCAGACGTCCAAGCTCAAGGTGCCGGCAGAGGTGGTTCCTTCTGAGGCCTCTCTCCTTGGTTCGTAGGCAGCTGGCTTCTCTCTGTGTCCTCACGATGGCCTTTCCTCTGTGTCTGTGTCCTACTTTTCACTTCTTATAAGGGCGCCAGTCATGTTGGATTAGGGCCCACCCTTATGACTTCATTTTAACTTAATTACCTCTTAAAAACCCTATCTCCAAATATATACGTCACGTTCTGAGGTACTGGGAGTTAGGGTTTTAACATAGGAGATTTGGTGACATAATAGAACTGTTGTTAACTTTTCCCAGAAAGACGCCTGAAGTCTTCAATGTCGTTCTTCTGGACACTCTCCCCAGGAGGTAGCTCTGTGGAGTTGAGAGAGCTGAAGGTCTAGAATCAGCTGGAACTGGATTTGGACCCCAGATTGGCTGTCTCTAGCTGTGTGCTCTTAGGTCAGTTACTGAATATTTCCAAGCTCCAGTTTCCTCTGCTGCCAAGTGGGACAAGATACACACACACCTCAGCGTTAGCCCAAGGATCCAGTATGATGATATAAGAGAGCCTGGCACACTACCTGGTTCAAGACCCAGTTGCCCTCCATCACCTCTTGACTCATTCACCTCTCTGAGGCCCCAGGGACATGCCCATCTAGAGATCAGACAGATGAAGTTATTTCTGATCAGGTGAGCGATTGCCTGCTGGGTCAATAGCTTATGCCCTACCCCGCCCCCATTAATTCCTCAGAACCTCAAGGGAAGGATCTTGGTCTCCTGGTTTCCACTTGCATAACTAAACCTGCTTTGTGCTCCAGGACCTTCCCTCTAGCAGCCCCTTCCCCTGCTGGGCTGGCGGTGGGGGAAGGCTAGGAAGCCTCTTCTTCTAGGGCAGCTGCCCCAGAACAGGTAGGGGGAAGGGCAGAGGTCTCCTAGTGGAGAGGCCAACATGGCCGCAGACCGAAATCGAATAGCTCTAGCCTTGGATTGGGGCCAAGGCAAATTCACTTGTACTAGTCGTCAGACTCCAGTGATTAGCAGTTTCCCAGGCTCTGGAAGGTGACCTCTGGCTTGTTGGGAGAGTCCAAAGCAATTGCTAAGAGCAGTTGAGGAGAGTAAAGGCGACAGGGGACAGTGCCAGATTCGCGGGGAGAGCTTAGCTCTCTTTGGTCTAGAAGGCATCACATGGAGGGCGTCCCTGAAGACAGGGAAGGAGTTTCTCAATCGGAAGGAGTGCTGCAGGGCTGCTGGAATCAGTGCCTTCCAAGTGCCATCCCCACGTCCCTCCCACGCTCTCTCAGGCTCGACCGTGGTCCAGGCTCTGGTGGGCAGCACTTTGTGGTGGAGGAACCGCAAGAGAGAAGAGGTCAGCCACGGGAAGGGGGATGCATGGGCGTAAGCCAGCCCCTCGGTGGCACTGTTCTTTCCTCCCTCTCTTCTGCCTTTGCCTGCCCTTCTAAGCCTTGTTCCCATCTTCTCCAGCAGGTGCCAAAAAGGAAAGAGGTGACCGAGAAGCAAGTACGATTTGCTTGGCAGGGGTAGCAGCTGCGTGAGAGTTATGTGGGTATTGTGTCCTTAGGAGTACCCCCTTGCTTCCCAATGCAGCAGAACATAGGCAGAGGTTAACTAAGCACTGGTCATTATTCCACAGCCTGAGCATCTGCCCGAGGCTTTGCTGGGGAGCGGCGAGGGCAATGTGGCATAGGAAGAGGAATTTCCAGCCCTCTCCAGAATATCCATGAAGACACAGGTGTCTCTTTGTCCCAGCATCTCCCACCCGGCCTGGCCGTGCGTCCACAGCCCTCGATTAGCCTTCTTTTTTTTTTTTTTTTAAGATTTTATTTATTTATTTTTGAGAGAGAGAGAGAGAGGGAGAGAGCACACAAGCAGTAGGGAGGGGCAGAAGGAGAAGCAGACTCCCTGCTGAGCAGGAGCCCAATGCAGGACTCGATCCCAGGACCCCAGGATCATGACCTGAGCTGAAGTCAGACGCCTAACGACTGAGCCACCCAGGCACCCTCGATTAACCTTCTTAAACACAGCTCTGATCATATTTCCGGATTCCAAATGTCTGATGACTCTATTGCTGGCCACGATCAAGGGGTCTCCAGTGAGAATACGAAGTTCTCCTCTCCCAACATCTTCAACCCTTTGTCTGGAGTCACCCTTTGCTCTGTGTCTTCCTTGGCTGTGCTCTGTATTTTCTTTCCGGAGTGCTTTGGCTCACACCATTCTCTCTGCCCCAGATGCCCTCCTCCCAGATCTCCGGGGACAGCTGAAGAAAGATCTTGCCCCACTCTGAGCATGCACAGACGAATCTGCCCCCTGTGTGATTCCCAGTGTGCTCCCACTGGGGCCTCACGCAACCCCTCGTGGACCAGTTTGAGAATTGCCCCACATCCGAGTGGTACAAAACCAGAATAGGAACCCATCTGAAGAGAGACTTCAAACTTCACTTTTGAATCAACTGGAAATTTGGACAAAATCTGTTGACATTATATCTGCCTCTTTCACTTTCAGTTCAGGGAGACTCACTGACCTTTCTTAAAGGATGTGACTCTCTTTGCTTGGCAAGCGATAAATTCGTGTCTACACATTTAGACCACTCTGGCTGTCTTTCTTCCATGTCACGATCAAATGCTATGTTTTCTTGATTTTTCCAGCCAAAAGTAATCCTCTTTTCTTCCGAACTCTTTCAGCACTCCCTCATTTTTTATTCATTCAGTTAACAAATATCCAGGCATTGTTATTATACCTGGCACTGTTATTTGTAGTGGGCTATGGTAGTGAGCAAAACAGACAAATAGATTGTGATAGAAATCCCTGACCTTGTGGAACTTAGACCATCTACAGGTAGAGACAGTCAATAGGCACCAAAAAGTAACATATAAAGGATGTTAGATGTTGACAGAGAAAAATAAAACAGGGATAGCGATGTACAGTGTGGGAGGATGGTAAAGATTTTAAATAAGAAGGTTTTGTAAACTTGACGTACGGTGGTTTAGATATGCTCAATTCTTAGGTTCTTTTTGGTAGATGATGGTGGTCACTAAGAAGTTTGAGGTGGGTGAGGGTTTGACAGCCCCCCATAATGTCACCATCAGGGAGTAACCAAAACACATCTCAAACCAGATTCTGCTTATGACATCTATTAACCAAATAATCGTTAGCAAAGCAGGCCTGAAATCAATCATAAAACCTGTTCTGAGTTCCCAGTGACCTTTCTGCATCTCCAAGGTTCTGTGCCTTCTGATTGGGATCATGCACCACAAATTATTCCAAACCAATGTCTGGATATGGGACAGAGTAGGGAATAAGTCTCTCCCAATGGGTGCCATGTGCAAGCCTTGCTGGGTTCTTATACCCTGTTTATGTAAGAGTAGGTTGTGTCCCTCAGTCCCAAATGATTGTAGTGAACTGTTAAAGCCAATCAGCAGAGATGATTTTAATTTCAGCTAAGAAAGCCAGTTCTTCACTTTCACTATGCTACTTAACAGGTTTGTAGTTTCACCAATAAAGACCTTTTTTTAAAAAAAAAAATTAATGCGCTAATTAGCCGTGTTGGTTGTTGCTTGAGATGGGGACAAAAGAAACTCTTGGAGCAGTGCCTTGAAGTGACCTTTTCCAGTGGAATGCCAGCTGAGCATTCCTGAACTGTGCATTCTTGATTACACATTAACTGACCATCTCTAGAATTAAAATTTAAATGAACGGACACATACGTAATACACTACTGACCATACTGAAGTATTTTAAGGTAAATTACAAGTATCGTAACAGGTATTGAGGGAAGATCTCATTGGGAAAGTGGCCTTTTGAAAGACTTGAAGGTGGTAAGCATGCATCTTTGGGAAGCATTGTAGGCTGAAAGAATAGTAAGTCCAACGTCCCTGAAGCAAAGTGTGCCTGACCTGTTTGAGGAACAGTGTGGCTGAAGCCGAGTCAAGGAGGGAGGGAGAGAGCAGTCAGCAGCAGGTGACACCAGAAAGGTAATAGGGCCACATCACATGGAGCCTTGTGGGCCATTGTAAGTGAGACAGAAGCCACTGGAGAATTTTGCACAGAGCAGTGACATGATCTGGCTCAGGTTTTCACGGGATCGATCAGGTTGTCTTGTTGAAAAAAATCGATGGGGACAAAGGCCACAGAAAGGTGACCAGTTAGGGACCTACTGGAAGAGGCCAGGTGAGCCTGGCCAGAGCAGCGAGAAGTGGTTGGATTCCGCATACACACTGAAGGTAGAGCAGCAGGGTTAGGTGACAAATGGGAGGTGGGGTGTGAGAGAAAGAAAGAACTCCATGGCGACTCAAGGTGTTTGGGTTGAGCACCCAGAAGGTTGGATGAGGGGGAAGATGGAGAGGGGAGCTCAGGGGAAGAAGGTAGGTTGGAGAGGTAGGTCAGGATTTCAGTTTAACAAGTTTGAGAGGTGGAGTGGTGATGTGAAGTATATAGTTGGGTATAGGAGCCTTACGTTCAAGAGTGAAGGATAGGCAAGAGTTCTAAATTCGGAAGTAATCAACATAGAGATGGTGCTTAAGGCCATGATAAGGTGGATAAGGTGACCCAGCAAGTGAGGTAGAAAGTAGATTAAAAAGAGAAGAGGTCCTAGGATCAAGCTCTAAGATTCTCTAGCATTAAGAGGTCAGGGAGACAAGGAGGAACTAGCTAAGTCTGAGAAGGGGCCACCAATGAGACCAGAGGAACACCAGGAGATTGTGTGCCCTCCTGGGGAGCCAGGGGGAAAAAGTGGACAAAGAGGAGGTGGTGACTCACTGTGAAGATGAGGACGGAGATCTGGGGTTTCACAACATGGAGGTCTTTGGTGCCCTTGACGAGAATCCACCCCTTGGCTAGAGGGGATGCGAGAGAGCGGGAGGAGCAAAATTGAGCTAGTGAGTATAAACCACCCTTCTGATCAGTACTGCTGAAAAGAGCAAGAGAAGAAGGGGAGGTAAATCCCTTTAGGGTGCTATTTATATGAGGTTCAATGCCATATTTCCCGATCGTCTAATGCGTGCTAGGGATGGGTGCCAAATGAACGAAGCTGGAGCCATGTTCCCCCCTGGGAGCCACCACCCAGCAGAGGAAATTCTACAAACAGCCACAAGCATCCTAATAAAGGATTGCACCAAGTTCTATGGGAACAGGCAGATACAGAGATGAAGTTGGAGGAAATTCCGGGAGGTGACATCTGATCTGGTCTTGAAGGAAGGGTGGTGATTGCCATGTAGAGCAGGGAAGAAAGTTGTTTTCAGCAGAAGGAGGAGTGTGGTCAAGACATGAAGATGAGATACTTGGAATGTGTACAGGAACACAGATGGTGGGAGCTGAGTCCGTTAAGGTTGTAGACCACAGTGGTCATGGCCTTGTGTAGAATTTCAACTTGTATTCGGTAGACAATAGGAAACACTGACAGTTTTTAAGTCTTCAAGTGAGTGGATCTAATTTCTATTTTGTTAGAAACCTCTGGGGTTTTAGTGGTAGAGACTGGAGGCAGAGAGACCCGTGAGGACTTTTAGCAACAGTCCAGGCAAGAAACACAGGGGTCCGGATGAGGGCGATGCCATGAAGAGGTTCAGGAGAGGAAGGACGTGGTGAAAGCCACAGGACCCAGCGACAGGTTGACATGGAGACTAGGGGAAAGGGAGGCGCGAGAGGGAGGCATGGCTCAACGATTTCTGGCTCGAACTCAGCCGATGGGTTGATTAACCTTTTCGTATCCACAGGACTAAACACGCAATCGATCATGAAAAGGAGTCCTTGGTTGTTTGAATTTAAATATGGAGACCCTAAAAGACGGTTTTGAAACCAGTTTGTAAGAAATCCGTGCCCCTGCCCCCACCCCACCATGTCCTAGTTCATGGAGACTGTTGGCAGGGGTTCAGGGCAATGGCATCCACGGGAGAGGCCTTGCACCGAGCTGGGCACGCTCAGCCTCCCTGAGGAGCAAAGATAACCTCTTGGAGTGACTGGAACGATATGGGGTCACAAGGACAGTATGTGATAGAAAGCATTTACCTTTCGTGATTGCGATGACCATACTCTGGGAGTCTGGAGAAGAGAGAGACCCTGATGAGACTTCTGGGTAGGCCCTGCAGGGTAGGAGGGGTGAGGAGAGTTGTAATAATGATTATAAATACGTATCGAGCATTCGCTACATGTCAGGAGCCGTTCTAGGTGCTACGGTGGCCCCCTTAATCCTCACACCAGGCCTATGAGGTGTGTCCCGCAATGACCCCCACTTTACAGTGAGGACGGTGAGGCGCGCAGAGTTTGGGGCACTTCTTGAGGTTCCCAGGTAGGAGCCTGGGGGCGGCAAAGCCACAAGTGTGACCCAGGTGTCTGGCTCCAGATTCTCACTCTCGATCCCCCTCCTACGGCTCCCGGGCCTGTTGCCGTGGAGGGGAACAGAGATGGCCCTGAAGGTGGCTCAGGAGCGAGTTCAGGGTGCAGAGACCTCCTTGACTGGCTGGGAGGAGAATAGCTGCGCAAAGCAGGAGGCGACCTTTGCCAGGCTGTTGGAGGGACAGCTTTGACAGGCAGCTCTCCTTACCCCCCAGACAGCTGGTTGCCGAGGGGAGGGCCTTCTTGACCACAGAAACCCCGGGGAGAAGCAGGAGAGAAGGAAGCCAGGAGGGGGCTGCAGTTCGGGCCCACCATCACCAGATCCCCCAAAACAGCAGGATGGGGGTGCAGAGGGAGGGAGATCGCTGACAGTGGGCTTGGCAAACAGGACCGTGGCAGGAGGCCAGGAAGGATTGGGCTCCTCCCAAGGGGAGCAAGTGGAGGGCAGGTGGCCGATGGGCTCCCTGTCAGCTCCTGAGGGGCCTGAGCGAAGAGGAGAGCTTGTCTCCCGAGCTGAGCGAATGAAGCTTCTTCCAGCAGCAGGTTTCTTCCCTCCTTTGCATCCCATTCTCTAGAGCTGAAGGAAGAAAAGAAGCCCAAGAATTGTGCCAGGTGGGAGGGCGGCCACCTCCTGAGTACAGCGCTGAAGGCGGGGCTCCTGACTCATCCCCAGCCCTGAGCACCACTGAGCAGATGGCCAGCTGCCTGGCCCGGTCACTCGGCCGCCTCCAGTGGCCAGTGCCAGATGGCGGGGGTGACGTTCCAGCTCCTCTCCGCACACAGGCCCAGCTCCCCGGGGTTGGCGGGGGCGGGGCGGGAGGGGAGGAGATCCCAGACTAGTTATGCAAAGAAGGCAGAGCGATGTTAGTGTTCCCCATTCGAGGTACAAATCCATCCTGATTCCCAAGTGGGCCAGGGGCTGCTCTCGGCGGTGGAGGTAAAGCTGTAAACGGAACAAACAGGAAACTCTGCCGCCCAGGAGTTCACGGGCTAGTGGATGAGTGAGTGATGTTAGCCCCGTCCTGAAGAATTCCAGCCTTCAGCTGATGTGACCCCGATGGGCATTCCATCATCCTGTGTCCCATGTCCCCAGCCCTGCCTCCTCCCCTAACCTTGTCCCACCTCCTGCTCCCGGTCACCTGGGGAGTCCAGGTGCAGATCGCAGGGCGGGGCTGAGATGACATTCAGGTCCACGGGCCTCGCTCCCGAAGGCACAGCCTTCCCGAGTGCCGGCTTTGGGGCAGGGCTTGTGAGGGAAGACCTGAAGTCTTGTTGGGCCAGATGGAGACAGAGGTGACTCACTCGGACCATCCCAGAGATGGCTCAGCGAAAATTCCCACTCCATCTGAACTTAGGTTGGTCCGAAGTGGGGGTCCTGGGAAACTCACATTTGCGAGCGTAACCTGGCTGGTGGATTTGGAGAAAAGTTGGAGAAAACCTTCTGGAATGCACGACATTGACTTCCTGTGCTTACTATTTGAGAGGCAAGCAGGGGGACGGCAGGGAGAGGACTGGAGGGAAGGCGCGAGGTAGCCACAGCCCCTTGATGCCTCATAACATCCCATCCCCTGGAAAATGCCCTGCATGGTGTCCAGTTAGGACACAACCCGGCACTGAGCCCAGCAGAACTCCTCCAGGCCCTCCACCTGCCCGGTGTTCCCTCTTGTGGCCACAGCACCATGCTTTTCCTGCGGGGAAATGTGCTTTCCCCCCATTTTGGCGGGCCTGTCAATCAGGCTGCCCACCTGCAATGGACACAACCAGCAGGGTATCCTCTCCACCTCTCTCCTGAGCAGACATGAGGTCACCTGGCATGGATTTGTCTCAGTGGGCCCGTGGATATGATTCTGCTCCTCAGATCGCAGATGGCTTTGATTCCTACCCTATCCAAGCTTGATGATTCAATTCCGGAAACTACCCTGTGTCTGTCTAACACACCCATGTTCTTGCCGAGATTATCTAGAGTTCTTTTCTGTTGATGGTAACTTTAGACCCTGAAGTGCTAAGAAAGCTAATCTGTGGCTGGTCTCTGAACCTGATCCTGCACAGGGAGAAGTGGCCGTAGGACCAGCCAGGCTTACAGCGACCTCTGGACCTGCTTTACCCATGATGGAGAAGCCCTGGTAAGAGGAGGCCTCTGTCACGAGAGCCACTCAGCTGCCCTGTTGATGTCTGTCGAGTAGCTGGCCTGCCCCCACCCTTCTGCTGTGTGGTCAGTGCTGCCAGGAACAAGAACACTGTGTTGCCAGTGTTCCTTCGTATTTTGGACGGCAGTTTCCAGAATGTTCTCTTTACTTTGCCTGAGTCCAGAGTGGAGGGGAGGTAGGTCTTCTCAGCATTTGCCTGCATCTAGCCTGGCCTCCCAGGTCTGACTCCTTACTAGGTCAGACTCCAACTTGGCTGTCTCCTTCCTGGCCCTCCCACTCTCCTCCAGACCAGCTCACCCTGGAGCCAGGTCAGTGCTGGAGAGAGAGTGTAAGACAGAGAGGAAAGAACCAGAACCTTAAGCCTGACAAACCCAGTTGCCGCGATGTGGTCAGCTTTGGCTCACTCCTGCATCTCTCGTGGAGGCCTCTCGGGAGTGCTCAGTGAATGGTGGTTCTCTAAAGAACCTGCTCCTAAGGAGGGTGGGCTATGCAGGGGTGTTCTTTTTCCGCTGGATTTTCATAGCACCTTATCTCTATACCTTCCTGGTTGCTGCACTCATCATTTTGGTTTTAGAATCTGCTGCCCCAGGGGAGTAGTAAGGGCTCTCCTTCAATGTGTTCAAGTGTAGTCTGGATAGAGATGCTTTAAGAAGATCCAAGTTCAAGATGGGAAGTTGGGCTAGATGAACTCTAAGTTCCCTTCCAACTTAGGGTTTGATTATTCTCTATCCATTTCTTGCTTTTGAACTTCTAAAATATATATATATTTTAAGTTTATTTGTATTTATTTGGAAGAGAGACAGAGAGAGCGTTGAGCGGGGGAGGGGCAGAAGGAGAAGCAGATTCCATCCTGAGCAGGGAGCCTGACGTGCGGCTGGATCCCAGGACCCTGGGATCATGACCTGAGCTGAAAGCAGATGCTAAACCTACTGAGCCACCCAGGCATCTCTAAAAGACTTCTTAGTGCCAATTTTTCAAGCATATGGAAAAGTACAGAAATAATACAGTAACTCACAAACACATGTAAAGAACACTTAATTGTCATATTTTAACTTTCTATTCTGGATCCAAATAAACCCTGGGCAGCCTTGTTTCTTTTTTTTAATTACATATTTACCGAGGCATAATTTACATATAATAAGGTACACAGATTTTCAATGTACAGTGTGGTTAAATTTTGACAACCGTGTACATCTGTGTCACCATCACCCCGGACAGGACAAGATATAGAATTTTCTCTCATGTGTCTTTTCCAGTCAATCCCCCCTGCCAGAGGCAACCACTGTCCTGATTTTTCTCACAATAGATTAGTCTTGCCTGTTCTAGAACTTTATATAAATAGAATGGTACAGAATGAACTCTTTTATGCCTGGCTCCTTTTGCTCATCATAATGGTTTTGGGATTCTTCCATGATGCTGCAAATACCAGTAGTTCATTCCTTTTTATTTCTGAGTAATATTCCATTGGATGAATATACCACAATTTATCTATTCACCTGATAATGGACCTTTGGATGACATATTTACCCAAGATGAATGAAAACAAATGTCTATAAAAAGAACTGTATAAATATATTCATAGCAGCTTTTCTCATAATGGCCTCAAACTGGAAACAACCCAAATGGGCATTCTATTTTTATATGAGCATCTTCTTTCCTAGACAATGAGGACAGGATGCTTACCTAATTCATCTGCATACCCTTACAGCATTTTGAACATGGTAGATGAATCAATAAGTCTTTGTGGAATGGATGAAAGGCAAAGCAGGATGCAGAGTTCTTCAAGCCTAGTGCAAGAGATGAGGTGTCAGGACTAGCCCTGGTCAGCTTACCAGGAGTTAGACAGAATGTTAGCAGAACAAATGTAGGTATTCGTTCATACCAGACCATCGGTGCTCAGCACAGGGCCTAGCACAGGGTAAGTGCTCAGAATATACACACTGAATGAATGAAAAGGAGTACACAGGCTGTCAGATGTTGAAATCACTGGGTCTTCTTGCTTTTGGGTCATCCTAGCTTTCGCATCTTCCTTGCTTCCTGGAAAGACACGCTTTCCAGGGACAGGGTCAAAGGGACAGTGTCAAACAGGGGGAGAAGGTCTAGGGGAGGGGTCTGGAGATAAGGATGAGGAGCTTAAGAGTTTCCAGAGTAAGGTTAGAATAGATTGGGTTCCCACTCTTGCCCCCGGCCCCATTCCTTATCTCTTTTATTCTTGTATGTCGGTAGACCCAAGCACAGGACTCCTCCCTTTAGGATCAAGAAACTCACCTGGAGAGCCCCAGGGAATCCACCAGGTCTCACACGTGCTGCCTTTCTCGATTCCCATTGCTGCTTCAGGCTGATGCTTTCAGATCTTCATAAAGGCATCAAACAGAGCCAGATGATGGAGAGCTTTCCATGTACCCCAGCCAGGGGCTCTGACCCCTCAGCTCCTCAGGAAACCAGACATGTGGCTGTGGATTGATAGCTGATTTTACAAGGAATAGAAAATGTGTTGCAGTGTGTTTGTTACAATGCAGGGATACATAGATATCCTTAAATGACAAATACCAAAAACTTCAAGTCCTTCTAGGCCACACCTAAAGGTCTCAAGAGAAGTGTGGAGAAGAGGAGGTTTGCTGGGTACTCTGTCTCCAGTGTGACTCTTTATCATAAAAAGATTTGTATAGAAGGATCTAGAGATTGTTGTCTACGATGCCCCAACACTAGCACTTGGCCTGGAACTCACAGGCACTTGAGTTTCTAATAAGTGGTGGTGGGGAAAGGACCCGAGGATTCCAAACTCCTCTATTCTCCTGGTTCTACACCTAGCTGTTCATAGGACCTCAGGTCAGCCTGTCTCCTCATGTGTACAGTGAGAAAGCTGGATTAGACCATCTCTAAGGCCCCCTTCCAGCTCTGAAACCTATGCTTCCAGGATGACAAACTCAGCGGTGATCTGTCGGCCGCACCACTATAAACACATTCCGGGGGGGGGGGAAACGCTCTGACAAGCACGTGTGTGTTTTAAAGACCATGACCCACTGTTCATTCCCACTGAGGTGACCTTCCTGCTCACAATGTTTTCTTTTTTTGGGTCCAATTCGGAAATGCTTTCAGTCAACTGTCAGTGCGGATGGAAAAAAAATCTGGAAGATTTTCTGCTTTATATCCTTGTTGATAATACTCACAAACAAGGCCCCAACTGCCTTCAGAGGATGGTGGAAGGATAGGAAATTCTCATCCTTTCAGGTCTAAAAATAAGTATTTGTTGATGATCTGGACAATGTGATTGCTTGAAACGGGAGCCGCCTGGAGTCTTAGCACGTGGAAGAGAAGGGTGCGTTTCCCTGGCCGGGCCCAGGGACACCAGAGTTAAAATAAATCTGACCTTTTGAAAGGGAACACTGAGAAACTTGTATCCGTGGTTTCCACTCCAAGCCCCTCCCGTTCATGCGCCTAAGTACTGAATTTTACATGAGATATTCTAAGTACATACTTCAAGCTGAACATCGTTTGTTTCCTGTTAGGACTTAAAAGTGGGTTATATATTCAGCCTGACCTTTAAAGAACTTAGGACTCGAGGAGGATTTCTAAAGGATTCACTTAATGGAAGATCCTGAAGATTAAAGATAGTTCAGTCAATAAAGAGGATTTTTTCCCCTACTTTGTTGACTGACAGAGCTACTGGTCTCGAATGGTTCTGTTTGTTCACTTTGGCCTTTCCCCCTTTTTAAAGAGGTAGCTGGCCCGTGGGCTTTGGAGGAGATGGACCTGGCCCCACATTCTGGCCTTGCCCCTCACTGTTTATGGGATGGCTGCAGACTGCCCCTAAGCCAGTCTGATCCTTCAGCACGTGGCTCGGACCACCTGGCAGAGATGGGGGGCGGTCCTCTGGAGACCAGGGACAAGTGGGTTGATGTCCCTTTCCCCACAGCGGTGTTCCAAGTGACAGCGAAAGCCAGCCTTAGGCTACATTCTGCTAAACGTACACATGTTTATTAGCACGTTGGTACAGTTGTACAACTTGTTCACCCAACCTATTTTGTAGCGCACTGGAAAGGACTTGGCACGGAAGGTTTGCTCAGGAGTTCAGGGGATGCCTTCTGGTAGTTCCCCGGGGAACCGGAGGGACTCGGGATCAGTGGGGATGCCCCTCGGCATTAAATTGCTGGATTTGCCCACCTTTTAAGCCTCATGGATGCAATGGCACCGGAGGCTGGGTCATCTTTCTAACCAGTGACCTATTTTAGAATACATCACTTATTCGCTTCACCAATAGGAATATTTCCAGCATCCCTTATGCTAATTAATACTCTCTTTAGTGTACAGTGACATACTATGATTTAAATGCTAAGGCACTGCCTCTGAAGGTATTCATTCTTTTTTTTTTTAAACAATCTTTTTTTTTTTTTTAAAGATTTTATTTATTTATTTGACAGAGAGAGACACAGCGAGAGAGGGAACACAAGCAGGGGGAGTGGGAGAGGAAGAAGCAGGCTCCCCATAGAGCAAGGAGCCCGATGTGGGACTCGATCCCAGGACCCCGAGATCATGACCCGAGCCGAAGGCAGACGCCTAACGACTGAGCCACCCAGGCACCCGAAGGTATTCATTCTTGATTAGGGCACTTTGTCTGTCAGTCACCCCTAATTTGTCCTTAAATACTTGCTAGGTGCGCCCATGCTCTCGATGAGAGGTATCTTGTCCAAGGCTCACGCTGTTTGAACTGACGTGCTTGTAAATCACTCTACAAGCCCTGTAGCGGTGATCAAGGGCAAGTTACTGCACCTCCCCATGGCTCAGCTTCCTCATCTATAAAATGGTGATGGTAAAACCCTCCAGGGATTTGTTGTGAGGATTAGAGGAGATAAGGTGTAGCGAATAAACAAAAGTGTGCGTGTGCGCGTGTGTGCGTTCGCGGCACATAGAGCTTCTAAACACTCATCCCCTTACACTCGCCTCTTTGAGAAAAGAATCCAAAGAATGGAAAGGGAGTGACTTGACAGGGTAGAAAAAGAAAGCAGAGGTACCAAATACAGGGAGTTATGGGCACCTGGGGGTGTTCCTTAAGTTTTTTTAAAAAAAGAAAAGCAAGTCAAAGTCACACTCCCACCCTTCTTTCAGAAAGGTGCCCTTGTAGAAAATAACATAAAAAGAGAAATTCGCAGAAGAGAGAGACCAAGAAGTTTTCCTCAAAGATATTTTCCTAAGAGTTTTTTCATCAAAGATGCCCCACTTGCTTAAGGGGAACCTGCTTCTCCCTCTCCTCCCAGCTCAGTGCTCTCTCTCTCTCTCTCTCTCTAATAAATAAATAAATAATCTTAAAAAAAAAAAAAGATGCTCCAGAGGCCCATGACCTAAGACCCTCCGAGGATGCCCTTACCTGCGAAAGACCCTATTTGATGAGGTGCACCTTCAGGGGAAGGAGCCAGGCCCACTGCCTCCCCGGAAGGGATAGTGGGTGCAGTCCAGCCTCCGCCCTCCTATGGACAGAATGTCCAGTGAGGGAGACTGAAATGGTAAAGGGGAAGCGGGAACAGACCAGCTGAGAAAACTAGACCCGGACGAGGGGAAGCAGAAGCTGGGAGGACACGGGGTGTCCAGATGTCACAGGTGAGCACAGAACTTCCGACTCTCAGGGGTCTGAGCTGTGCGTTCAGAATGGCCACTTTGCTCCTAGCAGGTGGCAGAGGCTCAAGTGGTGAAGGGTTCTTCTGAAATGAACAAAAGGATCGCCATCTGATTCAAGCAAGTTAACGCGACGCTGGGATCTGGAACTTGGGTCAACTTACCTCAACAACAGTGGACGCTCTGTTAACCAGCCCCTCAACCAGCCATGAGCCTATAACCCATTCTCAGTGGCTCTGGAGAAAAGATCCAAGTATTTCAGAGCCAACCGAATAGATCTTGAGCAAGAGATCTTCAGTGGATTAGTAGGGATTACCTTTGAGGCTACCCAACAGCCTGGCCCTGGGGTCATTATGAAATGTCCTTACTCCTAATACTTACAAACAGAACCTCGAACTTCTGCTCTTGGATGGATCCCGAGTCTTCTCTCTTACGTTTGGGGTTATCACTATGACACCACCAAGGACGTCAGAACACTTTGTGGGTCTTGGATTCACAACTCAGCTCTACCATTTGTTAAGCTGTGTAACCTTGGGGAAGGCACTTAACTTTTCTGAGCTTTGGGCTCTTCCTGTAAAAATAGGGGTAGTAAAACTCAGATCACAGGATTGGAGCCTGTGGTGGTGGGAATGGCTGACCTTCCTAAGCTGCTCGTTAAAGTTTGTTCAAATACATTTTTTTAAAAAAGCTGATTTTTAAATTTTGATAAGAAAAAGTCAAGCTTGTGTCAGCCAGCTGGATGAGGACTTGGGTCGGGACAGTCATTTGGGGAGGAAGCCGTGTTTCCTCAGGTGGCATGTGGGGACAGGAAGTGCCCCTGCAACTTGCTTTTAAACTTACCACGCTATAGGGGTGCCTGGGTCGCTCAGTCGGTGAAACGTTTGCCTTCGGCTCGGGTCATGACCCCAGGGTCCTGGGATCAAGCCCCACACCCAGCTCTCTGCTCAGTGGGGAGCCTGCTTCTCCCTCTCCCTCTGCCTGCCGCTCTGCTTACTTGTGCTCTCTCTCTCTCTGTGTCAAATAAATAAATAAAATTAAAAAAAAAAAAACTTACCACGCTGTAGACATCTAACCATGTTGAATGCAAATGAATGATGTTTTTACGATGTTTTTAAATGGCTCCATAGTATTCTGTTCTATGGATATATCACCATTTATTTAGCTGATGTCCTATTGATAGTTTTTTTCTCATTTTTTGCTATTATAACTATTGCTAAAATATATACACTGACACATATCCATTTATCCAGTTATTTCTCAGAACCCTCTCCCAGAAGCAGCACTTTTGCGCTCACCACCATTCTCAATGCCACCCCTACGCCCCATCCCTTACCATCATCTATTTTCACAAATTTCATCTTTTTTTGAACACTTTGTGTTTGCGTATATTTCCTGACTCATTCGGGGGCCTCCTATACTGTGAGTAAAACAAAGGAGAAAGAGAAGCAAATACCCTGGATAAACTGCAAACGTTTCTTTCCTCCTTTGTATTTAAACACTTGTCTTCCTAAAGACCCTGTAGACGCTGCCATGCGGTGGGGCTGCAGGTACCTTGGGGGGTGGGGGTGGGGCAGACCGTGGACAGGCCATCAGGCCCTCAGACACTGTGCCTCCTTTTCCCGAGTTACCCCTCCTCTCTCAACAGGCACAGTGCTTGCCAGGACCTGTGATGTGATTTGCATGTGCAACACTGTGATCTGAATTTTCTTTCTTTCTTTCTTTCTTTAAGATTTTATTTATTTATTTGAGAGAGAGCACAAGCTGGGGGAGGGGCAGAGGGAGAGGGAGAAGCAGACCCCCCGCTGAGCAGGGAGCCCGATGCGGGACTCCATCCCCAGGACCCTGGGATCATGACCTGAGCCGAAGGCAGACGCTTAACCAGCTGAGCCACCCAGGTGCCCCCTGTGATCTGAATTTTCTTCTTCAAAGTCCAGGAATGAGGAAGCACCATGGCTCAGTTAACTCTCCTGATTTCCCAACTGTGACTGCCTCTTAGGTGAACTATCTGGTCTCGTCCTCCTCACCTTTCTGGTTCTGGTGGTCATTGCTTTGTCCCACCTCTTCGAACCAGATACCTTGGGGCTGGACACGGTGAACAGGGGAGGGGGTGGGAAGTACATTTGCGACCAGAGGAAGACCCGCCAGAGAGACCCTGTTTCCTTCTCGTTCCTGCTTCTCCGATCTGCTCAAGCTTTCAACTTGACTGAGGGGTGGGGGGGGGGGGGGGGGGTGGTCAAGCCAGAGAGAGCACAGAGGGAAAAAGGCTTTTGACCAAATCACTCAGCAGCTCCAGTGAATGGATGGAAATGGAATTTGACCTTGTGGGTGGGAAAACGTCCTGGAGCATCTCCACAGGAGGCTGGCAAAAATATAAACATTGAATAAACAGCCGACCTGAGTCCACACCGCTCCTGTAATACACAGCGCACCCGGCTTTCAGTCTCGTCTCTTCCGCTCAGATGGCTAATGAGAAGAAAATAGGGATGACATTTACTTGCTTTGAAAATAAGAGGAAGCACCACTCAGACTCAGTACAATAAGGTTTCAGGTCATCAGATGATCTCTAGCCCTTATCAACATGGACAATTAGAAAATCGACAAGTGCAGTTGGAAAAATAATTTCTGAAGATGTGTACTAGACACCAAGCTATCTGGAGAGGCCAGCATGAAAATGTCCAGGACTTGGTAACTTTATTTGAAACAAAACTGTTCGATTTTTCAGCTTCCCAATCCTTCCAATGCATCATATTTATAGATATCTTTCTTTAAATAATTTTCTTCTTCAAAGTCCAGGGACGAAGAAGCACCATGTGTTGATCAACTCTCCTGAGATCCCAATTGTGACTGCCTCTTAGGTGAACTATCTGGTCTCGTCCTCCTCACCATTCTGGTTCTGGTGATCATTGCTTTGTCCCACCTTTTCAAACCCAGTAACTTTCTTTAAATATCAACACGTTGTTCTCCAAAGTATGGCAAAGCTAAGGTTGTGGAGACAGTACGTGCCAGCAGGAGATGTGGGGTTGACTCTGACCATCCCCACTAGAGAGTTGGAGACAGTGAAGCAGAGGGGCGCCTGGGTGGCTCGGTCGGTTAAGCACCCAACTCTTGGTTTCAGCTCAGGTCCTGATCTCGAGGTCGTGAGATCGAGCCCTGTATCAGGCTCCACACTCAGCACAGCGTCTGCTTAGGACTCTCTCCCTCTCCCTTCCCCCACCCTCTCTCGCTCTAAAATAAGTAAATAAATCTTAAAAAAAAAAAAAAAAAAAGAAAACTTTATGAGCCCCCCCGAAAAAATCGTAAAAACACCCCCCCCCCCCCCCCGCCTCACCCACGAGTCTGGGACAGCCAGCACTTAAGGATGTTAACCAGTACATTTCCCTATCTTCTTCCCAGCACTAGTGGATTCACGAGGACCATCACTCACCCTAGAGTGGGGTGAATTCATGGAAAGTCAGTGAGCACGTGGTGTGGGACACCTCCCACGCGTGGGGGCCCATGGAAGCTGGGGGCTCTGCTAAATCCCTTCATTCGCTTCAGGCTGGAAACTCCTGTTTTGCAAATTTGTCATCTGACATTGCCTCCGTTGACTCAAACACATTTTATCCATTTTGCTGGTCTCTACCTCTGGCGTCTTCCCCTCTGTAGGAACCCGAGTGACAACAGCTGTCCACACCCCAGCCCACACTGTCAGCTGCTGAGCAGTCAGAGCAGCTGAGGCTGGGCCGGGGGCACTCCTGTGTTTCTGGTGTCAGGAGGGAGTGAGGCAGAGGGGAGGAAGGGGGCAGGGGGAAAGGCGTGGCAGGCTGGGGCGTGAAGCTCCACTTTGCTGTTCCAAACCCCAAGAGTCAATGTGGTCTTTACTAATTAAGCTGTGAATAAAGACCAAAGTGAGAAATGGGGATTGCTAATTATCAGATGCTAATCCAAGACCCATTTAAAGTCTTTCAGCATTTCATAGTCCCAGGGCCCAAAGAGAGATGTAAGCTGTGCTTTGAAACGCAATGGAGTACGTTTGGTGCTTTATTGGTTAAAGACTGTGCTGGGCTTGATTGGATTTTGTCTAATGGCTCCTGCTCCCTACCCACCATCAGCTCCATGAGAGTCTGAGGCCTTTTCATTTTCATACCTC
Organism: Neomonachus schauinslandi; assembly: GCF_002201575.2. NCBI lineage: Eukaryota > Metazoa > Chordata > Mammalia > Carnivora > Phocidae > Neomonachus > Neomonachus schauinslandi. The sequence goes on from NC_058404.1 coordinate 27,151,603, forward strand.
TTGTTCCAGGTGGAATGCTGCACTGCATGTCTGACCATCTTAGAACTTTGGCTCTACCTTGGAATTCGGAGGGAATGTGTGTGTGTGTGTGTACGTGCATGTGTACGTGTGTGTGTGTGTGTGTCCATGTCCACCCTTCTCTCTCTCCTTCTCAACTTCTTGTAAACTCCAAGAAAGCAGTCTGGCACTTTAAGCTACCAAAGGCTGGTTTTGTTACTGTCAGGTATTAGAAGTTCTAGAAGCTTCTGAGTCTTTCATAATGCGTGCATCTCTTTCATAATGCCTAACGCTGAAGGAATCTTCCTTTTTAAGTCTGCATTTTATACCTGGAAGGCTTTAACTCTTTTCCTGCCTTTGATACTCACCAAGAAAGCTTTGGGGGACTTTTAGCATTGGTTCAGCTGTGTGTGCTAGGTCTCCTGGTAAGTGACTTACAAGGAAACAGGATTTAACAAACACAAGGAAAGTGTTTTACAAACAATTTGCCAGATGGCTCTTCTCTGCTTGTCATATTAGCCTGGTTTTGTAACTTATGAGTAAATTTCCCTGTACAATTCCCACCGGAGCTCGAGTTAGAGAGAGTGTGTCAGAGGAATAGCTAAATAAATCCTAGGCAAAGGGGAGTTTTCAATCATAAAACTTCTCGGTGACTTTAATCACATGGAGGAACCTCACAGGGCTTTGGAGGGTAACCCACAAAGCCTGTGTAGGAAGCAGGACTGTTTTGCCACCACAAAACTGAACGGAATCCAGTTTGAACACAACTTGTGGTTAAAGCTCTCTCCTTGACTTGGTGTAATTGTCCTTTTTTTAACATTGGGCTTAGATGTCCGAAAATAGTATGTATGACAATGGCTCTTCTCAGGCTGCACGGATCACAACCAGGAATAGGGAAATGCCAAACATTTCTCAAGGCAAAATATTTTCTTCATTTTCCATACAGAAAGGTTGAGAATGGTTTTCAACTCGTTTAAGGCAGATGGGTTTTAATGGCTACTATCATCTGATGAAGAAAAATGGAGAGAATGGTATCATGGGGTAATACCCTTCCTCTTGGGTTGCTCTTCAGAATGTCTTCTCAGCTTCTATTCTTAATGCCCTAGCCTCTGAATATTCTTCTGTTTCTACCTTACATTATAATATTTGTATCTTATTTCCCCTAATAATTTTAAACTCTTTGAGGGCAGGGCTTATAGCTTATTTATTTCTACAGAGCCTGCATAACTCAGCATAGAGGTGGGAATTCAGTACTCTGAGCCAAATTCAGGATTTACTTATATAACCAAGTTCCCATAGAATCAAAAGCAAGGAGAAAAAAAAAACTCATGAGAGAATGATTTAGAAGTAAGAATATCAATTTATGGGGCGCCTGGGTGGCTCAGTTGGTTGAGTATCTGACTCTTGGTTTCAGCTCTGGTCATGGTCTCGGATTGAGCCCCATAAACCCCATGAGCCTGCATCAGGTTTCCCGCTCAGTGGGGAATCTGCTTCTCTTCTCCCTCTCCCTCTACCCCCACTCGTGCACTCTATCTCTCTAAAGTAAGTAAATAAATCTTGAAAAAAAAATAAGGATACCAATTCATGATAAGGGATTATGCTAATGTTGGTTGGCAACTATTTCTGGTTCTTTCCACTTCTGGCCATATTTTTAGATTGCACTTCCCTGCCCCGCTTTGTGGTTAGGTGAAGCCAGCTGACTGATTCTAGACATTGGCTTGTGAATATAAATGATATGTGTCACTTCTGGGCTAGAACTGTGACCAACCACCCCAATTTGCCTGAGACTAAGAGGTTTACCAGGATGTGGGTTTACAGCATTAAACCGAGACAGTCTCTAGAAAACCAGGCCAGTTGTCACTTTAGAGGGAGCATTTAATTGCTAGTTCAAGACCCTCCACGGCCATCTTTTTTTTCTTTGTGGCAGTGATTGACATTTAGCTGGGAGGTACTCCATCTTTCTATATCCTTGAATCACACAATGAGCAGGATTCACCTGTAAACCCATGATGGATGGGTAAATGATAGCAATAAATAAAACTTTGTTCTATATAGCACTTAGATTGGGGGGTTTCTGTTCTTGCAGCATAACCTAGCTTATACTGACTGATACATGGATACAAATAACAGTTGAGTTCATATACACTGGTGAATAAGTGCTTCTTATTTTTCTTCTCATAGAAAATTTTGCTTGTGAAATCAAAGAATATCACACAGTGGCTTGGTGAAATCAGAAGTTAGTTTAACAAATACTCGTTAATGCTTATTTCCTGCCAGGCACAAAGCAGACAAGATCCCCAACCTACTGGAGTTTATATTTCTATTAGTTGGGTCAGGGCTAGCTATAATAATAGGCAGATGGGTTTTAATGGCTACTATCATCTGATGAAGAAAAATGGAGAGAATGGTATCATGGGGTAATACTCTTCCTCTTGGGTTGCTCTTCAGAATGTCTTCTTCTATAATAATAGAGACATAGTGATTATTCAGTGGTTAAAGAAGACAGAATTTTATTTTTCTCTCACATAACAGTCCAAGGGAACATTCCAGTTTGGCAGACAGCTCTCCTCCACACAAACTATCAAGGACCAAGTTTCCTTCCACTAGTCCTTTGTACCATCAACCAGGGTCTTATAATTGCTACATGGGTGAAGCTTGGATGGTGGGTCGGTTTGCTGGAAGGAAGGGACAAAAGAATACAGAGGAGATGCAACCGCTTTCCCAGGCTCAAACCTAGAAGTGACACATACCATTTCCATTCACATTCTGTTGATGGAGAACTTAGTCATGGAGTGCTCCTGACCGCAAAGGAGTCTGGGAAATGTGGTCAGCTATGTGCCCAGAAATAAGGATGAAACGGATTTTGGTGGGCAGCTAGCAGCCTCAATTATAACATTCTAATGGGAGATACAAGAATTTATTACTTCTCTATGTACAAACCGCTTCTAGTCACTGGGTGAGGATACAAAGAGGAGGAAAAAGGCATCCTCTCTACCCTAAGGAATTCACCTCTGAGTAGAAGAAATACTCTGTAGGTACGACAGGCACATAGCTATAGTATAAGACAGACTGTTATAAGTGGTGACAAAGTGCAAGTACAAATACACAGGGAGTTCAAAGGGCAAAGCGTGGTAATAGGCTGTGATGTCCCTGAGGGGTAATAATACCCCTGGGCTCCGCTCTGTGCCTTATCAACTCTTCTCTGTTGATACTGATAACTTGCAACATCCTCAATGGAATATCAATCAACTCACCTATGTTTTGTCTCTTCTAAAAAAAGAAAATGAATCTTCCTTATTGTCCCTCGTGGAACATTTAATGCCTTGGTAACGTGTCCCATTGGTAGGGTGACTAGCTAACTTATCATCCAAACAAGGACAGTTCTGAGAGGGAAAGGAGGTGCCACTACTCCTTAAACTGGGTCTACAGGTATGACCTGTGATCATGTCAGGCCAGCCGGGATGTATGGTCGCCCTACCAGTGGAAATTAAGTCCCCTCTTCTGACAGCCTCCCCCGCCTCCTCCCTCAGTCACCCAAGTCCTCCCCTTCTCTATTCACCTGCTTTGCCTTCTCAGCAACTGTCCTGCTGCTCCTGACTCCTAGCTTATAGATTCTTCTTAATTTAGATTAAGAAGCCACTATTTACTAGGCTTTGATGTCCTGGGGCTGGGGTTTTGTGTTCTTCTTCTTTCTTCATTTCCTCAATGTGGGGATGTTGGCGGTAGAACTCACTCTTGGTCCCGTAGCCCTTGTTTTATTTAATACATCCGTGCCTTGTATTAATGGCTTAAGTTACTCCGTTCTAGTTTGCCTCCTCATAATAAACAGGATACAGCCTCCTTTTAGGAAAACCTATCACGCAAATGCAAGGCATCCTATTTATTAATTTTTTTTTTTTTTGGTTATTGTTATTTGGTAGGGGGGGGGGGGGAGCAGAAAGGGGGGGGGGGAGGGGAAAAGCCGTGGGAGTACAGTACGTGTTCTCATAGTCTCCTTTTAGGAACACACTGGAGGAATTTACAGAACATATCAAGCAAGTTGGAATTAAGCCAATCTACATGGCTCTATCTTTATTTTGGTGGGAAAGTGTTCGTTTTGAACACAAGTGCCTTACATGCTGACTTTTCTCACTGCCGTGGGATATAGGAAATGTGTCCTGTTATGTAAAAAAATTCCAAATTCTATGACCTTGGGCCCTTTCGCACAATGATCTAGAAAAGAGTGGTTGGGCACTCCCGAGTCCTCTGAAGTCACTTGCTGGGTCGCTGAGCAACTGGGATGTTCTCTTCTTGTCTGGGGAAGCTGGGAGCTGATGTCGGTGGTCTCCATTTTTCACGTGGGACCAAGAGGATTTTGAAAACTCCTTGCCAAGCTTCCCAGACTATCTAGGATTTTAGAAGAAAAAAAAAAAAAAACATTTTAAGTCATCTTTTTATTGCTTGGAGTTTTCTTAAAGACAGCTCACCTGTGATCTGGGTTGAATCCTAAATGATAAAATCCATTCCTTTCTGACCATGGGTTGTTTGCTCACTCATACGGGTGGGTCGTGGGGGTGGCAGGGATGGAACTAGATGAAGCCCAAGACATGAGTTGTTACTTTTACGGCTCCTGAGAAGTCAAGGGCTTTAGAACCTGGAAAAATAGAACATAAGAATTTGGCCAAATATGGCTAAACCTGTATGAAATAAGAGAAACGTTAACCGGCTCTCAGTGATTGTTAGGAAATGCCACCAAAGATGACAGAGGCATTTGAAATTCATAGATATTTTAAAACCCAATTTCACTCAACCGCTTGAACCCAATAAAGAAAACCAGACACACGGAATTAAATGGATCTTTTTTCCTCTATTCCCAACGGACGAGAATAAGTGTCAGAGACTGGCAAGGGCAGAAAGGGACAGGAAACTATGACCAATGTTGACTCACCTAGGAGACAGTCACTCTTGTTTCCACAATATGTGAACAACGATAACAGATAATGTTGACTCAGTGTGCACCATGCTTCCTGCACTGGGCTCATGTTTTAATACCTTTTCATCTAAATCTCACAAAAACTCCATGAGGAAGGTATTATTATCTTGATTTTGTAGATGAGAAAATAGAGACTTAAGAGAATAAAAATGTAGCCCAAAGTCCCAATTAAATAATTGGCAGCACCAATAATGGGATCCTGGGCTGGTTGACTCCAAAGCCCTGCTTTTAATTGCGATATTCTATCACAGTGTGATGTAAAGGAAAGTGAGTCTAATGTGCACATGGTGTGAATCGCTGTGTCCGCCATATTGACGGACTATACCTCTAAACAGTGTTAAACAATATACCTTTCATCCTTCTGTTGGTGGCATCTCAGGATTTCACTTTACTTTAGCCCTCCAAAGGGAGTTTAACTTAAGAAACATAATGCAGTAAACAAATTGAATTGTATTTCTTTGGAGGGAGTGTTGGAGTACAGAGTGGGAAAAGGGTGCAGCTGACCTAGTTCAAGGTTAGAACCTCTCTATCACTGGTGGGCCACAGAGAAGCCCACGGTTAATGGTGGCCCACCTCCTCTTTTCAGGAAAAGCTTGACCTTAGTCCATCCAGATTAGGAAAGGCCCAGATATTTTCTGAAGGGATCCTAGAGAATCTTCCACACTGCGGGAATCAGATACTTGATGACCCCGCGAGAGAGATAAAAAAATGTTGTCTTATTTGTTGAAAGACTTAAAATGGAAAATATTCAAAACATCAAGCTATGGATTTGGGGTTGGCAGATTTTTTAAAAGGGATTTCTCCCTCTGGGCCAATTCTACACTGAGGTTTTGTCAGAGAGGACCAAAAAGGGGTTTTGTATCTTGACTCTACTTCATCTACAGGCAGAGCAAGGACTTGGAGTAGTTCATTCTGATTGTGGGAGTAAGTGTAATTATATTTAAAAAAAATATTTTCAGTATCTTCTACATCTGGCATGTGTTACTTGTACAACTATTAAAATAGAAATATTAAAGATTTACATATTCTTGAATCTCAAAACCACAACCTTTTTATGCCATCATGTATTGGAAGTGGGCTGTGTGTGTGTGTGTGTGTGTGTGTGTGTGTGTATCTGATTGTGAGACCTCCTACCGTGACATTCATCTAGAAGTGTTTCATTTGCTGGAAGGTTCAATTCCCTATCACATCATACTCATTACTTCTCAGATGGGAACCACCATTTCCTTATACCCATTAGTTAAGAAACATTCTGTTTTCTATACAGTTTATTGATGTTTAGCCTGAATAGGTAATCTACCCACCTCATTCAACAGGAAGAAGGTACAGAAAGTTCTCTCCTGGAAGCAAAGAAAGTTATATTTCTTGCGTGTTTTTCTAGAGATTTTTCTTGTTGATATAAGCAAGCGCACATGGGTGTGCGTGCACACAAGTGTTTACTGCGTCTGTTTGGCATCATTTGTATGGGCCAAAATTACAACAAAACAAAGACTGGAAATAAAATGAGTTTTAGGTTGCTCGGCTTTGGACGGACCTACCTCCCCTGTACTTTACCTTCTTCTTTGGGCTTGAGAGTCAGACTCTAATCTCAGTCTTCCCTCTTCTAGCTGATAGAGAAAGCGCCACTCCCATTTCTCTCTGATCCCAAACACCTGTTTCTTCTTGCCTTAAAAAAATGCACTATTAGATGATAGAATGGTCCTTTCTTTTTTTTTTTTTAATTTATTTATTTATTTGACAGAGAGAGAGACAGCGAGAGAGGGAACACAAGCAGGGGGAGTGGGAGAGGGAGAAGCAGGCTTCCCGCGGAGCAGGGAGCCCAATGCGGGGCTCGATTCCAGGATGCCGGGATCATGACCCGAGCCGAAGGCAGACGCTTAACAACTGAGCCACCCAGGCGCCCCTAGAATGGTCCTTTCAAGCAAGAAGCAAACAAGCAGAAGAAATGGGGAGAAGAGAAGAGAAGGAGGTTGTAGTAGGCCGCCCACTACTGCCTCTGGAAAACCGTCCCCAGTCGCCCCAAGCTGAGCTCTGTGCAGCTCCCAGACTGTGGAAGGCAAGTGTCCGTCAAAGGGGTGACACTGTGGCCTCTGACAGTGCCATTTTCCCTGTCATTCCTACGTCTGCGGGGATTCACAAAGAATCCCTCTTCACGTCCCTGGCCCCTAGCCCGACACATCACAGATACCCGTGCGCCTGTGAACAGTCTCCTCCTTTCACCCTTGGGAAAGGTGCTCCATCACAGTGAAAGGGAATCTGAAGCGACAAACAGTTGCTGAGCTTTGGGCCTGTTATTAATTTGCACTATTATTAGCGACAGCAGGAATCACAAGTGTATCGTTTTTTTCCCCCCAAAACGTAATGCAACCTCCTCTCCCACCACAGCTCAGTTTTAGTCAGAATTAAATGCTGTTCTTCCTACCAGGTTTCCAAGCACGCTGAATCACAGACCTCTTGAGGAGGAAGGGACCCTGGCGACAATGTGGTCTGGTCCTCTGTTGACAGGCCCACGCCTCTCTGGCTGATCTGATCTGAGACGTTCGTGCTTCAATCCCACTTTCAGGAAATGCACTTCGTTTCCCTGAAAGAAAAAGTCCCCTGGACAAGGTCATTTGTTTCTGATGGTGTCAGACAGCTTCAAATATGGTGACTCATAGTCACAGGTTGGGATAAACCTACTCGCTATCATTTATTAAAAATGAGTTCCCACCACCCGGGTAGGCTGACTGCCTCCTGTAAATCACATCTCCGGAGCCGAGTGGGATGAAATCATTTTTAATGACACAGTCTCCGGATAGCTCAGGCTTGCTTTTGTTTTTTGTTTTGTCTCTTTTGGTTCACGTCAGGTCCTTTGCTAATATTTTAGCCCTCGCATGAGGTACAGAACTATTGGCTAGTGAGAAAAATTTGCATTTCTCCCTTTCCTGCCAGAAATGGCCTGGGTTCCATGGAATAAAGGGCTGGATGAATGGCGAGTGGAAGAGCTTGCGGAGTGGAGGTGGGGAGCGTGGCTGACATAGGCATGAGGGCCACTTAGGCAACCTGCTCTTCCTCTCCTCTGGCCATTAGCCACCCCCTCGGCAAATGGAGTGTTGCAAACTGACTAACTGTCGCTCTCCAGGGCAAATCCCCCTACTAGATCTGGTTTTCTGGTTGGAGTTTCAGATGTAGGTATGCTGATGAGGCATAGAGGAACACAATTATTATAGTCAAACTTCCAAGAGGGGATGATCGATTTAGAATAAGAAATATAACCACGAGGGGACCAGAAGACAGTGCACTTGCTGGGCAGGTCATTTTCTCTTTTTAGACTTATGTATATGAAAAGCCAATTATAATTTTAGAAAGGGCCTTGGTACAGCTAGAATCAGAGGGAAAGGAAGGAATTTAGAATGCACATCCAATTTTATCTACTCCTTCATTGTTTTTGTGTGTGTAGCAGACTCGCTCAAGTCAAACAAAACAAAACTACAAAACAGTTTTTCAGATTATCTACTGTTCTTTTTATTTACTACTTATTATTATTCCTGGAAAATAATAATAAACATGCACACGCTAAAAAATTCAAATTAAAAAAGAGGATGCAGTGAAAACAGAATCATGCTCCCACCTCTGTTCCTGGTTCTCCAATCCCTGCCAATATCCGAGCTTCCTTCCAGAGATATTCTATATGTATAGAGATATACATGTTTGTGTATGTCTTTCACTCATATTTTATATGAACCTCTAGTAGTACTCTAGACACACCATCGTATGCCTTGTTTTTTCACTTCATATTATACCTTGGATATCTTTCCAAGATGTCTGATTTTTCCATTGTATGGATATACCATAATCAAATGGATTTCTTCCTGGACACTGATAAACAATGGCAAAGTCTGACCCTTCTTTTTTTTTTCACTCTCTCCTCTCCACCTCCTGCCCCACTAAGTTTTCATGATTACCATTACCCTTCCTTCCTTCTGAGCACAATGTAGTTAGTCTTTCACATTTTGACTTTCCCAAAGCTTTTCAGCCATATCGCTACAGAAAATTGCGTGCTACATTTAGAGATACATAGTATAGAGTGAGTGTGTGTGTGTGTGTGTGTGTGTGTGTGTACAAATCAAACTTGTTTAAGTTTTGGGAGAAGGTTTACATTTCAGCAATGTAATTAACATAAAAGGAATATATGACATCTTGGGGGGGGGGTTTGTTGTTGCTGTTGTTTTTAGATTTTATTTTTAAGTATTCTCTACACCCGCCGCGGGGCTTGAATTCACAACCTCAAGATCAAGGTCCCCATGCTCCACCCACTGAGCCAGTCACGTGCCCCCCAACACCTGTGTTTTTGAATTCCACTGGCACACTGCCACAAGAAATTCCTTACTGACCACACTTCTGCAAACTTCAACCTCCTATGCCCTGCCTCTTTCAGAGCCTCCTTTCTTTCCTATGGGATCTATTCAAAGCCTGTGATATCTAACCCTAACACTATCAATTTCTTCTCTTCCTCCCTAAAGATTAGAGTAGACATCTCTGAGTTTTTCGCACGCTTATGAGTACAGAAGTGGGTCCTGAAGGCACTAACATGATACTATTATCTATCAGCGCCCCTTAGATACATGCTTGACACTCAGGGGCCATGTCACTGAAAAATAAAACCCATCAGAACAGGCTAACTGCCACCTTATTTGTTGTTTGCTGTTTCTACCTGTGGTAACAAATACACCCCCAAGTATGTAATGGCTCGCTCTAACACACTCAAAATTTATTTCTTGCTCACATGACAAGTGGATGATTGAAGAGTTCAGCAGGATAACCCTCCTCCACATCATAATTCTGGGACCCAGGCTTCACTCTACTCTCTCCAACATGTGGCTTCCAAGATTGACACTCCATCCCTGGTAGGAGAAAAAAATGGAGAAGAACTGCATGGCAGGGTTGTATGGGCCAGACCTGGGAGTTGAGTGGGTCTGTTCCTCTCCCATTCGGCTGCCCAGAACTCAGTCACGTGGCCACCTAACTGCAAGGGAGCCTGGGAAATGTAGTCTCTGGCTGGGAATCCACTTTTCCTTTTAACTTTATTTATTTATTTAGAGAGAGAGAGAGAGAAGGAAGGGCGGGGAGGGGCAGAAGGAGAGGGAGAGAGAGAATCTTATGCAGGCTCCAGCACAGAGCCCAACATGGGGCTTGATCCCACGACCCTGGAGATCACAACCTGAGCCAAAATCAAGAGTCAGACACTTAATGGACTGAGCCACCCAGGTGCCCCTGGGCATCCACTTTCTAGCAACGACTCTATACCTCGGAAGAGGGTGTGTGGATTTTTGTTGGACACCTAGCTATCTTTCTTTTATAATCATAATCATACTATTTTTATGGGACATCTTTTGCACACATTATTTACAAGGCATCGTACTGCATATAGATGCACCGTCTAACGTCATTCTCTAATTAACAAACCGCTATTTGTTGTAGATATTATCATATTTTATAGATGAAGAAACTGAAACTCAGAGATTAAATTACTTGCTCAAGGTCACACATGCAGTACATCTTGGAACCGATTCAAATCCCAGTTTACCTGATTTGAAAACCCCGTGCCCTTACTTTTTATGTTATATTCCTTACGAAGAACTGCCACTTTGAGGCTTTAATGGCTGAAACAAAAGACAGGGACCAACCCAAAGTTCCTCTTTATTTTTCTTCTTTCTTTCCTAGTAGCACTGTGGAGAAGACCTGATGTTCTTAGCAATCTTGATGATTTTCACACCATCCTCTTACCTCTCCTGCCTTCATTGTCCAGAATCTGGATTATTTTCAGTCATGTTCAAGGATTCAATTACTATTTATGTAAGGATGACTCCCAAATATTTCTCTTCAGCCCCAACATTTTCACCTGGGCTTACATTCATACTTCTGACCGCATACTCACCAGCTCCCCAAACTGAAAGCATTGTCCTCACACCCTAAGAGCTGCCCATTCCTCAGGCTTGTTAGTCAACAGCTCACTGGCTTTGATTAGCTCCCCAGGGTGTGAGCACTGAATTTGTTTTTCCATTGCTGCTCAGGTCCTAAAGATTAAGCAAATGCTTGGCTATTTTGCATGTTTTCTAGACGGTCCAAATGTCATCACTCTTGCCAGGAGGGTTGAGGGACTGTTTCGAGATGGCAGCGATGGTTATCTCAAGGAAACTGTCTCCATGTGCAGCCTCTTTTCTCAATTTCTGTTTGACACTGAGGAAGCAGGGGAAGACTTCTAAATCATGCACATGCTTAGGCACTGGGGCCTGGCCTGAATCATGGACACCCACTCTCGGAGACACATTCATTCACACTGATGAAAATCATTGTGTAGGCCACATGCATACCTTCTCAAATCCCTCTTGCCAACCGATCCTCTGGGGACGACATCTTTTCTCGCCCTGCCTCTCCCACCTTTGAGCTGTCCCCAATGCAGAAAAGATCCCAACACGTCAGAGGTTCACTTTCACATGGATCTTCCTGAGAGCTTGTGGGAAGGTGGTACTTGACCTTAGCAAGCTCGGCCCATGTAAACACAAGGTCCTCTCTGATGCGGTTTGTCTCCAAGGAAGCCCAGGCTACTCGCTACAGATCCCGAAACTAGTCAGAGCGGGGCTGGCAGGCCAATTGGTACCAATCACTAAATTGAAAAAGGACCACCAATACCAAGATGTCTTAGGATAAAGAATAATGTAAAAATGGCAACTGATAATTAGAGAATTTAAATCCTTATTTTCTGCTACATTTTCGTTCTTTGCCTAAAATATTTTTTTATGAAATGTGAAAAAAAATATTTATAGCTGTTGTTTAGTTTCCTCTTCATATACTAGGCATTGTTGCTAATCTTTATAAAACCCTTGCAAGGTAGGCATTATGGGTATTTTATAGATGAGGGAACTGACCTCAGAGAGGCTAACAGACAAGCCAAATTACTTAGGTGAATAGAGTTTTTATCTCCCCCCTATTTTTATATCTATAGTCACAGACCCAGGCAAAGGACCTTGGCAAGTGCTTTCTGCGCTTCCGTATCCCCAGAGCGAGTACAATTCCTAGTACAAAGTAGGGGCTCGGTAAGGAATGAATGCAACTCGGAAGTGATTAAAATGATATCTCCTCCACCTAGGGGTGGTGTTAATTGAAATGGGACAGCTTGTTACCATCTGCTAACAAGCAACCCCAAGGTTTTAGAAGTTCCGAACAACAAAGGTCTGTTTCTTGTTCTCACTGTGTCCATCAGTGGTTGTCGTGCCTCCGCTCACCATGGATATGCAAACCCCCAGGTTGAATGTTGCTAGTTGCACTGTAACTCCATCATTGACATTGGAAGTGACGCACATCTCTTTCCTCATAGCTCATTGGCCAGAATTATCCACGTGGTCCCAATGAACTGCAAGGGAGACCGGAAGTGCACTTCAATCACGTGACTGGAAGGGGGTAGAACGGGAATTGTATGGCAAACAGCAGTAATGGCGTCCGTAGGATGTAGGAGTCCAGTGATATGAATGATATAAACATGATTTTTTTTAAAGATTTTATTTATTTATCTGACAGAGAGAGACACAGCCAGAGACAGAACACAAGCAGGGAGAGTGGGAGAGGGAGAAGCAGGCTTCTCGCAGAGCAGGGAGCCCGATCCCAGGACCCCGGGATCATGACCTGAGCCAAGGCAGACGCTTAATGACTGGGCCACCCAGGCGCCCCTATAAACATGACTTTTGTCGTGAAGAACAGTTGGTGGTTAGTGGGGATAATTAGGCGTAAGAAAGCTTCAAGTCACTGTGTTGGCTTCCACTTAGGTTCCGCATCAGGAATTCATCGGGGGTGGTGACAGAAAGAACCTGAGACCGGGTAAAAGGAGAATATCAAGTCCAATCCTGACCCCTTTAAAAATGTCAAGATGGTCTGTGATTCATTTTAAGTTTCATTTTGTACATGGTGCGAGGGAAGGGTCAGGCTTAGGCATCTATGTACATTTTTACATATGAAAGTCCAACTGTTCTGGAACTATCTGTTCAAAAGATTGCCCCTTCTTCATTGGATTGCCATATATTATTAATCTTCCTACTTACCCGTGTATGGCTTGTGTTCCCAACTCAAGATTTAGGTCTCTGCTTTTGTTTTTCTTTTTTTCGGGGTCTGGAACGTTTCCGTTCTAGTATGTCCTACATATATCATTATGGTTTTTGTTTGTTGTAAGTGATCAAGAAACTAGTTACATTTCAGTGGGTGTGAGAGCTTCAGAGCGACTGATCTACCATTCTGCTGCTCCCCCCAACTTTCTACCCTTCTCTGTCACTTTGTTTGAACCTAACTCCTTTTAAAACACTATAAAGAACTCCCTTGCACCATTATCCAGTTTCAACAATTATCAACATATTATCATTCTTATTTCATCTCGTGGCACTTTCCCTCATTCTGCTTGGGCTTGTTTATGGTTTTTTTGTTTTGTTGTTGTTGTTGGAGAATTGTAAAGCAAGTCCTTGACATTTTATCATTCCACTCCTAAGAATGCCAGTATAGATCTCACACATATCGTAACTACAATACTATGGCCATACCTTGATAATAAATACCCAGCCTGTGCAGGCATTCATTTTCCACGTCGCTTCCTGAATCTATCATCTGAGTCTCTTATCTTGTCCCCGTAACTGTCTTCTCTCTATTCGTTGAGGCATTCTTGATTTTTTTTTAAGATTTTATGTATTTATTTGACAGAGAGAGACACAGCGAGAGAGGAAACACAAGCAGGGGGAGTGGGAGAGGGAGAAGCAGGCTTCCCGCGGAGCAGGGAGCCCGATGATGCGGGGCTCGATCCCAGGACCCTGGGATCATGACCTGAGCCGAAGGCACACGCTTAACCACTGAGTCTCCCAGGCGCCCGAGGCGTTCTTGATTTTTGAGGCCACCAATTTGGATGCGAACGGTGAATTCAGCTACTAAAATTTTCAGTTTACAAATCATAATTTTAAGCCGCAGGATTCTGGAGTTTGAGGCTCATTATTTTTTTCTCCTCAGATGTCCAGCTATCACCTGCAATAACTGTTTCACTGGCTTTTGTTCTAATGATTTAATCTCATCCTTCCTGGCCACTTGGGCTGCTCAGGTGGGCAGTTATTTTCTCTCTGGGACACAAGTCTGGTGGACAGAATATCTTTCATGGCAAAAATCCCACAGGCTGTCAAAACAAAGGTGTCTTAATTAGTGTTCGTTGAGTCAGTAATGAATCTATAGCCAAGGATTTGTGTATCTACTACTGTTCTCCTCTGAGCAGACTGAAAGAGTAATAAAATTTTCACCTGAACGTCTGCTCTGAATTTTCATTTCTAAAGGCAATCTGTTCTGGGGAAAAATGGTTTCCCCTGGACATATTTTTAGTTGTTATATGAGCTGTGCCAAGCTTGGTCTTGAAAATGCCCCTTGGGTCAGAGGAATATTTGTCATATTGGTACTTAAACTAAGGATGTGGGGGTTCTGTAGGGATGTATTGTGTGTGCATGTGTGCATGTACACGTGTGTGCCTGTATGTGTGTACATGTGTGCGCATGCACCTGTGTGTGCGTGTACACGTGTGTCTGTATGTGTGCATGCATGTGTTCGTGCGTGCACACGTGTGCATGCATGTGTGCCTGCATGCTTGTGCATGTGTGTGCATGTACGTTGTGTGTCTGTGTGCATGCGTGCACACATGTGTGCATGTACGTGTGTGCATGCACGTGTGTGTACACGTGTCTGCGTGCTTGTGCATGTATGTGTGCATGTACATGTGTGCAAGTATGTGTGTGCATGCACGTGTGTGTACGTGTTTCTGCATGCTTGTGCATGTACGTGTCTGTGTGCATGCATGTGTGTACGTGCGTGCACACATGTGTGCATGTACGCGTGTGTGCATGCACGTGTGTGTCTGCATGCTTGTGCATGTATGTGTGCATGTACGTGTGTCTGTGTGCATGCATGTGTGTACGTGTGTGCACACGTGTGCATGTACATGTGGGCAAGTATGTATGTGTATGCACGTGTGTGTACGTGTGTCTGCATGCTTGTGCATGAATGTGTGCATGTACATGCGTGTCTGTATGTGTGCATGCATGTGTGTGCGTGCACACGTGTGCGTGTATGTGTGTGCGTGTGTGTATCTGCATGCTTGTGCATATATGTGTGTGTGCATGTACGTGTGTGTGTGTGTGTGTGTGTGTGCATGCACCTAGGTTGTGGGAGGGAGAGGTCATAGGTGCCCATTGCATACCCAGAAGTTTTAAACAATTATAGGGTTTTAAAAGGGTGGTTCTTAACTTTTACTTTTCTGTTTTCGTTGAACTTAGTCCTTTTGCCCCAGAAAAATAAACAAGTGTTAACAGATCTAAACATTTGCATGTAATTGAATGGTCTCATGTTTCCAGAAGCCTCTTCAGAGTTATGAGGAAACAATGCCCTTTGGAGAGGAGACGGGAAATGAGACACTGTCCTCAGAGTGACGAGCATGGTGCATGAGAGCCGGAGTCCTGGGTATTTGGCTGGGAAGTATAAGGGCTTCGGATCATATTTGCCTGTGCAATCTGGGCAAGTCACTTACTGAAAAATGGACATCATCATACCTGTCTCATGGAGTTGTTTTAAGGATTCATGGAGGCATGGCAAGCTGCTCAATAAATGTTAGCAGTATTATTTGAAAATTCAGTGTGGGTCCTAAACACTATGTGTTTGCTTCTATAGTATATATAGCTATGTTCTGGAATTTGCCTGCAGTGGTCCCAACACTTCGGGACTTTTGGTGGCAATGGTTTTTCAACCATGCGCAGAGCATTCCTGTACAGAATTAACTTGGTGATAATAAATAAGTGTTATTTTATATTTAAAAATCCATTTCGATGTTAATGCCCTTTTCCCTTAAATGGGTCTCGGGGGAAAGCCCACCTTCTGCTAAGTGAATTCGCCCTAAGGGGGACGAGGCCTCGTCTCATCATCATCACTGCCAATGGAATAATTAATAGACTGTGTTTAAGACTGAGAATCTAATGCGTAAGAAAATGCTTGATCCCAGTTACTGGAAATCAAATCTAGGTTTTCCAAAGAAGTGTTTGTGAGTTAACTCGGTATTTTGAGCACCACACTGCTAGTCTTCAGCAGGTGAGGGGGAGGGGAGGCACAAGGAAAGGAGAAATGTGGGCATGGTTGTAACAGGAAAGGAAATCATGAGAGAAAAGCCTATTTGAAAATGGAGAATGAAGGAAGTGAGCTGACCTGCTGATTGTCCTCTTTAAGAGAAAACCAGATGCCTTAATTTCCCAGAAATCAGAATGTTACGACTTTTCTCCACCAACGGTGTGTAAGGCAGGAATCGACATGACAATGTACTTTCAATGTGACTCATTCTTCTTTTGAAGCTGGGTGTTCCCAGGAAGTACTTTCCCAGAGGGTCTGTTCTGAACGGACGGAGCAGGGCCCAAAGATTTGGGGGGTGAGGTTAATAACGACAGAATCCGGAGAGCTTGTTCAAGAGAGAAACTGATGATACGTCAGCAGGAATCTTGGATAATGGTGTTGGGTGTGTTAGCAGCAACGTGTGGATGGTTTTGTTAGTGTGATAGTACTAATGTTTCTGGATTTCTCGCAGCGTGATGGCATGTAAGCAATGTCCACACTTTTAAGAGATGCCGGAGAGATAAAATGTCATAATGCCTCTGATTTGCTTTTAACAGCATGAAGTAGACCAAGTTTTTAACAGTCATTTTGTGTACAAGGTGTGGTTGGCAATGGCCTCTCTGCCGGTTAGGAATCTAAGAAAAATGAGGAAAAAAAAAAAAAAAACCCACAAACAAGCACGTTATGTTTTAGCAAATGGAAAAAACCAATAAAGCTATTTGCAAAATAAAAAGGGTATATGTTTTTATCTCTAGGATCGAGTGCCTTTGCTAAAGCTCTGTTGCTACCCAGTTAAAAGCAGAAAAGATGTGATTGGGTAGCAAGAGCCATTGCTTCCTGTTTGCCCGCCAATCCGGGAGGAGAAAAGCTGTCGCGGTGTAGAATCATTGATAGGACCATAAAGGGGATTCCGGCACGGTTGTCTGCAGTCCCCGGTTGGTGTTAAATGAGGCATTTGCTTTGTCATACACTGAAAAATGTATCTTCCGTACTTCCCTGGTTCCTCCCAACGCTGCAGCCTCTGTGTTTCTCAGAATGCAGGGAGTACACTTTCTTCCCAGAAATCACTATGCCAGGTGTAGGAGCTGCCAAACCTCATTCATTCAACAAACATGTTGGGCCACCAGCTAAGTATTAGGCACGCTGGACACAAGGTGGTGAGAGAGGGAAGGCCAGCGAGGGGTTCAACGCTAGAGGGACTCACCGGCCATAATAAAGAACTGAAACTTCATCTTTGGGTCCACAGTTCTCAGTTCTTGGCTACTCATTAAAATTACCTGAGGGAAACTTAAATGTTAGACCAAACCCCCGTTTCCATTAAATCAGAATTTCAGGGACTGGGGCAAGGGCATTGGTATTTTTTTTTTTTTTAAGATTTTATTTATTTATTTGACAGAGAGAGAACACAGCGAGAGAGGGAACACAAGCAGGGGGAGTGGGAGAGGGAGAAGCAGGCTTCCCGCGGAGCAGGGACCCCGATGGGGGGCTCGATCCCAGGACCCTGGGATCATGACCTGAGCCGAAGGCAGACGCCTAATGACTGAGCCACCCAGGCGCCCCGGGCATTGGTATTTTTTTAAAGCCATCCCCGTGATTCCAGTGTTTAGCCAGGGTGAGAAACAACAGGTTTTGGCAAAGGGGAGTCAGGATGCAGGATATTAGACAAATAAAACCGTTCAGGGTGCACTGGTTATGGCTATGCTGTAGAAAGATCTAAAGGAGCTGGAGGATGAGCTGGAGAGGCATGGTGAGAGGCACATGAGTGAGGACAGTGTTTCTCTGACTTGCCTGTGCTTATGAATTGCCTGGAGATGTTGTTGAAAAGCTGACCTTGATTGCATTGGCCCGGGCCAGCGCCTAAGATTCTGCATTTCCAACGAGCTCCCGAGTGATGGCGAGGACGCTTCTCCTATGGCCTCCTATGTCCTTGAGTATCAAGGATAAGAGGTAATGAAGGCCTGCTAGGAGGCGGTGTGCCTGGGGATAGAGACCACCAGCATAACCCCAGAATTCTTGCGTGGTGGCCGAGTAGAAGATGTAAAAGGAAAATTTTTCACTTGGCAAGAGCGGGACTTGCCAAAGAAATATCAAAGCTGTGTTTGGTGGCCCCCGACTCTGAAACAGAAAGGACAGGCCACCCAGGACCTGACGGAAGACTGGTGTGTGTTTCTGTGTGTTTTTTATGGAAGTGTAGTTGACACACAGGGTTACATTAGTTTCAGGTACACAACACAGTGATTCCACGATTCTATATGGTATGCTGTGCTCACCCCAAGCGCGGCTACCTTCTGTATGGGGCTTCCTTTTAACCAAGACTTGTCCACTCACTTTGGCCATTCCAGAGTAACAGTTTTCAAGGCTGAATTAGCATAATCATCACAAACTCCCCCATTTTCAGCACTTAAAAAGCACCACGTTTTCCCTATCAGGGAACCACATTTTTTTAAACGCTCGACTGGTCTCTGACAACATTGCACCATTGGGCAGGTAAGGAACACAGGAGCGGGTGGGGAATGTGGAGGCGGGTAGGAAACAGAGTTTGGTTTGGATATATTCAAATTTGTGGGGCCCTGTGATGTAGAGGTTGAGTGAGCAGTGGGTATACACATCCAGATGCACAAAGGGCAGGTCTGGGCTGCAGAAAGGGATTGAGAGTCATCAGGATACATGTGGTAGTTGGACCCACGAGACTGAGTGAGATGACCCTGGTGGAGGGACGTAGGAAGAGAACCCTGGCCCACACCAGCACTGCAGGGATGGGCTGAAGATATGCCAGCAAAGGAGACCCATGACAGGTCTGGGAGCGGCTCCCCCTCTGTGTTGAATTTTCCCACATGACCCCCTTCCCCCTCATAGAGGAGCACGTCCAGCTCTTCACACCCGGTCGCCTGATGCGTGTGCATTAGGCAGAGCTACCACACTGCTTCTGGAACCTCACCGCTCCTCCTACCATTAGGGGCTGAAAGAGTGTGATTTGTCTTCTTCCCTCAAGTTGTGTTTTCTCTCAGAGATCTAAAATCCTCTTTTCAAAAATAAAATAAAATCCCCCTTTCTAATTTGGCTTTTGCCTTTTCCCTGGTTCCGTCTCCCCTAGTTTCTAGATGTGCCTGAAAGGGTCTGAGCCCTAGAGGACCCTAGTCCCATGCAAGTCAGGGGAGGTAAGTGTCTAATTCCAGTGCCAGATGCATTACAAGCTTAGCTTCAGCCCTGCCAGCATCCTCATTTAGTAATAAAGTCACTGAAGCCCCCAGGCCTGCTGTGAGGTGGTAAAGGATTGAGGATGAGGACTGGGAAAGAGTAGAACTCTAAGACAACTGGGAATTTATGAGAGGCTGGGAAAATAGAGGAAAGGGAGAGAATCAGCTCAGAGAGTGACTGAGGTCACGGTCCCCAAGCAGTCCCCAGACTCATTCAATAAGTGAACATTATGGGAGGAAAAAGCAAAACAAAACAGCAGTAACAGATACTCTACCTCAACCCAATATCAACCACAAAATCCCAACTGGGGCATGGTTTCCGTATTTATTAGACTAGGTTACTTTTTAGCTTCTGGAGGAGGTAGCTTTGTGTTTTCCTGGTCTTCACAGCTCTTATACTGGGCCTTGGGGTTACTGAGTGGAAGGGCGACCTAAGAAAGTCTTTGGAGGTTCTGTCCCCTGGAGCAGAGTTCCAGGCTACGTCCCTACACCCTTAGATTCTGTAGAGGAAGAACCCATGGGAATCAGGCATGGTGGAGGTGAGATCAGTACCTTAAATTTTCATTGACTCACAGCAAGGCCATGGATTAACAAAAATCTCAAGGTTTCATGCTCTTGACTGGATTTTTATCAACTCATTACAGAATTCTGAACCTCTCATGTTCATCAAAACATCTGATTGGCACATATTGGTATATCTGATGAGTAAAAAATTTCCTCTGATGAGAAAATGTAAATTATGAATGAATGCACTTTCCTTGGAAAGAAACTCTTACGGACACAGTTTCCATGATGCTGATAGGGCTGGGGGGTGTGCTTAAAGCTTTTTGTTGGAGATAGGTTGGAACATCGGTGTTGAATGTCTAGTGTTCTGGAGCCTCATTCAACAGGTGTGAGTGGCCAATATGATACAGCAACTTATGCGAATGATACTTAATATTCAAGTCAGACAATAACATTCTGGTACCTCCAAATGTAATCAAGGAAGGCACATATCCGTCAGATTTTTAAAAATCACTTACACTTCTCTAGGGCTTGCTATGAAGCCCATTCATTCACGGATGACACCTCTGAAGAAACACTGAGGAAGGTAAGGGAGACAGAAAATCGTGAATTTAGTGGTTGTTTATTTTTAGAATGATGTCGCCAAAGGGTAATGATGCTATATCACCCTAGATATGGGGAGGGAATGGCTAGCTAAGGAAATTAAATACTTACTCACCGGCATATGAGGTGACATCTTTACTCTCATCCTTTTTTTTTTTTTTTTAAACCGCATGACAAATTGATCGGTTTATTTCTACATATTCCATAGCCCTGGATGGGTTGTGTTGTTATACAATTTGTGCTCATACAGGGAGATTATTTTGTGAATTTTGTGTCAGTACATGACTCAGGTTTAATAAAATAGCCCTCCTTAGAGAGAGCTACAGACAGATGAGCAGAGCACGCTCAGGGTGTGGGCTTTCCCACTGGTACTATTTGTCTTTCATTTTATGAGAAAACATTTTTAAAAAATGAAATAGCAAATCTATTTTGAACACTTGTTAGTAAACATAAGTTTTTGGCAAAATGCTAACCATCCATTAGGTTAAAAAATTAGAACACTGAATTTCTTTTCTTTTTCTTTTTTGGGGGGGAGCAGAGGGAGAGGGAGAGGGAGAATCTTAAGCAGGCGCCACGCCCAGTGTGGAGCCCGAAGCAGGGCTTGACCTCACAATTCTGAGATCATGACCTGAGCTGAAATCAAGAGTTGGATGCTTACAGAGAGAGCCACCCAGGCGCCCCCTAAAACACGGAATTTCAAACAGATTAAATGTAAATAAACTTAACTTTAAAGGAAAGTAGCTTACAAGAGATACTGGGAAACATAACTGGTAAAGGAATGTTTGGAATGGAGAAGTTTTGAGTCACTGTTTCTGGACTTGCACCAGGAACATAGCTGAGTGTACAGTGTCCATTTATGACATATTTTTGGCTCTATCACAATTTGAGCTCAGGCTCAGATACTACCATTTACCTCTTCACTCACATGCAAGGTGGGCTGATAAATCCCTTTCCTACCTTACATCCCTATTTTCAAGAAGAGTCGGTCCCTGTTCAGGGCAGGTCACACATGCTCTTTTTATACATATGGAGGCTGGGACATTGTAGACACTTTGTGCTCCAGAGGATCAGAACTTGCCCACGGTTTTAGAGAACAGGAATATGCGTAACCAGGAGAACCTTTAGAGATGAGTCACAAAGCTGACTTGCTAACGTTGGAGGGAAAGGAAAGGCCAAATGAACTAGAACTATTTAACCCCAAGAAGACTGGACTTTGAATATAACAAATACCATTCATATCTGAAAACAGTAACAATTCCCATGCATCACATGGGAGTTAAGAAGAACTTCCAAATAATTGTATTAGAAACAAAAAAAGGAGTTGAGTGTTTGGGTGCGAATGTGGGATATTACATTATTATCCGTGAAGCTATAAAGAGCAGACAAGCTGACTGATGAGAGGACTTCTTACCCTCCCCACTGATGATGCTGAAGCATTAACTCTTACTCACGATGAATCACCACCCACAGTCGAGGCGACTTCTAGGCAGAAATGTACCTCATGGCTAATTGAGAGCATTTACTGTTGGTAAAGAGATCCTAAAAGGGGAAGAAGGAAGGTGTATTTTCATTATCATATCCTCTTGAGGAGGGTGTAGCCCCTGGGACTCTTCAGATAAAAATAACCCTTCCTGGCAGCTTTGGCTACATTTTTTAGGAAGTGATAGTTCTGAAAGAGCCTGCCTCCTGAAAGCATTTCTTACTGATCAGTGTGTGTGTCAAATGATTCCTTCTGAGAACCAGAAGCTCTCTTGAGGTGTTTGTGTCCAAGAAGGACACGTTTCAAGGGTGGAGGCCCAGCCTGCCCATCACCAGAAGGACAGGTCCGGTTCCGAGTCAGGTGAAATGTCTGAGCGGCCGCTCGCTTCCATCCACCGTGGATTCTTGCAGCATTCTCTTTGAATGAAGAATTGCTCAGTTGAGAGTATTTAAACCTTGATTGAATTATAATGGGAAAAAAAAATGAGCACGATGCCAAGAACAGTATTTTTGTGTTTTTGTTTTGCTGACAATAAACACTAGTCTGGTAATCTCAGCCATGACAGAAAGACGCTTCAAGCAGCCTCCAGAGAGGGATTTTTCCATCAGATTCTAAATTACATTCTTTATCAGAGTAGAGGAAAATGCTTTAAATATCCCTTGGCGCCCAATCAAGTGGGTAAGGCTATGCCCTTGTCTTGATTTTCACCTACGGAGAGGCTCTTTATCATTGGGTCAGCAGTGGATGCGAGGGCCTGTGTTCTTTGTCCTGATGTTTCTGAATGATATTCATTATGCATGGAATGATTATGAACACGGAGCTAAAAATCCTTCTCAAGCTCTTTTTCATGCCATTGGATTCTAAGTGCTTTGTGAGTCTCTCTGTGAGAATAATTGTTTTCTTAGAAAACCAATTGGCATATGGGTGGTGAGACCAAGGTTAATGTTGTGTAACAAGAGTATCATCAGACTTCTAGCTGGCCCATATTTACTTGGGATCCAGAACTCGCTGGAGTGGGTTAAGTGAATGAAGCAAATGGTCAAAATTCCAGAAAGGGAAATGGAAAACGATTCTTATGTGCCAGGTCTGCTGGGCCACAGTTCTGGGGATGGAGTGGGCATCTCTGTAAGGTGGTCTAACATAGTGGTTAAGATCATAGCCTTTGGCACCAGGTAGGTTTTGACTCGTATAGCCTTCGGCATCACTCAAACCTGGGTCTGATTCCCAGTCTCCCCTTACTGCTCTGGGCCTTGGGCAAATTGCCTAACTTCCCTGGCCCCCATTTCTTCATTTGGACAACTGGGGGAAATGTGCCTAATTTAGGGGGGTGATGTAAGCATCGAGTGCAATAATGTTGAAAATGAGTTTAAGAGTGCCTGGCACGTGCTTGTTTGTTAGACATTCTTTTTTTTATTTTTTTAAATTTTTTTTTTTAAAGATTTTATTTATTTATTTGAGACAGACAGAATGAGAGAGAGAGAGCACATGAGAGGGGGGAGGGTCAGAGGCAGAAGCAGGCTCCCCGCCGAGCAGGGAGCCCGATGCGGGACTCGATCCAGGGACTCCAGGATCATGACCTGAGCCGAAGGCAGTCGCTTAACCGACTGAGCCACCCAGGTGCCCTAGACATTCTAATTAATGTCATCAGAGGTGAGAATGAGCGGTGAGAGTTGTACTATACTCATGTTCATTCTCCTTTTAGGGTGCCCTCACTGCAGAGGGTACAAAACCCCAAACTACCACATTTCCCAGATTCTTTCAGCTAGAAAATTGTTTCCTTTCTTTAGATTTGCATGTGTGGTATTTACAAGGAGGAAGCGACAGAGTGATCATTGTCACGCTGCTTTTCATTCTTTTCTACAGGCAAGCCAGGTCAAGGGATTGTGGAATTTTCTGGAGCATCTGCCCAGCTTTGTGGGTGATTAGAAGCAGTGACTTCCCGATCCTGACTTCCAGATCCCTGTTTCTTCAGCCCTAGATGGCAGCTATGGTGCTACGTTCTTGAACTCAATAGATTCTAGGACAGCCTCCTGATTCCCTACTTTCCTGATTTTTAGCAGAGGGAGCTCTCTGGTGGTCAGTTCTTTGGCATTCTAGAAGTTTCTCCTGGAAGCTCCACCTAAAATGCCACTTCTCTGGCTTTCCCACCACTTCCCTAATTAAATCCCTTTGTGGATTCTGTTCCAAGCACCAAATCCTAACTTATCCAGGAAACAAGTCCCATGGGAGAAGGAAGACAGAAGGTAAAAGGAGAGGCAGTGTGGGGAAAGAGAAGGTGCCAGAAGTTAAGAAGAAAGAAATACTTTCAATTGACAGATAAAGTAACAGCCACAATTGATAACAGTCTGCACAGAACATGGAAACCTCAAGAAGGGAAGAGTAAAAATACCCTGAGGTTGGGGTTTAAGGTCTGGTATTAGGTAGACTTCAAGGATCACACTGATCCTGTAGGAACTTGAACAAACTGCAGATGCTTGGTCATCAGATTTGTGTAACCTGTGTGGGTCCCCAAGTCTCTCTTTGATTAGAGCTTTGAGGGATACGTAGAATCTTTCCACTGGCCACTTACTCTACCAAGGAAGTCTAAGGAACAGCTCCTCTCACAGAATTATTCCATAAATGGTTTGAATAATGATGTTTGATAGAAAAAGATTACTTCAGTTACTGTCTTGATTAGACTGGAAATAGATCAACTCTATAAGCGTCCCGGGGCTGGGAAGTCATTCTTTGTTGGTGCTTTCCTACCTGAGGCTTGATGATTAAGCTGCTGTTTCCGCCCCCCCCCCCCCATCCAGGGCTGCATTCCTATTTCAGAGGCGGATCTGTCACTAGCATAAAGGAGATTAAGTATTACTGAGACATTCTAGGCTATTAAGCATAACACACTGTTCTGATGATGTTTACATTCAACTGTGGCTCAGAATAATCATGGATCTAAGAGCCCTTAAGAAAAGTCTCTCATTAGCACGTTTATCCACAGGTGTCTAGAGATAACAACTCTTAGTGAAATGTCAGCATGCTAACTGGTCTTCAGCTAACACTAGTTGATCAGCAAAGGTGCTGTGAAAAAGGCACTTGAGTGTAAAAAAGCAACCATTTCCCTAGCAATCTGTCGTGGGTAACAAATTGGGACCATTCTACCTCCTCTTCATATGAGATACAGGCGACAGAGTTTCAGAAAAGGTTTGATGTGCCCGACCTTGTCAACAACCACAAAGACCGTAATGAGGCCACAGCTGCCCCATCACAGCTGGAATCTTTCTGGAAAGGGTTTTCACTCCCATCCCGTTGGACGGTCATCACCAACGGATACAGACAGAAGACTAGGCATCAGTACACGAGATGATAAAGTTAGATGGATTTCCTGATGTGGAAGATGAAAAATAGCACAAAGCCATTGCAGATGGTCCCATCAAGAGGTAAAACCTCTTTCCCCACCCATCCCAGCTGGGCGGCCTTGTGACTCTCTTTGACCAATAGAATGTTGGAGAGGTGATGCTGTACGATTTCCAAGCCTAGGCCGCAAGAGGTCTTGCACCTTCTGTTCTTGTCCCCCTGAAATGCGACCACTGCTGCAGGAAGAAGCCCAGGCTAGCCCACTAGAGGATGAAACTATATAGAACAGGATGAGCCATCCTAGCTGGGACTCCCAAGACCACCTAGCCCCCAACTAACCCCCCCGCCCCTGCAAGACTGCAGCCTCTCTGAGTGACTCCAGGCAACACATGCAAAAGTCACCTCCCCAGCTGACCTCACCCTGAATTACTGACCCACAGACTTATGAGTAAATAGGATGGCTTTTATTTTAAGTCACTAAATTTTGAATTGTTTGCTCTGCAGCAATGAATAACTGATACGATTAGCTATATGGAGACTGACCAAGCCAAGGAGAGAGGGAGGGACATGCAGTGCTGTAGGTCCTGATGGGCAAGCCAAGAGTTAAAATGATTCTACATCTTCAAATTGTATTCAGTAAGAACAATTACCAATTTTTTTTCGCATGCCTCAGGACCAATATACTTCCCCCACATAGAATCATATTCTTAAATGGTAACTTGGAGAATGCTAAATTCAACTACTTCTTATTTCTTCCCGCCTAGGTTTTTCTTCAACATATACATTTACAGGTTGTGGCATGATAAAAAATATATATATATTTAGTCTTTGTCCCAGTTTCTGGCAGAAAGCTCTCCAACCCTTGGAGTTTCCTGAGTGATAAGGAGTGTCTTTTGTCATTCATAAGGAACCCTTTTCAGGCTCCTATTAATGGAGTGACCTTTGGAAAGCCCCTCAGTAACCTAAGGATGGGGGCTGGTTGTTGGGGGAACCAACCATGTGACTAGAGGGTTGGAAATTCCAGCTCAAACCTTATCCCCGTCCTCCCACCCTCCAAACTTCTCCTGGGAGGCGAGAGGGGCTGGAGATTGAGGTTAATCACCAATGGCCAATGATTAAATCAATCGTGCCTATGTAATAAAGCTTCCATAACACCCCCAAAAGACTGGGTGGGCCCGGGAGAAGGTTCCAAGCACTTCCACGTTGGTAAACATGTGGAGATTCAGGGACAGTTGTGCACTCAGAACATGAAAGCTCCACGCCCCTTCTCAGATACTTTGCCCTACGTAGCTCTTCATCTGGCCCTTCCTGAGTAAGAACCTTTTATAATTACCTAGCAATCAAATAAATAAAGTGTTTCTCTGAGTTCTATGAGCCACTCTAGCAATGAAATGAACCAAAGGAGGGGGCTGTTGGAACTTTCAATGTGTAGCCAGCCAGTCAGAAGCACAGTTGACAACCTGGAGGGGCAGGCTCAGGTAGGTAGGGTCAGAATAGAGTTCATTGCTTGACAGTGTTGGAAAAACACACAAGGGACAGGTCTTTTGACTCTTCGTTCCTTCTGTGGTCAGCTGTTTCCAAACATCCATCCATATTGCTGTTAATTCAGGGCTCTCACATTCTATTCTTTTGAACTTGTAGATACATTCGTAACCATTATCGTGTCATTTTGCTCATTATTGTCATCTATTCCATCAGTCAAAAATAGTTATCCCTCCCTGCCTCATTTGCATGTGCATCTGATGAATATGTGTCATGCAAATAATTAACGGGAACGGGACAGGTCTGAACGTATCCAGGTGGGAGTGACCCACCTGGGTATGCACATTGCTAACGTGGATGAGACTTTTCGAATTAATGAATGCTAAGCCGATATCACAGAACTCTTAGTTATGTGAACTTTTTGGGTATGGACATGAAGTGGTAATGAAAGCAGGGAGGAAGAAATAATGGTGAGGCCCTGTATTTGTTTTATATCCCACGCAACAAGTCAGCCCAGACTTAGTGTCTTAAAATAACACATTCAGGATCTCAGTGTTTCTGTAGGTCAGAAGCCCAAGGATGGCTTCGATGGGTCTCTGCTGGCATCACACAAGGCTGTGTGCTGATGAGGAGGCATTCTTCTCTGCATGCTGCACTGGAGGATAATCCTCTTTCAGGCTCATTCAGGTTGTCATTGGAATTCATTTCTTGGTGACTATATCACTGAGGGCCCATTCTTTTCCTGGCTATCAGACCGAGGCTGCCCTCAGGTCCTGGAGGCCACCAGCAGTTCCTTAATGCTTGGGACACCTCAACATGGCTGTTTATGGCTTCAAGCCAGAAAGAAGAATCTCTCTAGTGCATGTTAGCAAGATGGAGCCTCATACTCGTATAACCTAATGCAATCATGGGAGTGAGACCCTATCACTCTTTTGGGAGCCACATCCCATTGGTTAGAGGTGCCAATGGATTCTGGATAGAAGCAAGTCAAGTCCCAGGCACCAGCCATATTCGAGGGTACGGGATTATGGAGGGTATGGACATGGGGGAGACCCTAGCGTCTGTCCATTATAGGCATGGAGTTTTCCAGAAGGACTTCTATAGTACAAAGGATTGTATTTGCATTTTTTTTGAAAGAGAAAATAATGAAAGAGAATGGTGAGAGAGCATGAAAGCAAGAATGGACTTGGTGAGGGACAGGTCTGGATGACCTAGAGGGCCAGACTGAAGACTGGTGGGAAGTAACTTTGGCTGATGTATTAATTCAGATCCCATTCCCCTAGGAGCAATAGGCTTAAACCCAGGTGTGTCAGACTGGATGCATTCTGGCTCACAAGAACTGAGGATTGAATTTTCAGGAATCTTGCAAGCCAGTTTTAAAATACAGCCATTATTAAAATTAAGTCATATAAATGTACAATGAAATTATATTATAAACAAAGGTAATAAATACTCAAAAATCCTCATATCCCAATTATTTTAGCATGTTTTGCCTTTGTCTGTGCTCCCATGATTATTTGCATCTGTCTTATCTGTCTAGTTGGAATACTATATACCAGTGTGGTGTTATGCATCTCTTCTCATCTTTGCATTCAGTGACATCACATTGGTAGCTTGAAATGAGCCACAGTGGGAGAACTTATACAACAGAAAACAACAAATACTAAAAATCTGGGCTTTTTTTTCCCCCTGCGGAGCTGGGAGTTATCATTTACCAATACTTCAAGCCCAGAAGTTTGTTTCTTTTGATTCCTCATGCACCAAGAAATCTGGGCACAGGTCATGGCTACTGTTAGCTCAATGGCCCAAAGATGTCGGGGCCAATGATTCCATGAATTCTTGGCTTTTCCTTCAGGGTTCCAAGAAGCCTCTGCAGTTCTTAACATCATGTCCACATTCCAAGTGGGAGGAAGAAGGGAATAAAGCGGAAGAAATAAGACCCGTATTTATGAAAGCAAACATTTCCTAGAAGTCTCAAGAAGACTTTTTGAGATTTAAGGAGGGATGGGAGGGGTGGTTTTTTTAGCTGAGCACGACGCCTTTCCCTCCCCAACAACATTGGATTTCTGTTTGTAAGGGCCACGGAGAGCATAGATTTTAGGTAAATGGCTGTCAGTTATCCACAGCTGAGCTGCTGAATCGATAGACCATACTTACCACCGACCACCCAGGCTTCATCATGTCACGTGTCCATGCACCCCTTCCTTCTGCGAGGCTCCAGCCCTCTCCATCTTACCACAGAACCGTGGTCCCATATTGTGAAGGATTTTGAAAACCAGTGAGAAGACTTTAGAATGAGCTCTTCTTAAAAATCTGACAAAAATTGGAAGGAGAGACAAAAAAAGTAAAAAATGTGAAGGCAGGTAAAATGAAGTCCGGAGGAGATGTATTAACACTTTGCTCTATTTTTGCCCCCAATACTTGATATTTATAGCTTACTCTCTCATGGGTTACTTCCTGCTACAGAATCGAGGCCAGTGGTTTGAAGCATTGCCCCGGGGAGCTCACATTTGCTTCCTGAAATTTGTTCGAGGTAGTTCATGGTAATTATCTATGTCTTACTTCGATGTTGGCCTTACCATGTTCTGCTGACGCTGTGGATAAGCTAGGGCTCATTCCTTGGTCATCTGTAACTACAAACCCAGATGCCAGAGCAACTGAAAGCATCAGTTGTCCTCACAAAAAAAAACCAAAACAAAAACAAAAACAAAAAAACCCAGCAAGGTGAAAAGAAAGTATATTTTATTTTCCATGGATACTTACTTCCTCTACTATGAAACAATCTCTTAAAATATGTTTAAAAATATTTTTAAAGTGGTAAAGCGCTGCTATAATCCTAAAATGTTTGTCTTAAGAGTGTAATCTTCTAACCACTGAACTATATTGCCTTTCAAATTAGTGCATAAAGTGCCAGTTATTTATTTTTATGGTTGTATAATAGTTCATCGAATGGAACTGAATGTATTTATCAGTTCCCTACTGATGGATTTGAGGTTGTCTGCATTTTTGCTAGTGCAAATAATGCTGCGGTGAATAAACTTGTGTAAGTGTGTACTAACCATATTTTCATGTTTTCTGTATTCTTGATGCTTTGGTATCTGGGGCCTTACTGACCAGGGAGAGCCTGCCCCTCCCAGGGCTAGCCAACTCTTGGAGCAAGTGGCTCCTTTGTGAGTGCGCTTTTCGTACGCAAGCCGAACAATCCGGAGTCCACATCTCCCAACCAAGTCCTTTACTGAGCTCTCGTCCTCCTGGGCTGCTGTCCATTTGCCTTCATCGTGCCAGGGCCAAGTGTCAGACTGCGAGGGGCAGTCTCTATGCCCAGAGCCCCCGGAGATTATGCAAACTAGCTGATCCTAAGCCTATCTATCCTGCTTACCCTGCGTCACCCAATCCTTCCCTCGAAAACCACAATAGAGGCTCCTACTTAGCATCCCGTCCCTCCTCCTGCCTCCCGACCGGCCCTAGTGGCTCTCCATGTGACCCTGCGTAGTGTGGTGCACCTCCTGTTTCTAGGCAACCGGGCATAAAAAACTTTTCCCGGACATTGTCACATCTGCCTGTCTTACCATACTTGATAAAAGCCAGATGTTATTCTGCACGTGGGTGAGGAGGATCAGCTCCTAGAAGTGGAATTTCTGACTAAACAGGGTAATGTGCATTTTTAGTTTTTGATAGATATGGCCAAAGAGCCCCTCGAAGAAAGTATATCAGTTTCCACTCTTACCTGTAACACCTGAGAGGCCTGTTCACCGTAGACTTACTAACGAGGTGCTATCAACTTACTCATTCGTCCAATATGATAGGTGTAAACACTGGTGTACCTTTATTATTTGAATTTGCATTCCTCTTACTTTGAGTGAGATTGAGCATCTTTTCATATGTTGAAGAGCCCTTTGTTTTCCTTTGCTGTGAATTTTGTTCCCTTTCCTTGCCCATTTATTTTTCCTATTGGGTTGTCTTTTTCTTAGTGGTTTGTAGGAGGTCTTTATACATAGTATCCGTATCAATTTGTAGCAGCCCTTTGTGATACAGGTGCTAAAGATAAAGGCAAAATCTTAAAAAGCAGCCTGAAAAAAAAAAAAAAGACTAATTACCCTCAGAGGAGCAACAACTGGACTTCCAGCCGCCTTCTCAATGGAAGTTGAACAACGGAAGTCTGAGAACAACAGAATGACGAAGTCAAACTACTGAAGTGAAGAGAAAAAATGAACTCACAATTCTAGATCCGATGCAAATAGCATCCAGAAACAAATTAAAAACAAGCCATTATTTTTAAGAGAAATGGAAACAGTTCATCATGAGCAGACCTGCACTGAAGAAAGGGAATTTTTTTAGGCAGAAGGAAAATGATCCTCAGCTGAAAGCTTAGAGATGCAGAAGGAACAAGCTGCAGGGTGAATATATGGGGTAAATCCAAATAAAGTGGAATATACAAAACAATAATTAAACAATAATTAAAATGTTTTGTAGATTTTTAACTATGTACAGAATCAAAAATATGAAACCATGGTATAAAAGCTGGTAGAATGAAATGGAGTTAAAATGTCCTGAGGCCATGCTTTGGCCAAGAAGTGACAAAGCAGTGATTTAATAAGTGAAGGACGAGGATGCCTGGGTGGCTCAGGTGGTTAAGCATCTGCCTTCGGCTCAGGTCATGATCCCAGGGTCCTGGGATTGAGCCGCACATCAGGCTCCCTGCTCGGTGGGGAGCCTGCTTCTCCCTCTCCCTCTGCCTGCCGCGTGCGCTCTCTCTCTGACAAATAAATAAATAAAATCTTAAAAAAAAAGTAAGTGAAGGATGATTGTTGTAATGGCTAGAGTAACTGATAAGAGATGGTTTTCTGAAAAGTATAATAACAAGCAAATAGAGCAGAAACCTGGAGTAATAGAAAGCACTTGATACAAAAGA
Organism: Neomonachus schauinslandi; assembly: GCF_002201575.2. NCBI lineage: Eukaryota > Metazoa > Chordata > Mammalia > Carnivora > Phocidae > Neomonachus > Neomonachus schauinslandi. The sequence goes on from NC_058404.1 coordinate 27,183,231, forward strand.
ATACATGAAAGAAAAGGAAAGGAACATAGAACAGGAAGGACAAATGGAAATTAATGGTAAGGTAGTATAGTAATCAGTGCTTCCTTCACTCAACAACTGCAGGATGTACATTCTTTTCAGGAACATCTAGAACATTTACCAAAACTGACTATATAATGGGCCATAAAGAAAGTCGTAACAAATTTAAGAATGAAATGGCACAGAAGTTCAGAACGTTGTAGAGAAGAACATTCTTAAGTCCCAGGGAGATTTAACAACAACAACAACAAAAAGAAGATCCCTAAGCATTTGGACATTAAGTGACGTATGTCTAAATAACCAATGGGTTTAAGAAGAAAGCATATTTATAATGAAAATTATAAATTTTTGGAAAAGAGTTATAATTTAAAATGTATTGACACTTGCGAGATGCACACAGAAGTCGTGTTTAAAGGAAATATACCGTTTTAACCTTTTATATTAGCTAAAAATCCATGATCTAAGCTGATATACAGAAGTTAGAGAAATCACAGAAAATTAAAGCAGAAGGAAGGAAGTAGGGAAGGAAGCAGGAAAAAGGGAGTGACAAATACAAGAGAGGAAATTAGTGCAATAGGAAACAATTTTCACAGGGTCAAAAAGCCAAAAGAAGGGTCTTTAGAAAAAACTAATCATGTTGATAACTCCTGGGGTGAGACCAAAGAAAAAGGAGAGAAGGCAGAGATAAACAATGTTAGGAATTTTTAAAAGGAAATTGTAACATTCTACAGAGAAAAATAAAGAGATGGGAAAGAACATTATGGACAACCTTATGCCAAAATTTTAGGAAATTTACATGAAATGAATAGTCTCAGAGGAACATTACTTAGCAAAATAGACACACACAAAAATAGAAACTCTCAATTGTCTTACAGCCACTAACGATTGAATCTCTAATTCAAACCTTACTTCAAAGAAAGCATCAGGCCTGGATGGTTTCACCAGTGAATTCTTTCAAACCTCTTAGGAGTAAGGAATACCAATCTAGCAAAGGTTTTTCCAAAAAATAGAAAAAGAGGAATACTTCCAACCTTACACCAATACCTGACAAGGACATTACAAAAAAAGAGAAAATATTGGTCAATATCTCTTGTGAACAGAGATGCAAAAATCCTAAGTGACAGATTGGAATTTGAAAATGAAATTCAGGGAGACATAATATAGCTGTCACAACCAAGTTGGGTTTATTCTAGTAATTTAAGGAAAATCAGTGTAATTAACCACATTAGTAAAATAAGGGAGAAAAATCATATGATCATCTTCATAATGCAGAAATAGCATTTGATTACATTTAACACCTATTTAAAATAAAAACTCTTAGTAGAGTAAGAATAGTAGGTGTATAAATGATCTCTTACTGTAAACAAATTACTCCTAAACTTTGTGGCTCAAGACAACCATCAACACTTATTATCCTTACATTTTCTATGGATCAGGAATTTGGGAACAGCTTAGGTTAGAACCCCCTCTGGATCTTTCATGAGGTCTTAATATGTTGGCTGGGCCTGCAGTCATATTGAAGAATAGCAGAATAAAGCACCCCAAAATAAGACCGTAGGAGTTCACGACATGCCACCCCAAAATATGCCTCTTTGATATAGTCATTACTTTGAGCTGTAGGCACTTGAAAAACAGCAAATGAAGGGAGAGGCTTTCTCTGAACTTCCCTTAACTGCCTAAAGACAGAACATCCAAAAGGAACTCATCTGTTGTAAATCCCTCCCCTGGGAGTATCACCAACAAGGGAGGATTGGCTCCTGCCATAGGAGAGGAGACTAGAAGTCCATACCACGCCCAGACATGCTTTTCCACAAACTATCATGCCTCCCATTTATTATTCAAAGCGCCCATTCATCTTTCCTACAAATCATTTCTTCTCCCCTAAGAGGTCTCCACCCCTTCTTCACTTTCCCTATTAAGCTGCTATTGAAGCCTGATTTTTAAGCCACCGCGGGGAGTTACTCATCTCCCCCTGGGTATCTTCCACATATGCATAAGGTATACATGTTCACAAATTTCTATTTGTTTCTCTCTTGTTAATCTGTCTTTTATTAAGGGTCTCAGCTGGGAACTCAGACAGGTTGAGGGAAAATTATTTTTCTTCCCTGTCAGTATCAAGACTTGATTGGGAGGCTCTGCTCCCACAGCGGGTCACTCATGTGGTCAACAAGCTGGTGTTGTTACTAGTGGAGGCATTCTTTTTATCATTATCATCACATGTGAACCTCCTCACATGGCTGCTCGAAACTTCTCAGGACACACTGACTGGTTTACTCCAGAATGAGTGATCCAAGAGGGAGTAAGAAATCCAAGAGGGTAGGTGGAAACTGAAATGCCTTTTGTGACTAATTTTGGAAGTCATCCATTATTTCTGCCATGTTCTATTGAACACACAGGTCAGCCATGATTCAGTGTGGAGAATACTATACGGCTTGAATAACAGGAGTGGAGAACTGAGGACCATCTTAGAAGCTGGTTTCCACAAAGGGGAACTTCCTGGTACCATGACCTGAGCCAAAGGCAGACACTTAACTTGACTGAGCCACCCAGACACCCCCACAAAAATCTATTTCAAGTGGACTGTATCTTTGAATGTGAATGGTAATTCAATACATTTTCTAGACCATGGCAGAATGTCTTCAGGACTTTGAAGTAAGCAAAGATTTCTTAAACAAGACACAAACCAAATATTAACCATCAATTGTATTCACCACAGAGGTCTCTTTGGGAAGGAAGGGCCGCTAACTAACATCATGCCAGAAGGTATTTGCAACACATGTTAACTGACAAATGACTCATACCCATAATACACAAATTATTGCTTACATGTCAGTTAGAAAAGACAGATAACACAGTAAACAGATGAGCAAAAGACTTGAAAAGTCACTTTATAAAAGAGAATATCCAAATAATACATAATTATTAACATTTATATTCTGAATGTAAACCATATATAACCAGAATATATATGAAAAGCGTCTAGCTTCATGAGTTATCAATAGTCACCAGGAAAATGCTGGTAATGCTTTCTTAGTATATTGGCTGGGGTGGTGGTTACGTGGGTATGCTCACTTTGTGACAATTTCTATAAAATGCATACTTAGAATTTATGCACTTTTCTGTATATTTGTTATACTTCAATTAAAACATTATTAAAAAAAATTTTTTTTTCATTTGAAGTGGCTTTCGACCGCCTTTGGTCCTTTCCAGTGCAAGAAGTGAAGAGGTCTCACGCCATCCAGCCACGTGTGCTTACTCACCTGTCTCACACAGGAGTGCAGACAAGCAATGCTGAGTCTCCTTGCTTTTTCTTGGTTTGTTTCTGACTGCTTTCACGCAAATACACAGCACCCATGGGCCGAAGCCTTCCCAGATTCTCAGGAGAGTGATCTACAACTGGGAGCCCACGGAGGCTCAGCTGACTGCTGATTTTAGCTGGAATCCTTGTTGCTTGAATAGTGATGCAAGAAGACTGGCATTTAGTTCAGGGAGCACCAGATCGATTTCATTTTTTCAGGCTTTGTTGATTGCATTTCCATGTCTCCACCTCACAGTGGCGGTTCTAAAAGTTTTGGGGTCTTGGACATCTTTGAAAATCTGATGAGCTCTCGGCACCCTTTCCCCGAGGCAAAAAGTGCACATGGGTGCTTTCAAAATAAAACTATTGTGGCAGTTTGGTGGATGGGGGGTGGGGGTGGGGACAGACCCCGGGGAAGTTAAAAAGTAGAGGATTAGTGTAATTGGTTTCTCCTCTAATCAAACAACTCCTTGGGATTAACTATTTAAATTCCCACCATCACTTTTAAACCTTTTGGGTTGTAAATGAGGCACTTACAGATCAAGCTAGGCAGCACATCGCAGACTTGGGGGTAAAATGAGGGACTGCATGCTCTCATATCATCAAAATACAAACACAAAGCCCTGGGTGTGTCCTGCTGATGCTTTTAGAGAAGAGAGAAAATTGCTACTTCTTTCTGTAGGAAGTGCATTTTCATTAATCAAGAAACTGAAACAAAGAGAGAGGCCCGAGGCTTTTTTGGGGGAGGGGTGGGGGGTGTTGGTCTCTCAAAACCTGGTAGCTTTCTCAGGGGATGCTCTTTTTTAATAGGAATGGGAGGAGCACCTCAGAACTCAGGTCTCTCCCTCTACAAACCTGCCGCAAGCTGGCCCTCCGCAGATCTGCACTGGCCTTCCAGAAGGCGAGCTACCTGACCGAAGGCCTGGGCTCCAGCCTGGACCCACTAAGCCATGTGTATTGAGTAGCAGAACCGATCCCTTCTGCTCTGTCCTAAACCCTGGCTAGCAAAGGGTAAGCAAGGAGAGATTAATTTGTATGGCAAATTCATACTTAAATTTAAGAACCAGTCTGTTTTTTATCCCATACAGCTAAAGAGGAATTTTAGGATAGGGGGGGTGTAAATACTTTAAAAATAAGTAAAATAACAACACAGTAATTCCATTGATCTTCCCTCCTGGTAAAAGATAAACTGAGACATAATAAAATTTTTCAGAGTGTATTTGAGCAAACATCAAATTGAACTGGGCAGTGCCAACCGGAAGTGGTTAGGAGCACCTCAGGGGCAAGAGCTCAGGGCAAGACTTTCCTAGAGAAGATGGGAAGCCGAGCAAGGAAATTATTTGATTGGCTACAGCTTCATCAATTGCCTTATTTGGAAAAAGCCCAGCTGGCTGTTTGTCATTGGCTGTCCTTAGATTTAGATTTCTTAACCTTGAGACATTTACAGGCCTGGGTTTTAGTTGGTTTACATGGGCTGCTAAGGTATTCGAACCACCTCAGTCTAATGGTTTCCCTGTTTAATTCATTTAATGCCCTGTTCTGGGTATTTAATGCATAAAGGCTTTAGAAAATGCTTTTCCTCACCTCCCTGTTGGAGAGTGAATTATGAGCCTACTTCTAATATCTTGAGGTCCCACCTTCATATAATGCCTGGAGAGAGTCAGTCATGAAGCAATTTGGCAGTTCTTGATGCTGGTGAGCCAAATGGGTTAGAGCATGTTTGCTTTCCAATAGTGTCTGTAATTAGAAGCAGATTCTCCCTCCTAGCAGAGTAAAGGGGCATTTGGGTAATTTAGACACTAATCAAGCAGCTCATTCAGGATGATTCCAGTTTGTTTAGCCTTTCTTCCTGATTCCATAACCTGAATACTTGTCTGTGTTTGAAGGTTTTAAAATCTAGAGAATCTTGAAATCCAAAGACATCCTTCTAAATTTAGTTTGGGCTTTAAAACACTTGAAGAAAATGCGGTTTTAAAAAAATATATTTTTAGAGTTGGTCATATATTCTTAGAATTTGAGAGAGGCAAACACATAGTCCCTATTCCTATTTGCATTTTATGACCTGAATAATACACTTTGCATGAGGTCTCACATACATAGGAAGTGGCTGACAAAGATTATGAAAATCGTTGGTAATAACAACCAGACCAAGATCCTTAAACATCAAAAAAAAAAAAAAAAAAAAAAGAAGCACATCAGAATGACTTAGAGACTTTTAATGATACTGGATGGGTAGTTTTTATTTTTAGAGAAATAAAAAAAAATTTTCTTTTAGTGGTAAATAACATGAGCTGGATAGATGCAAATTTAGACATTCCAGGAATGCAAATGACCTCATCCTTAGTAAGTAACTAGTTGACTTTGAAAAGTTATTTTCTCTATTTCTGTAGAGGAAAGTCCAAAAAGAATCTATGACATAGTGAAAGCTCTCTTTATAAGCATTTTGGAGTTCAGGAGTAACTGTATTACTATCTGTGCTTTGTAAAACCGAGCCCAAGAAGGGCTGCAGCCCATGGGCTCAGAAGGGAAATGGTTGTGTTAGAAAGGCCCTTTGCTAGATGATGTTTTAGGCCGGAGCAGATACATTTTCTACCTGTGGCAGCAAATCCTTATCTCCAGGTTAGTGTGCAGTGGAGCATGGAGGTTACAAGAATGAGGACAAGAAAACTCCTGGTCCAAGGCTATTTCTGTGGTATGACACTGTAGGGGAGTAAAAAAAAATTTTTTTCCTACACCCCTCTAGGTTCTCAGGCCATGGCCCTGTAATGAGACTAACAACAGATTAACAAGAGAAAAACAAACCGAAGCTTATTAACATGTGTATTGATCACATACATGGGAGGAACCTGCAATGAGTAACTCGGAGGGGTGGTTAGAATCCTGCTGATACAGCATCTGCACAAAAAAAACAATGAAGTTTTTGAGAAGTGACAAGACCAAAGAAAAGGACTTTAAGTTTCTTTAGGGTGACAAGTTGTGACAGGAAAAATACATAAGGCAACTAAGGGTAGATAAAGATTAGTTTGAGCAAAATTTTTTATGTAGTTTCTTCCAATGCTGTCTTTGAATGGATCGAGGTCTTGAGCAGTCCCTGGTGATTAACTTCTGTCCTTCCTGGTAGAAAGGGGAGGAAAGACACCTTTGTAAGTTTCTGTCCTGCTTTTAGGGGGGAAGGGGACAACAGCGAGCTTTTCTTGTTTCCAGTTAAAAGGAAATTACATTTTAATCCCAAATCATATGCTGACCTACAGTGTGACCTTGGGCAGGTCAGTGAATCTCTCAGAGGCTTAGTTTCCTCATCGGTAAAACTAGGATGTAAATAATGTTGACATTATTAACAAATGATGACTAAGTGGGATAATGTCTGTGAACATCCTTCCTAAACCATAAATGTTGTGCAGTTAACAGTACTACTGATTTTTATTTATTTATATTTTTGTACGGAGGTGGAAGAGAGTTGAAGAGATGCATATGGATAGATTTTCACATGTTGTGTGTGTGTGCATGTGTGCGCCCACGTGTGCATGTACCCACACCTCTGCTCACGAGTTTGTAAAATACACACCAAAGAAATTAAATGAGATAATTTGTTCTGTATAATTTTTATTTGTAAATAATTAAAAGTAGTCACTTTAGTCTTAGAATCACTGGTCTCTATGCTTTCTGGCAGTAATTAGATTGTAGGGCCAGATGTCCACTCAAATTATAGTTAGGAATGTGCATTTGTATACAAATAAGTATATGATGACACTAAAGGTATTTTTAGCGTTATGGGAACATCCTTTCTTACTCTTCCAGCCCTTTTCCTTGTTATTGCCCAGTCCCTTCAAACCCAAGCCTCAGATAACTGCCCTTCTTCTGACACCAATGCATGAAACTGATTCCTAGGGAAAAATCTTGATCCAAACCACCATAGAGTAAAAAATAATCCAAGCGTGGCTTCCATTTTTAGTACTTTTAGCTGTACATTTGGATGAATCACTTCACCTACATTTAACCCTATGAAAGTTTGTCAAAGAATATTTTCGTTATGTTTATAAAAGACATAACTGAGCGTTCTTAGAAAATCTATTTTGGACCATTGCCCAGCTACATTTCACATTGCTGCTTGAAAGAATTCTTCTCACATGGCCTGACGTATTCAAGGCATCTGGAGGAGATACTGGGTTTTGGAAGCTCTATGATCCTCCAGTATTCACATACAATAGATTGTGTTTCTAATTTGTGCCCAATAAATTTAGAAAGCTAGAGGAATTCATAGGTTTTCTAATCTGGCACTGGTGTACTGATGAGCCAGGTCACCCCCACTGCCTCCTGAATCCCCAGTTAGCCCTGATTTACGGTAGATGCCAATTTCTCTGGTACAAATACTTCTACCATGGCCAATTTCAAGCTAACATCAGGTTAACAATGGACTCTCCAGAGCAGGTACAAGCTGGCTTCAGCACACTACTGAGACCATAACATTTAGTAAGACATCACTTTCTGCAAGGGTGAAGAGGAATGGGGACAGTGGCTATTTTTGGTCTGATCTCTTTGGCATATGGTTCATGCATTGGAAAGATGGAAGAGTCACTCTTCACAATCGTTAGTTCAGGGAAAGTCTGTATAGGACACTCTCTCCAACTTCCCCATTATTTTTTCCTCCCCATCATGTCTTTTCTAACTTTAAGAACCTCTAAGAAAGAACAGTTTATTAGAAATGATAATATAGATATGGTTTACCTTTTAAAAAAGTACACTACTTAACACATAGAACTGTATAAAAATACAACTCCTCAAAATTCATGTGATGCAGCGAAAGCAGTGATTAGAGGGAACTGAATAACATTGAATGCATATGTTGGAAAAGAAGAAAGATCTAAAATCAATAGTATAAACTTCCAACTAAGGAAACTAGAAAAAGAAGAAGAAATTAAATCCAATGTAAGCAGAAGAAAAGAAATCATCGAAATTATAGCAGTGATCAGTGAAATTGAAAGCAGAAACTCAATAGAGAATATAAACAAAACCATAAGCTGGTTCCTGGAAAAGACTAGTAAAATTGATAAACTTCTAGCTGGACTAACCAAGAAAAAAAGAGAGAAGATCCAAATTACTACTGCCAGAAATGAAAGAGGGGCTATCACTACTGATCCCATGGACATTAAAAGAATAAGAAAGGAATATTATGAACAACTGTATGCCTCAAAATTTGATCACTGAAATGAAACACACTAATTCTTTGAAAGACACAACTACCAAAACTCACACAAGGAGAAATAAGCTGAATAAGCTTACAACAATGAGAGAAATTGAACCAATGATTAATAACTTTCCAAAATAGAAAAGATTAGGCCTAAATGGCTTTATTGGTAAATTTATTTTTTTTAAAAAACAAACAAACAAAAAATATTCTAAGTCTCTACAATCTCTTCCAGAAAATAGAAGTAGAGGGCATACTTTCTAACTCATTGAGGAAGTAGTCCCCTAATATCAAAACCAGACAAAGACATTACATCATGAACATTGATGCAAAACTGCAACAGAATATTAGCAAATCAAATCCAACATTAAAAGACAAGTAAAAACAAATAAAAAGAATTCTTCATCATGACCAAGTGGGATTTATCCCAAGTATGCAAGGCTCGTTCAACATTCAAAAGTCAATTAATAAAGTCTTTTACACCAATAGGCTAAAGACGAAAAGTCATAAGATGATATCAATAGATGCAGAAAAAGCATTTAACAAAATCCAATATTCATTTATGATAAAAACTCTCTGCAACCTAGGAACAGAGAAGCTTCCTTAACTTGAGAAAGAACCCTACAGCTAACACCAGCTTAAAGGTGAGATACCAGATACTTACCCCTAAGATCAGAAACAAGGAAAGGATATCTCTTTCCACCACTCACGTTCACCATTATACTTCAAGTTCTAATTAATACAATAAGACAAGAAAAGGAAACAAAGGTATACAGATTGGGAAGGAGGAAATAAAACTGTCGTTTTTCATAGATAACATGATTGCTTAGGTAGGAGCTCTCAAAAAACTAATAAACATTTGTAGTAGGATTGCAGGATATATACAAGGTTAACATACAAAAATCAATTGCTTTCCTATATATTAACAATGAACATTTGGGAATTGAAATAAAAAATACAGCACCATTTACAATAGCACCAAAAAATGAACTACATATGTGTAAATATAATGAAATAGTACAAAATCTATATGAGGCAGACTAAAACTTTCTGATGAAAGAAATCAAAGAAGAACTAAATAACTGGAAAGATATTCCACGTTCATGGATAGGAAGACTCAATTTTGTTAAGATGTCAGTTCTTCCTAATTTGATCTATAGTTTCAACACAATTACAATCAAAATCCCAGAAAATTATTTTGTGGATTTGACAAAGTAATTCAAAAGTTTATATGGAGAGGCAAAAGACCCAGAATAGTCAACACAATATTGAAGGAGAAAAACAAAGTTGATACCATCCAACTTCAAGTCTTACTATGAAGCTAAAGTATCAAGACACTGTGGTGTCAGTGGAAGAATAGAAAAATAGATCAACGGAATAGAACAGAGATCCCAGAAATAAATTCACACCAATATAGTCAATCTTTGACAAAGGGGCAAAGGCCATTCAATAGAGAAAGGATAGTCTTTTCAACAAATGGTACTGCAACAACTGGACATCCTTAAGTAGAAAAAAGGAAGCCAGACACAGAATTTACATCTTTCACAAAAGTTAACTCAAAACAGAGCCTAGGCCTAAATATAAAATATAAACTACAAACCTTTAGAAAATAACATTGGTAAAACATCTAGATTATCTTAGGTTTGGTGATGAGTTTTTAGATACAACACAAAGAGCATGATCCATGAAACAAAAAATTGATAAATTGGACTTTATTAAAATGAAAACTGTCTGCTCTACAAAAGATACTGTTAAGAAAATGAAAAGACAAATCACAAACGAGGAGAAATACTTGCAAACACACATCTGATAAAAGACTTGTATCTAAAATATATAAGAACTCTTAAAACCTGACAATAAGAAAACAAACAACCTGACTAAAAATGGGCAAAATATTTAAATGGGTAGCTCACTAAAGATATTTGAATGGCAAATCAGCATGTAAAAAGATACTCAACATCATACATCATCAGAAAACTGCAAATTAGAGTGGCCAATATCCAAACACTAATAACATCGAATACAGTGAGTATAGAGGACAACCGGAACTCTCATTCTTTGCAGGAATACAAAATGGCACAGCCACTTTGGAAGACAGCTTAACAGTTTCTTACAAAGCTAAATATAGTCTTACCATGGGATCTAACAATCCTTGGTATTTTCTCAAATGAGCTGAAAATTTATGTCCACACAAAAACCTGCACATGAATGTTATAGCATCTTTATTCATAATTTCCAAAACTTGGAAGTAATCAAGATGTCCTTCAATGAGTGATTGGATAAACAAACTGTGGTACATCCATGCAACTGAATATTATTCAGTGATAGAAAGAAATGAGCTATCAAGCCACAAAAAGACATGGAGAAATCTTGAATGCATATTGCTAAGTGAAAGAAACCAGTCTGAAAAGGCTGCATACTATGTGATTCCAACTATAAGACATTCTGGAAAAGGCAAAACTACACAGACAGTAAAAAGATCAGAGGTTGCCAGGGGTTTAGGGAGGAGAAAGGGAGGGGTGAATAGGTAAATCACAGGAGATTTTTAGGGCAGTGAAACTATATTCTGTATGATACTGTAATGGTAGATATATAACATTATGCATTTGTCAAAACCCGTGGAACTGTACAATACTGAGAGTGAACACTAATGTAAACAATGGGCTTTAGTTAATAATAATGATGGATCGATATTGGTTTATGTGGGAACGCTCTGTACTTTCTGTTCAATTTTTCTGTAAATTTGAAACTGTTCTAAAAAAGTAAAAGCTACTAATTTAAAAATATATAATGTAGCCTAACACACAGAGGTGCATTTTTTCTCCTAGAGCAGAGATTAACAGACTTTTTCTGTGCAAGATCAGATGGTAAATATTTTAGGTTTTTTGACCATATAGGTCTCTCCCATTTCCTCTTCTCTTCCTCTTTGTTCTCAACCCTTAAAACATATAAAAACCATTCATAGTTTGCCACTTGGATTGGGTCCAAGGACCACAGTTTGCGATATTTTGTTCACCATGGATTTTTTGTTTTAAATATTACTTTCCTAACTGTTGCATTAAAACATTTCTTTAACTTGACAATTGAGTTTTTTGGTATTGCCCTGAATTGTGTTCCCAAGGCGATCGCCTCACTCATTGCACCCTAGTCATATTCTTGTTGAGGTGATCCATGACACAGATCATTGGAAATATAGTGAAAGACAGTGGGTACTAAGAAATGTGTGTGTGTTTTCCAATGATGATGTGTTGTGTTTCATCAGCCACAGGGACCATGGTGCTAAGCAGCCTGGAATGTGAGACATCCACTTGTGAGCATCTTGTGTCGGCTGGAATTGCCGCAGAAGGTTCCAGTTCACCCTCAGCATAGCTGGCGGCAAACCTGCTTACATCTGTGTAGAATCAATTATGTAGACTGAAAATCTAGGCCAACCATAGCCACTTAGTAAGGCCCATTTGTCCTTTTTGATTGACTAGTTTGTATAATCTTTATTGTTCCTTAATGCATTAAACATATTATTACGTTCTTTTAAAAGAAATATAATAGTGAGAACAATTCGTGTGGAGTGTGTTTTAAAAGCTAGGTCAATAAAGTGCTTGTAAGGCTGATCCTGTCAAAGATTACTGCCTGCCAAAGCGTAATCAGAAAATCCTTCCTATTTTTTTTTTAAAGTGATTTTTTTTTTTTTAAGATTTTATTTATTTATTTGTCAGAGAAAGAGAGACAGCACAAGCAGGGGAGCGGAAGGCAGAGGGAGAGGAAGAAGCAGGCTCCCCACCAAGCAAGGAGCCCAATGTGGGACTCAATCCCAGGACCCTGGGATCATGACCTGAGCCGAAGGCAGCCGCCTAGCTGACTGAGCCACTCAGGCATCCCGAAAATCCTTCCTCTTGCTAAAAATTGGGTTTAAGAAACGGTTTCCAAGTGTGCTAGAAAAATGAACAATTTTTCTCAAAGTCCAAATATAGCAGACTCTAGGTTGGGTCAGAAATATCTGTTTCTTCCTTAAACATATGTCCCTTTCTAAAGCTCACTTAATTTATGGTAAAATCAATTTCAGGAAATACTGAAAAGTAAGTCGTAAGTACAGCTACGGTCCCCTATTTTTGGACATTTGTCGGATTATAAGACTATAAATACCTACGATGTTGTAGAAAGACCCAGACTTCAGGGCTAACCAAACCTTTAAGATCAGTGTTTTGGAACTAAAAAGATACTTAGTATTATCTAGTTGCCTTAAGGGGGTTCTTGCAATTCTATAATTCAATAATTGTATGAAATATGGGTAGTGGGTAAACTTTATCTGAGAAACAAAAGTTGACAGAGAGGCAAAACATTCTGGTAGTCATTATAATGGACCATTATGAAAGAAGAAACAACATCCTGTGTTTGAATAGATGTAGAAGCAAGTCATTTCAGAACTGTTTTGAGGTTTTGTTGTATTTATATTACCCTAATGGTACTCCTCCCTTGGAGAAAAAACTTCCCCCATCAGAATCCTGTATGCTTTCTCCTGGCTCAGTGTAGCTTGACATGAATGGATAGGGTTGAATTCGAAAATCTGTGGAAGGAGAGTCAGCCTGCCCTTCCCCAGACAGGAAACCGAGAGCAGATTAAAGATGCGCTGGTGTCTGCAGCGGGCTTCCCCTAGGCGATGAAAACAAATAGGACACATAATTAATATTCTTCCTGCAGCTTGTGGAGAGCCTTTAGGCAGAACATCAGTGAACATTTTACTATCTATATTCAGGCTACGTTTTGATGCGTGATATTTGGGGGAAGTGGGGAGAGCCTTGCCTAATCTGGGATCATCTGTAAACAAATGTCAGTTTGCTAAATTGGAGGAGAGCCAGTTGGGGGCTGCTCTGGAGTCAGGGCCAAGCTGCTCAACCTCAGAGATGCGCAGAAAGGAAAAGGAGTGGCGATTGGTGGTGGAGAGCTCAGCAGGTGTTTTGAAGGGGCTGGCTACTGTCAGGGGCCAGAGCCTGCCCACTGTCTACCCTGGTCACTTTCAAATCAGCTCAATCAATACATCGGGAGCACTTACTGCATGCCAAGTGCTTTGCGAGTACTAGGATTCAGAGATAAAAGGCACACGATAGCTGATCGGTGCATAGTCTAATGGATGCAGGTAAGAGGAAGATTTTTCAGAGATTAATCACAGCAGAATGCGGAAGCCCCACCACCAAACTCCAGCTGCACAGTCGTTCCCCACTTGCCAGTGGCACAAAGACTCACAGGATTCAAGAGCTTGTGGGTGAAGAGTGAAGTCCCCTTCCTTCTTATCATGTGTGCTTTATAAATGCAGCGAGGAAGGCATGGGGTTTGATTTACCCCGAAGTCACAGTTAGTCACAATGGGCACCAATTCCCTGGGGCCATATGTGAGCATTAGTGGAGGAAGAAACCAAGACATGGGCCCGGTCGCTGGTGTCCATGTTCACCCACCCTGTGCCCCCCCCCCCCGCCCCCCAACAGTTCTTTTTTCTCATATGATGGTGAAAAGTAGTCTGGGCTGAATGTTCAGCCCTTATTTACCTTTTATGAGAAAGAGAGATTAGCAAAAAGGGATAAAACTCTGCACAGAGTTTCCCCATTAATGTGACTAATAGGATCAAGTAGCATGCTAACACAGTGCTTTGCAGTTAGAACCGGGAAGCTGGTTTCCATGGTTTACTGGCTGAGACTGTAGGGCTAGTCAAACCTTGTTGCTCTCTCTCCCTTTACAGTTGTCAGGGCAAAAAACAGTAACGAAAAACAGCACCCAGAAATCTCGTGTGTCCTGTCTCCGTAGATGGGGAAAGATGTTTTAGGTCTCCCTTTGGCCCATCAGAGGTTGCTTTAGAATTCTGCTGTGTCTAAGTCTGTCGTAGGAGATGGGGCCCATTTGATTTCAAGGGCACTGGGCATCAAGAATGTGTATGTTTCTGTGTGTTTATTGGCAGGTTTCATGATAGTCGTCCTGGTAGGTGAGGCTTGATGAGGTTCCTCATCTTCTGAAAGGAGTCCTTCCATAGACTTAAGTTCCTTCTAGCTCAAAAATTCTGTGAGCCTATGATTCTGTATTAAGTTTCATAGTATGCTCAGCTTTTTTTTTTTTTTTCCTTTCAGGTGTGGGGAAAGGGGGAGGAGGGAGTAGATTTCTACCATTTATCATCATGAAGTTTATCAAAAAGAGAGAGAAACACAGAGGCAACCCCTATAACAATGCAAGTCAGTCTATAACTAAGTTGGAAATTATTTAGGAGGCTGAAGAATTCCAAAGGGCAGGGTATCCGTGGGATCTGGGAGTGAATAGGGGACACTTTGTGGAAGACAGGGTGATGGAGGACCCCTACGTGGCAGAACTTGACGAATGAAGATGTGTGCATTTCCAAATAAATAAATATATGGTACCTGAAAACATAGAGCTACATGCATGATATTTACAGATACTCATTTAGTTGTGTGGCTGTTGTCCCTTATCCGTATATTTATATGGGGAGATGAAAATGGTGTATCAGTTGTAGAATCTTCTTTCTGGCCCACTTTGGTTCATGGCATGAATGAAACAGTGTGTGATGTGGTGTCTCCAAGAACCACACAAACCTGGCCACAACCAGGTGAGACCTATCCCAACCCTGAAGCCTCAGAGGTAAATTCATGCCCCCAGGACCTGTTGTTCATTTCAGGGAATGCCACCTATAACTTAACCATCACTGTTGACATTACGGTCTTCTGTCTGTTCATTTCTCCCCACTGTTCCCTTACTATTGAAACTCTAATATAGAAGTAGGTTGATATACTGCTCTTTTGTTTAATACATCACAGGCATTTTCTCCTTGTATTATAAATTATTCATAAATATAATTAAGTTTTCTGACAAATGAAACAATTGCATACCCGTGACAAATATTTCAAACTGTACTGAAAGATATTTTGATGGAATACAGACATATGTGTGAATGAATCATTTTCGTTGACATAAATAGATCATATGATATATGCTGTTCTATCCCTTGCTTCCCCCTTTTTCCTCTCCCCCCCGCCGCCAAACACAGAGAAATAGACTAACTTGGAACTAACATTTTCTTATCATTTTCAACTAATTTCTTCTATTGTTGTTTCTTAATACAAAAGTGATACATGTTTACTGTCACAATGGAAATGGTACAAAGATATATAAAATGCAAACCAGTCATCTCCTTTGGCTCCCTCTCCCATCCCATCCCCTTGAACTACCAGCACTAACACCTGCTATCTACTTTCCATGAATTTTCCCTTGCTCATTCAACCAGATGCAAATGCATATTTACATATAGATAGATTCTTTTTTGGTTTGTTTTTACTCAAATATAATTAAAGTAAATGCATTAGTCTGCAACTTGTTTTTTTGGTTTCCTTCCCTCGACAATGTTATCAGGGACATTCCTAACCATTCAAGGATACGGCTCCATTATATTTTAAATTGTTTTCTAATTGCCTGGCCCCCACCCCCATCCACACGTGTGTGTGTGTGTGTGTGTGTGTGTGTGTGTGTGTGTGTGTGTATTTGGTCTCATAATTCTTATTTGCAATTCAGCTTTGCAGGCACCTCTGCCCCCTTGCTAACCAGCCTGCTGATGTGCCAAGAGGTTCCTGGATCCCAATCCTATCAGTCCAGGTAAAAATGGCACTGCCTTACTGAATATACTTGAGAAACCCAGTCCAACTGGATCCCTGTTCCTTGAGGGAGAAATGAAAGGATCCCGTGGTCCACCAGCTTCTGCACGCAGAAAGCCATCGAACATTTGTCAGGTGAGTAATTGGATCCAGCTCTCCTGTCCTGAGCTCTTAAGCCCACAGGCTTTGAGGGAGAATGTTATGATTTCAAGACAGCCAATTAATAAAACCCCTTTCTTGCTGTGAGTTCTGTATCAATCAAAAGATCGAAACAGAAGTCAGCTGAAAACATCCTCCTCCTCATAAGCCAGAAGGAGCCAGCTTAGAACTAGGGCCACAAAGAGCCTGAATCGATTTCCCCATCCATCCCCAGACACAGGCGTGCATGGAGCCGGAGCTGGGCTGCATCAGGCCTCCTCCTCCAGGGTACTCAGCTGCTGACCAGGCAGCCTGGGAGGTCAGGGCTCCAGGCAGCCCTCCTCTGAGACAGGAGCTAGGGCTGGTCTTTCTTTCCTGCCAGTCTGACCCCTCAGAGGAGCCAGGCTTCTTCTTTTGGTGAGGAGAAAGAGAGAGGTGGGAAAATGGGTAGACATTTCCTCCCTCTAATTTCTGGAAGGGAGGAAGCTCTGATTCCAAGGGCTGAGACTCCCAGGCTGGGGTGGAGAGGGATGCTCCCACAGATCACATGCTGAAGAGTGAGTCATGCCACGGGAGGTAGATTTCTACTTCAATCTGTTGTTCAACCAACATACTGTCATCATTTTGTTCATTCCAGTGCAGGTACTATGTATTCACCTCGGGATGATGTATGTTTTGGGAACACCTCTCATATCCTTGGTGGCAGCTGTACCTCACAGCAGGTCCACCCCCCTACACACCGAGATTGCATTGCAAAACACCCACAAGTTCTGGATGCCTGATGAACACCCACATCTCACAGAAGGATGGGGACAGGGAGATGCACACCCAGAGACAGCATCCACCCACAGCTCCAAATCTGTCAAATGAGGAGGTCGATCGCAACCATCTCCCCAAGGACCCTGTTGCGCCAACCTTCTGGGATTCTGAAACACCACCTCCCCCGTAACTGCTGAAGATCGCCTTGTCCATAAATAAACTGGTAGAGCTGTGTAGACTTGCCGAATGTCTAATGGCCAAGAGCACCAGAGAATTCTTTTAGTCACGATGGAAGCCTGGGATTTTACTTCTCAACCAAATAGGCAAGACTGGGATCTATCAAGACCTCAAACAATGACACATTCCGTATCTGCACACACCGCCTTTCCTCTCTGCGAGGATAAATGGGTACCATATTTTGAAAATAGTCATCAAAATACAAAATACACATATACCCTCTGGTCCAGCAATTTTACTACCGGAAACTGACCTTTAGAAAGAAATCATACAAGTGTGCGAGGATATCTGTACAAAGATACTTTTGTAGCAATCTTTGCAAGAGCTAAAAACTCAAAATAACTTAAATATCTATTAATAAAAGATGGATTAAATTAAGTTAGAATGGGCTAACCATGCAGCTATTAAAAACTATAATAAGGAAAATTTGTAAGTGCTCATATGGAAAGGTGTCCAAGACAGAGTATTGATTGAAAATAGCAAGATGCCTACGCTATGTTTGGTATGATTACATTTCTTGGTGTGTGTGTGTGTGTGTGTGTGTGTGTGGAGGGGCGTTCTTCGATATGCTTAGAAAATAAAAACACATACCCAGTCTCTCCACAGTGTCTATTTTAGAGAGTCTGGATCATCTGCCTGGGAGTGAGGATTGTTGAAAACAGACAATATTTATATTTTACTTTTATACATTTCTATTATCTAAGTTGGTTTTCTTTAAACAATAAGTACTTATGGCACACACAAAGCCCCCCCAATCCTCCGAGCCTTCCCAAGGAGAAGAGTTAGCCTCTGCCTTAGTGTCTCAGCTTTCTTGTCCCAGAACGTTGGACAGTGCTCTCCAGAGTCAGTGGACAGGAAGCACATTAAATGTAGATTATTAAGGCGACCTCATGTTGTCGAAAGGCTTCAGGGCCACCTTTGGCATCACTAATAGATACAGGTCCACACCAGGGTGCATAGAATTTGGGTGCACTAGAGGCCAGAGTGGATGCCCAATAATCTGAGCCCACATGTACACAAAAATCCTGCTTATTTGAATGAGAAGAAATTTTTTAAAAAAGCATGCACACCATACATTACATCATGCAACTTAAAAATTCTTCTTGGTAGGATTATATCTGAGCATCATTCTTCTGTAGCAAATTGCATTTTCCATGGTGCCCAACAAGGGTTCACATGCCTGCTTGGTTTTTATGATTTACTTCTTTGACGGCTGTATCTATGCCATATCATGCACAATGGTTCACAGAGAAATTACGGGACCCCTCTTCACCTCGAATTGTCAAGAACTGTCCACAAATTCTTTCTTTATGTTGTTAAACTTACTGTTGTCTGACCTTATGACCCTCAAGAAGAGTAAGCTCACATTCCTATGTGGGCGCAAATGCTCCTGGATCTTTCCACCTTCTTGACTGCAGGACTCCAGGCCCCTTTCCGTGTCAATTCCCTCCCTCCTGTAGAATGTCTGAGAGTTCGCTGGAGGTCACTAATCTAAATGATCCTCTTGGTAACTTTTAGTTTCGCCACCCTATGTTGGTCTCCTGGTGGATCGCCCCTGGGGATTCTCTTGGGCTATGGTGGCTGGACCACTGCTCACTGCTATGTGGGGACTGTTTCCTGCAGACCCCCACAGCCCCCCAGTGGGGCAGATGCACACACCACTCACTGCCCTCCCCTGGGTCGGTCTGCCTCTCCACCTGATGGGTTGGGCGGCGGAAATGGCACGCTCACCACTACAGCTGCCTTACCCCAGACTTCTGCTCAGTGCTCCTCCTGCTGCTATTTCCAGATGGCTGATATTTACTGTTCTCCTGCAAAGTATATAGGGACGTGGCTTCCCTGCCTCTGTGCTGTGGGAGTGGTGGAATTGAAAGAGGATCCCAGGACACAGTCCCTTACCCCCTCTTAGGCCTGCTGCTGAGTCAATGCTGGTTGCCACCTTCCCTGAGGCTAGAGGCTTCCTGGAGCTCTCCTCGTGCAGTTTGGTTCCTGTTAATTTCTTGCCAACTCGCTGAACACGTCTGTAGTTATCTGACCCCTATACGTGGATATCTCGTTTTTTCCCTAGGGTTCTTCTATCTGGATGAAACTAGCTAGAAGGGACTAGGGGAAGCCACAGGATGTCACCCAGCTCTACGGACACTCTCTATCTGAATCTCTGCTCCGCAAAGCTGAGGTCCACTACTACACCAGCGAGGCACTGGGAAGACCCTACAGTAGCAACACGAACGACCATTAGGTTAGACAACGGAGGGAAAAAAAGCCATAATGAAGGAGAAGAAATGGAGCTGAAGACTAAGAGGAGCTAGCAGGTAAACTGCCAAGAGAATGGTGAAGGAATTTCAAGGCAAATAAATCAAAAGATGGTTCTGCTTCAGTCTTCAGCCTGTGGCTGAATGAGTATCTCTGATGGATTCCACAGAGAGGTTTTGCAGAGTGAATCTTTGACATTTGGGAAAAATACAAGAGCTCTGGAAATCTTCACATATCCAGATGCCATGCTAACATATACTTTCACGTTAGACGATGGGGTCAGAAGAAAAAGACTATGGGCCAGTGAAGTATGAAAGTTGGGTACTTAGCTAGGCCCGTGCTTTAGCCGAGGGACTGACTTCTTCACGGTCTGCTCAAAGCATGTGGATTCAAACTGGTGCCTCCCCAAAGTTACAGATGAGTCTGTCATGGACTGTGGGATCATGGGTCCAAAACTGACCCTGAGAACAGGAGGCACCAGAGTGCCAAGAGTCGAGGGTCCTGTGCAGGAAGCGTGGGGCCATGGCTAAGAGCTTCCCCAGCTTCTTCTTTCCCATCAAACCTCATTGACGTGAGTGACTTACCCACAAAAGCTAGCCCTGCAGTCCATACCTCACATGACTGCCTGTCAGCCTGGGAACCCTCTAGAGGAGCCCATTTCCTTAAAACTTTTCTCAGCCTTCGCCTGGGCTTCGGCCAGGCCTTGATGACCAGGACTGGCTCTGCATTCTTCTAGGTATGTAAAGCCTCTTCCTTGTTCCTTCTTCCTACTTTTCTTCCCTCCCTTTCCCTTCCCTTCCTTTCCCTTCCTTTCTTTCTTCCTTTCTTTCCTCCTTTCTTTCTTTCTCTTTCTTTCTTTCTTTCCTTCTTTCTTTTTCTTCTTTCTCTCTCTCTCTCTTTCTTTCTTTTTTCTCTCTTTCTTTCTTTCTAAATAGAAGACAGGGGAAGGGAGATTAGCAGAGAAAGTCTGGCAAAGGAGATTCAAGTTATTTGGTGGTAGTACTCAGTGGAAAATTCTGGCTATAAGCCTAGTTACTGAAAATTATGCTTCTAGACTCAAAAATATAATTTTAAAGATGTTCCCATTTTACAGATGGTCAGCCCCAGGCCTTCATGCACAGAAGAGAGAAATGAAGAACCAGGCTAATGGAGAGTCATTGAGGTGGGTGTGGGAGGGGTCTGAGGGCATCTAGGAGGTGGTGGGCATAATGCAGAGTCCTGGTTCACCTGGTGTCAGAAGCTCTGGGTTTCCTGTTAGCTCTGCCTCTGACCAGCTATGTAATCTTGGGTACATCACTTTATTTCTTTCCACACTTCAGTATTCTCAGTATAAAGATAGGGAGTTAGAATAGATGTTCTAGAAGATTCCTTTTAGTTGAAGGAGATATGAATCCACAGTTTTGATTGCCCCTCTACTCAGGAGTTCTTTATAGAATGGTGGTTTAAGACAAACTCACTGGTCTGTAGAGATGAATAAATAGCATCAAATTTAAGAATGGATAATTGATTCAAATTTAATCAGTAATTTGTCTTCCATTACAACACTATGCACGTTGAAGTTTTGGTTTTGGCAATAATAAGAATATAAAAAATCTTTTAATTCACTTTTCAAAGTGCTTTCACTTACATAATTTTTAGAGATACTCTAGTTATAAAGAGGGCATTAAAAGAGACTGAATTAAGCCATAAATTTGCACCATATCCTTCCTTGTCTTGGCAACAGAGAGAGCCAAGAAATGTTCTTTCTGGGCTCATAAATTCTTTCCTGGTAGCAGGTGGTCACCATGGAGTGTGCCTGGTCATCTTGGTCCTATGTCCTGCCCTTCAAGAGGAGAGATGGCCCCAGTGACCTTCTCCTCCAGGCCAGCCCCTCTGCTTCCTGTTTCCAGACCAACATATTGACCCCTAGCAGTACCTAGAAGCTTCTACAATGTGTTGGCCTTTAGCCCCTTCCTGAGAGGAGTTATTTTGCATAGAAAATGTTTCTAGACTGGGTGGAATTCTTAGCAATGATTTCATCACACACTGAATTCTCTTTTCCGTCAATGACTTTTTGGCCAGTGGTCTCTGTATAATTGTTTGTGAGACTTTGCTAATAGGCCCACATGTTGTGTTGGGTGGTTTGCCCAGGATGTGGCATCTGCAGCTGACTTCAGGCCCCGTGTCTAGCATGCAGGGCAGACCAAGCCATTTCCTCTGGCGCTCTAAGGGTTAGGAACCATATCACACACTGCTGAGACTGTCACTTTCTTCTCTGCGAAGACAACTTTTTTTATTCCAGTGAGTCAGTGTACATGGAGGAATTTGAGAATGATCAAGAGCTATTTGCTTTTATTTTTCTTCTAAAAGAGTTTCATGGACTAAATTCATTAACTTATAAAAACTTCATAAGACAAAACTTGGTAAAATAAGCACTCACATTTACCATTATCATCATTACTATTATTACTCTCATAGACTATCCAATACTAGGGAGCTAGTGGCAAGCTGCAGAGCAACTGAATATGAAGAGAGAACTGACATATCTTTTAGTCTACATTCCCACTCTACAAATGGGTGACCTGAGGTTCAAAGAGGAGACAAGTCTTGCCTGAGGTCACGGAGTTCACAATAGCATAAATAGGATTAGAACCCAGGTTAAAAATAGCAATTTAGAAATTTTATATCTTTGAAGCCGGCCAGTGCATCCTGGAGGTTTTTTTAAGACTTTATTTATTTATTTGAGAAAGAGAGAGAGAGAGTGCGAGAGAGCATGAGAGCGGGGGGGATGAGGAGCAGAGGGAGAAGCAGACTCCCCACCGAGCAAGGAGCTGATGATGCGAGGCTCCATGCTGGGACTCCAAGATCATGACCTGAGCTGAAGACAGATGCTTAACCGACTGAGCCACCCAGGTGCCCCCATCCTGGAAATTTTTGAGACTAATATAGTGGCAGGATAATCCTGGAGCCCTCAGAGAAATTTTGGAGAGGTTCTTTCTCTTTCATTATTTCTTATTCCATTGACCCTTCAGGTCCCATCTACAGGACTCCAAGGAACTCTCACTGATTCCGGCCCCAGGTCCTTCAGAGGTGGCCGGGCCAGAGCTGTGTCTTGGGATCATGCATAGCTGGGAATCCTTGTTGCCATTGGGAGAGATAAAAGTCGGCATGTTTATTGGGAAGCTGGATCCCTCAGCCGGTTGATGGGAAATCAGGAAAGGGTTTTCTAATTTTTCATGAATGCTTCCCTTTCAGGAGACATTATTTTGTAGAAGGCACGTGTGTGTGGTTTATTAGGGCTGCTGTGCCAAAGCACCACAAACTAGGTAGCTTAAACAACAGAAATGCGCTGCTTCACGTTGTGGAAGCAGGAGGTCTGAGGTCAAGGTGTTGGCAGAACTGGTTCTCTCTAAGGCCTGGGTGAGGAAAGATTCCCATGCCTCTTGGCTACTTTCTGATCATTTCCTGGCGATTTTCAGTGTTCCTGGCTTACAGAAGCATCACCCTGATCTCTACCTTCATCTTCACATGGTGTCCTTCCTGTGTGTGTGCGTGTCTGTCTTCACATTTTCCCTGTTTTATAAGGACACTAGTCATATTGGATTAAGGTCCACTCTAATGACTTCATTTTGACTTGGTTACCTCTGTAATGACTCTGTCTTCAAATCAGGCCCCATTCTGTGGTACTGGGGGATTAGGACTTCAACATCTGAATTTGGGAGATGGGCACAATTCAACCCACAACAGCACTGAATAATTTAGGCCAGTAGGGATTGTGTATATTCCCCGTACCACTGAGTGCCCCGGGTCCGGCACACAGCATGGCACATATTGGACCCTCAGAAATTTGTTGAACTAATGAACACACTTCATTATCCTCACCTAATTATATGAGGGGTGTTCAGATTGGCTTTTCAGAAGGTGTTAATTTTCTCTCATTATCCCTGGTGATGTGGGGATTGGAAGGGCTGAAGTCAGTAATCCCCAATCCTCAGTGGGGCCAATTTAATGTCAGAGTCTTCTCCCTTGGGCACTTTCCACTGCCCTGTTACCGAGTATAAAACCGACTGACGTTGACTTTTGTCCATCCTGTCCGGAGCCTGGGGGAGGGGGCCCCGAGCAATGAATCCATCTGAGAGCAGAGGCAGTAGGAAGAGGAAAAAAATGCCTGACTAACAGAGTTGGCAGCCTTCTGTTCCTGTCTTGGAAATCTTATTCTGCCTTTGACTTTTCTGATGATACCAGGATAGGTTGGCCATGGGAACGCTGCCCGGGCAGACGGAGAAGTTCTCACAATGTCATCGGGACTGGGGGAGAGCCAGTTCTGAGATAGCTGTGTCCCATCTGCAGAAATAGTAACTCCTTGCAAATTAAAGCTGGACTCCGAGGCCCAAGTAGTAAATCCTGTGTCAGTCCTTTATATTTCCCACTAGAATTGTTCATGCACATGAACACCAGATGGAAGAGATTAATGAGACACATTAGATTCAAGTAGAATAAATTGGTCTGAAATGTGGATGCACTGCTGTCATTTGGCCAAGAGTAGTATCGGCTCCAGTGGAAGATTGTAGTGTGCTCGAGGCTGCCTGGGCTTTTGGGGCAAAATCTTCTAGCATCAGTGCGAGAGGACCGAGTCAGGAAGCAGACCCGTTTACAATGTCTGTACCCTTTCCACCAAATATTGGAGCATCCAAAGCCTGTCCCTTGAGTTGTTTCCAAAGATGGATGACATAATAAAAGCAGGAGAGCACACAACACAGCATCTAGTCACTTGTTTATTTTTGTATGTTTGCTCTGTTATATTTCAAAGTGGGCGAGTTGGCTTGTGAGTGTGTGCCTACATGGCCATCTGGGCAAAAACGAGAACAGATTTGGGTCCCCTTGGTTCTTCTGTTTGATTGGAAATTAGCTTCCTCCTTGGACTCTAATTTGCAACGTTTAATAGAATAGAAATGATTGGAAGCTTGTTGTTGACTGTGCACGGTAGAGAGAAAGCTGTACTTAGTGTCACAAATGAGCTCTTTGCCCATTTATTGGCTAGCTCGGTGAATGTAAATAGATCGCTGCATCTAATCACTTCGACACGGCTCTCCAGGGCTCAGACCGAGACCAAGATGGATGATCCAGAAGACCACAAGGTACTCCGAGTTCGCCAGTGGGCTGCCATGCCTTTCAGGGGATCTGGTTCAGGACCCACAGGGCAGCCACGGGGTCTGTGCCTTTCTGGAAAGGCATGGAAGGCTTGGCTCTGCACATCCTTATTCAGTGATTCTTTTCACGATGGCTCTCTATTGCCAGAGCTGCCCCGCAATGAGGGTGAGGCTGAGAACCGAACAGCATTAGTCTCTCATCCGAACTTGTACCCTTTGTGGAATACAAAGTGGTCGCTGGCCGGCTGCCACTTTCTAGGATGACATTCCATGAGATGCTGGCATGC
Organism: Neomonachus schauinslandi; assembly: GCF_002201575.2. Taxonomy (NCBI): domain Eukaryota; kingdom Metazoa; phylum Chordata; class Mammalia; order Carnivora; family Phocidae; genus Neomonachus; species Neomonachus schauinslandi. The sequence goes on from NC_058404.1 coordinate 27,208,175, forward strand.
CCCACTGCTTGTAAAATGTCAGAAAGTCTTTGACTCCAGGCTAAACGTCCCAGGTGCATCCCTCTGATTTTTTGTTTTTGTGTTGCCTTTTTTTTTTTTTTTTTCCTAACCTAGTTTGTGTCTGCTGACAGGTCCTGGTCACCGCTTACCAGTCAACCACCTGTTCGTGGTGGTCCAAGCATGCACCTGGGACTTCCTAAGGAATCCGCCTAATACAGCTGAGAGTGGGAGTCTTCTTTCTACAACGCTCGTGCCACACTTCTATAAATATCCTTTAAGGTCATAGTAGGCTTAAACATTTCCTTATGAAATATTTTAAACATACCAAAAAATACAAGAATTACAAACACTTATGTGCCTGCCTCCCAACTCCACTGAAAGCTTTTTTATTTTTTTGCCATAAAATCTTAGAGCTACACTTGCTATCTTCTGGGACCCCCATTTCATATCCAACCCCCTTCTCCCTTTGCTTCCTCTCTCACACTCTCCCTCCGGAGGTAACTGTTACCCCGAGTTTGGTAGGTTTCAATTGTATGCGTGGTTTTTTTTTACACTATTACTATACATGTATATATTTTTAGAAATAGACAGTTGTGTTTTGCACATTTTAAAACTTCACGTACATGCTGTCATTTGGTAGGATCCTTTTATAACTTGCTTTTTTATCTAACATTTTGTTTTGGGGAGATGGCTCCATGTTGTCTCATTTTTGATTATATTGCTGTATAGAATGGAATTTTATGAATACAATGCAATTTATTTATCCTCTCTCCATTTGATTGATATTTGTGTTGTTTCCTTTCTTTTTTCTTTGCCTTTTGCAAAACGCTGCGATCCATATTCCAGTGCCTGTTTCCTAGTCTGCAAACAAAACATTTTTTTTCTAGTATGTATCCCTCGCAGTAGAATCGCCAGACCTACTAATACTGCCGAATATACACACCTCTGAGTATGTGTGTGAGGTCCCATTCCTCCACATTCTAACCAAACCTTGGTGTAACTATATTAACATTTCTTTTTTTTTTTTTTAAGATTTTATTTATTTGAGAGAGAGAGAGAGAGCACAAGCGGGGTGAGGGGCAGAGGGAGAAGCAGGCTCCCGATTTGGGGCTCGATCCCAGGACCCTGAGATCATAACCTGAGCCAAAGGTGGACACTTAACCGACTGAGCCACTCAGACGCCCCCCATATTATCATTTCTTAGGACTTATTTTTTTAGAGCAGTTTTAGGTTTATGACAAAATTGAGAGGAAGGCACAGAGATTTCCCACATACCTCCTGCTCCTACACATGCATAGCCTTCCCCACTGTCAACATCAATATGATATATACATATATTTTTTCTACCAAAGATGAATCTACATTGACATGTCGTAATCACCCAAATACTTTAGGATTCACTTGGTGTTGCACACACTGTGGGATCTGAACAAATCTGTAAGGAAAAGTATCCATGATTATAATATCATACAGCATATTTTGCCCTGCCCTAAAAATCCTCTGTGTTCTGCCTGTGCATCTCCCACCCCCTCCCCCTGCCAACCACTGATCTTTATTGTCTCCATAGTTTTGCTTTTTCCAGAATCATATAGTTGGAATCATACAATATGGAGCCCTCCAGATTGGCTTCTTTCACTTAGTAATAAGCCTTTAGGCTTCCTCCGTGTCTTTTCATGGCTTGAGAGCTCATTTCTTTCATGTTCACATTTTTCACCAATATGAGGGTATCTCACTGTTGTTTTAATTTGCATTCCCCTAGTTATCAGTGCTGGTGAATGTGTTTTCCATGTTTATTTTCAGTTTTCTTCTTCTGTGGTTTCCCTCTTTCTGTACTTCCCCTCTTTTTCCATGGATATGTTTGTCTTTTTCTTATTCATTTGTAGGAATCATTTATAAATTTTGAACCTAATCCTCTGTTAGTTTTAAATGTTGCAAATATCTTTTCCCAGACTGCACCTCGTCTCTAACTTTGTTTATGTGTCCTTTGGTGAACAAAAGGATTTATATTTAATGTCATCAAATGTATTGTAAAGGTTTGCCCTCTTTTTTTTTTCCTTTTTGTCCTTTTAAGGAAATCTTCCTACTACCCACCAGAGGTCATAAATCTATTATTCTATATTTTCTTCATTACATTTTACAGGCTTTCCAACCTTAATTTAAGTTTCTAATTGACCTGGAATTGATTTTTGTGTGTGGTGTGGTGTAGGGATTTGATCTTACTGTATTTTTCATAAGGCTCCCCAGTTGCCCCCAAACATTTTTTTACGCACATCACTTTCCCCTACCGATCCAGTTCCGCCTCAATGTGCAAGGATTGGGAACAGTGTTAGTGGAGTCTGGGGGAGGCCTGGAGCTGAGGAAGAGGGGTCACCCACCAGAATTACCGTGGTAGACAGATATAGCCCCTGACAGAGGAGCGCCAAAGCGGAAGGGAGCTGGGGTAGTAAATCCCTTAACCTCTGGCTTCCCCTGACTTCCATGCTTTTTCTGTGATGTCCCATTGGTCAGACGCCAAAGGAAGTCAGAGGACATCAGCCAGAGCCCGGATGCTGTGGTGCGTGGGGGACCTGGAGTCAGAGCAGAGCAGGGCAGTGCAGTGAAGGGCAGAGGAGGGATGAGTGTGGGGTGCACGTGGGCACCAGCCAGCATCGTCCTCCGCGGTGCGCAGCTACCTCACGTCATCAGTTCTACTCCCAGAGAAGCACCGCTAAGTTTCCTTATAGTTTTACAACTTGTACCTGTCCCAGTTCAGTATGGTGTGAAGGGAGGTTTTCCAAAACTGGGTAGCCAGTCCAAAGCAAGCTGGGCAAAGAAAGAGCACCATTTCCCCTGCCAGAGAAGATAGGGCGAATAGACTCTTCGAGTCATGCCGTGGCTTCAGATTTCTTGAGAATTTAAGATCCTGGGGACCTGCTCATACGTAAGAGTAGAGATTTAAAAGCTGGTTGCAAGTATATTGAGAGAATGGCAAAGCTGGTCAACACTTGTCTTCACGGTAGTGCGATTGAGGGGGGCTGTTGGAGAAACCCCTGATGTCAGTCTTTTTACCTTTTCCCTGGAGAAAAGTTGGATAATTTCTTGTCACAACCAAGTGGTGGAAGAGGGCTGGGAGCTCAGTGTTCTGTCGCCATCGGCCACTGAATCTCCCCCCTCCCAGGGGACAGGAGACTGGCTTAGTCCATCCGGGCTGCTATAACAAAAATACCATAAACCAGGAGGCTTGTAAACAACAGACATTTTCTCACAGTGCTAGGAAGTTCAACATCAAGGGGCCAGAAGATTCTGTGTCTGGTGTGCGCTTGGTTCCTCATCTTCCTGCTGTGATGTCACCTGGTGTCAGTGGCGAGAGAGCTCTCTGACGACTCCGTATGAGGCTCTGCCCTCATGGCCTCATCACTGCCCAGGGCCCCACTTCCTAATACCCTCACCTTGGGGGTTGGGTTCCAACATATGAATTTTAGGAGGGACACAGATATTCGGACCATCCCAGATAGCCATGCCTTCGTCTGTGTCTTGGGGGCCCCCAGCCCGGAAGACTTGGTGGTCAAGTCATGACCATGGTCATGGTCATCTGCAGTGTGGAGGACAGAAGGAACTCTAGGGATTAACTGTTGCCTAAACAGCTTTCACCAAATCCCCCTTGATGTCCCCTCTTTCTTCCCAATTCCAGGGACCTGGTGCTGCCAGTGTCCGAGCCTGTGAGGGTGCTGACCTGTAACCAGGCTCGCTCACAGCTCTCCCACTACCGGCTGAGGATTGGCCAGTCTGCAGAGTCTGTTCTCATTATCCACCTGCACTCCAGCTTCCACATCATCCTGCTGTTGCTGTCTCTCCTATCCCCCTGTATCTGTGCTTCACTGTACTTCCAGAGTGGAGTCTCCGGAGGGAGGGAGAAATTAGGTGCCTGGGTTCAAATATCCTTACCCAGGATCCTTTCTTCCATATTCTATAAAAGTATTCACTTCAAGACGTGAATGATCTATTCATTTCTTTTCAACCTTTCTTGTTTTTTAATAGATGCATTCAAAACTATCAATTTCCCTCTAAATATTCTTCTCGCAGGTTTTGATATCTAGTACTTTCCATTGTTGGTGCATTCCAAATATTTTGTCATTTCCAGTGATTTCTCCTTAGGTTCATGACTGACTTTGAAAAATGGATTTTTAAATTTCCAAACATATTATAAAACAATCTTTTCGTTGCTGATTTCTAATCAACATGTGGTCAGAGAAAATGGCCTCTTTGACATGGATTCTTTGAAACATGCTGACATTTCTTCTCTCCCTGTGGTCATGGTCAATTTTTGTGTGGTGTTGCCTGTGTGCTTGTAGAGTTTCCATTTGTCAGTGAAAGATTCTATGTCTACTAGATCAGACTTGTTGATTTTATTGTTCCAATCATCCATGTCCTTACTAATTTTGTATCAGCACAATCAACTTCTTCCCTGTGATTATTTTAGTTTTTGCTTTATATATTTAAGACTATGTGGTTAGATATATATGAATATACATATTCATGATTGGTAGGTTTTTTCCATTAAATTATATATAATGTCATTCTCGGTCCTCATTAATGCTTTTTATTTTGTCTGATTATGATTTATTCTCCAGCATTCTTTTGTTTCCTTAGCTTTTCATAATATATATTTTCCATCCATTTATTTTCAACATTTCTCTCTGTGTGTGTGTGTGAATGTGTATATTTTAGGTGTGTCTCTTTTAAGTAGTATAGAAATGCATTTTTTTAAATTTAAATTTTATGTATTCTTAAAATATGTAATCCCGCATATATTACCAAATTCTAAATATATGAAAGAGGAAACAGTAAAAACCCACCATCTCGTCTCCTTTTCCCATCTTCCCAGACGCTCTCTTTAGAGGCAACCAAAATTACTAGTTTCTTGCTAGATAAGATCATTGTGAATATAAGTCAATATAGTCTCTATACTTATTTCTTTTAGTGTGGCATTGTATGCACTATTCTGGACCTTTCTTTTTCAGATCTCAGGGATCTACCCTTAACTGTGCATAAAGAACTTCCTCATTCTTCTGGGTGACTTGCAGTTAGTTCATTTTATGAATATATCCTGGTCTATTGAACTTACCTCCGATCAGTGGATTTTTAGGTAGTTTCCAAACTTTTACAAACAACGTTGTGATGAATAATCTTGTACAAACATTATTTAAGCACGTGCAAGTATACCTATAGAAGAAACTTCCAAAAGTGGAACTGCTGGAACAAAGGTTATCTGCTTTTGTAATTCGGATAGATCTATAGATGTTGCCCGATTACCCTCCATAGACTTTGCTCCCGCCAGCAAACAGTGTTCTTCCTCGTTCTGACTCCCACCTGCTGGTTTTCCCATTTCCTCACCATACCAGCCAAGGGCCCGTCGAGAAAGAGTCCTCTCTTGGGATTTTAAACAGAGGGAAGCTTAAACGGGGTACTGATGACCTGGGCGGTGGGAGAGCTAGAGAAGTCAGAGGTGGGGCAGAGCTCCGGCAGGAAGCTGCCACTACCCCGGGGCTGAGGAGCCATGGTGGCCGTGTGGCGGGTCCCAGGAGCTGGGTGTGGAGGCAGCTGGAAGGGCAGCAGGCCTGTCTGGCGGGAGCTGGGAGGGTGGAGGGAGGGGCTGACCGGATAGAGCTGCAGGACCAGTGGCTGCCTCCTGATAGGGATGTCCCCGAGGTAGAGAGTGAAGGGGAGAAATATCCAGGCTTCTCCCTTCCGCAGCCGCCCTGCGGGTCCACCAAAGCCTCCCGTTTCTGAAAATGACCTGGATTCAGCCAGAGTTTGGAAAATGCATTTTCCCCTGAATACAGACCTGAGTAGAGAAAGATGGGGAATGGATCTGAGAGCAAAACAGGTTGGTGAGGGGCACAGCCCAATCTTTGTGCCGCTCTGCCTCATTCTCACCGTCGCCCATATTTAATGGCCATGCTGCCTGACTGGGCACCACTATCCTTTGTACCAGCACTGAAGCCCCGGCCCCCCAGATGGGGACACACAAAGCCCCCCACTCACCACACGTGTCTTGACAGTCTAGGCTCTCCTGTCCAGGTCTGGATCTTTCTTCTGATTGTAAACTTAAGTACCATCCACATCCCTCGTACAAAATCATCAGGGAATGGGAAAGAAAAAGAAAAAAAATCAGAAAGCAGATACAGCTGTTCAGGCTTCATGTCTGTAAGTGGCTGTGAGGCTGCTGTTGATGTTTATCACTTTCTCCTTCTACGACCCGTTCCATATTCCCTCTGCCCTCTGCCAGCACTTGACTGTTTGGGAATCTTTATCTGGTAGAGCAGTGCGAATCTTTTTTCTTTCTCAAAGGGGCTCATTTCTTAATAGTCCTGCCTTTCCTGGGTGCAGTGCCTTCCATTTACCACTGGTCATGTCATTCTAATAGGCACAGAGAGAATCCTTTCTGTTCCAGACAGAATCCTTTCTGTTCCAGACAGAGCCTTCCCTGCCCACTGTGTATCAGAAACCCAGTTTTCTCTGCCTAACTGAGATTATTCCCCTCAGCCAATGGGATAACTTCTTTCCCTGCCCATTGGTTCAATGGCAAAGTAGCCCAACGGCAGTCTCAGCTTCCAGTTCAGAGCAACTCTTGTTGTGTTCCTGGTGGACACGTTCCTCTCTTGGGAATCAATAATCCTTAACTGGGCAGAGTCCAAGGCTTACAGGACTGGAAGCTTTCTGTAATGGGCCATTAGGTGTAGTGAGAAGTCACTCTCCTACCTCTGCTCCTGGCACTGTGTGATCTGACCATGGGAGAAACCACAGATATATTGGTTTCTGGTCCGGAGCACGTACTGCAGCCTGTTAAGACAGCATCCCAACTGCGCAGGAGCATTATTGAGCTTCCAGCAGGCCGTCTTGCCATATGCTTGTTGATGATTTGGCACATGGTAAGACTAGCCAGGAAGGAAAGACTTGGCAGTGGATTTGAGAGCAAAATAGGCAAGTGATTGGCAAGCTCACCAATGTGGCGCATCAGCCAATGCTTTGATCTTTGTCACTCTTTCAGGTGAAAAAAAAATTTTTTTTAATTTCTTTTTTTTAAGATTTTATTTTTATTTTTCGACAGAGAGAGACAGCAAGAGAGGGAACGCAAGCAGGGGGAGTGGGAGAAGCAGGCTTCCCGCCGAGCATGGAGCCCAATATGGGACTCGATCCCAGGACCCTGGGATGATGACCTGAGCCGAAGGTAAACGCTTAACGCCTGAGCCACCCAGGAGCCCATAGTAAAAAAATCTTCATGTGTTTTTATTTGTCATCTCTTTCGAATGTCTCTTCATGTATTTAAAAGTCACTTAGATTTCCCTTTTTGTGAACTCTTGATATTTAAAAAAAATTTAAATTAAAAAAACTTTTTAAATAAACTCTACCCCCAACGTGGGGCTCTCAAACTCAAGACCCCAAGATCAAGGGTTGCTCGCTCCACCGACTGAGTGAGCCAGACACCCTATGAACTCTTGATATTTTGCTTGTTTTTCTTTTGAATATTAGTGACTCTATGTTTTAGTGAAGTTAGCCTTTGTCTATAGTAGACTTTCCCCCCAGATTTGAAGTGCTACTTTGTCATATACTAAATTAAAAGTATATCTAGATATATTTCTGGACTTTTAGACCTGTTATCTTGGTCTGTCTTCTTATTAATGTATCAATATTATATTATTTTATTTCTTGTGGCTTTATATTTTAATGTTTAGCAGGTTAATTTTCCTCCATTGTTCTCCTTTTTCAAATCTTTCCGGATCACCTGCTTTTAAATTTTATCCATATTAACTTCATGATTAGCTTGTCTAGACCCCAAAGTAAGTCTTGTTTTTGTGTTGGGATCACATTCCTAAACACCACTATCTACCAGGTCCTGTACAATAAATATGGCTCCTGGCTTCTCAACCTCATCTTCTGCCACCGTCCCCGTATTTCCTCTGCCTCCCCCACTCTGGCCCCCTTGTTGTTGCTCAAACATGCCAACACCCCCATTTGGTGTTTTTCATCACTCTGTTCAGCAAGTTTGAGAGCCCCCCACCCCCCAAGGACCACACTCCCATCTGTGGTTATTCAGGGGGGAGTTCTGCCTGCCTGGGACTCTAAGGTGTAGCATGTTCAGCATCCCAGTCAGTGGGCAGCTGCTTCCGTTCCTGGCCTTGGGGCTGAGTCTTAATCCTCTCCATGCGCTAGAGCCACGGTTCTCCACAAAGCCCCAGCCACAGCTCCAGGCGGCCATCTGCAGCCATTTTCTCAGTGGCTGCTTCTGGGTGGCATGGAGTGGTGAGTCTGGCGCCACCCCTGGCTCAAGCAGGAACACATTTAGCCCCTGTGACTCGATGCCGCGGATCTCTCAGCCACCATGGGCTGATTCAGACCCTAGAACGGAGCAAGCTCAAGGCTCCAGTTCCACCCATTGCTTTGGTTCCCATCTGCTTGCTTGTTTCTGAGGCCAGCAGTGTTTTACTGGGTTTCCCTTTTGATATTTTATCACTCATTTTTATGTGTTTGGAGCACAGGGGTTGTGATGAACCATGAACTTGCAGCACCATCTTGACCAGACCACGCACTTAGACTGGCAGACACTTGGTTACAACACTCTGAAGTCAATTTCACAGAAGCTGCTGCTGAAATAATACATCAGGGGCGCCTGGGTGGCTCAGTCGGTTAAGCGTCAGCCTTCAGCTCAGGTCACGATCTCCAGGTCCGGGGATCGGGCTCTGTATGGGGCTCTCTGCTCAGCGGGGAGTCTGCTTCTCCCTCTCCCTTTGCCCCTCTGCCCCTACTCATGCTCTCGCTGTCTCTCTCTCAAATAAGTAAATAAAATCTTAAAAATAAAATAAAATAATACATCAACAAGTCTGTACTTGTGTGGTGGTTTGGGGTACAAACGCTGGAGCTTAGCTCAGTTCCTCGCAGAGCAGCCCAGCTGGGGGAAATGCAGGGGAGCGTAGCTGCAAACCCGAGGTCTCCAGCCTTCTGCTGCCCTTAAGCCTGGCTGGCTTCCTCTGTGTTTGCTTCAGCCCTTGATCTGGTCCCCTCCTACAGCAAATACTAATAACAAAACCGTCATTGTTATTATCATTATGATCCAGGCTGTCAGGTTAATCTCCTGTGGCAACTGTCACTCTTAAATTGGACTCCTTCTTCCTTCTCTGTGTCTCAAGGAATTCACTGCCCTTGCCTTTTTTTTTTTTTTTTGGTCTAAGGCTCATTTATTTATTTATTTTTTTAAACGGTCCTAATTCTTACCTGCCCCCCACCCCCCAGCCACCACCTCAGGTGGCCTGAATTATCAATTTCCGAAAAGTATGCAATTTTTGTATCACGCCTGGCTCTTCTATCTCAGCATATTACCACGGTCAAGTGTTTCTCGTCTTCAAAACAGTCCATAAAGTCTCCCCTGACCGGCCCCCCAAGCTACTACCTACCTTACCCATCCTTTAGGCAACATGTTCCGCAGAGCAGTCTCTCTGCTCATGGCCCCCAGTCCCCATGCCCTGCTTCAGCTCGCTACAACCAGACCTCCACTCCCATTGCTCAGTCAAAACCTTGCAACAAAGATCAGTCATGAGCTTTAATCGCCACATCTCCTGGGGCCTGCTGGGGTTTTATTGCTTGACTTTGCTGCAACATCTGCCACTTCTTCCCTTCTGAAACTCTACACTTCCATGGCTGCCATGGTGCCCTCACCTCTTACTCTCAGGATGGGTCTCAAAGACTTTCATTTTGCCTCCTCTGTGTCTGGAATGCTTCCTCCCACCCCTGGCTCCAGCCTGGATCCTCTTCTTTCCTGGCCCTGCACACGGCCTCCAGCTTTCCTGTCTGTGCACCAAGTGGCCTTTTGCATTTGCCTGCCCATCACACCCATACTGCACTGAATGGTGCTCTCCCATATTCATGCCCACCCAGAACCTTAGAATGTGACCTTATTTGGAAATAGGGTCTTGGCAGGTGTAATTAAGATGAGGTCATACTGGATTGGGGTGAGAGAATGAAGTTTTGTTGTTGAAAGCCACCCAGTGTGTGGTACTTTGTTACAGCAGCTGCAGGAAATGAACACGCTGGTTCTTTCCGGGCTTGGGGTGACTTCCCCAGGGTCAGGAGGCTGTACCCACACAGGGCAACCCAGCCTGTCCGTATGGCCCCTTCGTTCTGCTCGCTCAGCCCGCCCTTCACATCTATAGTTTTAGACTGGAGATCTTCTATTTGACTGAGACAGTGACAGAGTGGGGGGAAAGACACGCCTTGACTCTTGACTTGCCGCTCAAGTGCTGTGAATCCCCAGGAAAGTGCAACTCCTTGCATTGGTTCAGTGGGAGGTGTAGTTTCTACCTTACTGGGTTTCGAGATTCAGTGAAAAGTTTTAGCATATAGTCAAGCCCATAACGGTCTTTTCTTTGGAAGGCTGAAACAAACCAGAAGTGGTTGGGGTTCTGCTTTGGTAAGCACCTAATGGGGTTCATTAACTTGACACCATCAGCCTCAAGCTTCAGTTGGCTTTTGTTGTCATGCACACAACTTTAGAAAAGCCTTTCTGAATCTGATACCTTTATGGGAGTCCTCTCTCTGGGCTAAAATTCCAAGGTGTCTTCCTGGTCCATGACCTTGAAGTTTATTCTAGGTCAAGTGTCCTATCATCTCCATTCCCTCCCTTTCCATTTTCCAACAATTCTTACATTTTCTTAAGAATTCTGAAGTTGTTGGGGCCACCTGGGCGACTCAACCAGTTAAGTGTCTGACTCTTGATTTTGGCTCAGGTCATGATCTCCGGGTCATGGGATTGAGCCCCACGTCTGTGCTGTGTGCTCAGCACAGAGTCTGCCTGAGATTCTCTCTCCCTCTCCCTCTCCCTCTGCCCCTCTCCCCATTCGTGCACGCTCTCTCTCTCTAAGTAAATAGATAAAATTAAAAAACAAATTCTGAAGTTGTCAGAGAGCCTCCTGCTTGTGTAGCAATACTGCTTTTTCCAGATACTTACTAGTTACCTTCCAGCTCTCCACACCTGGTGATTCACTACCCGTAAAGCTGCCCAGGTAAGCTCTTGTTGCTGCCAGAGTTGAATGATAACAGCCACAACAGGACACTGAGGACCACACTTCCGTAGCTTGTCCTGTCTGCCAGCACGGTTCTAAAAGTCTTACACAGATTAACTCATTTAATTGTTAATCTTTTGTGCCTCCTTTATAATCATCTTTCAAGTGAAATGTTTTCAGTGTACCATTTTAGTTCCTATGTTGTTTTTGTAGGCTTTTTTTTTTTTTGAGTTATTTTCTCAGTGGTTGTTCTAAGAGGTTATAACCTACATCTTAACTGGCAGAATCTACTTCAGGTGAATACTGACTTAATTCTGGCAAAATAGAGCAACTTTGCTACATTACATCCCCACCCCCAACCCTGTGCTATTATTATCATATATTGTACATTTATATATATTATAAATATAGTATTATATATTAGCAGGAGTGTCATAATTATTGCTATATGCAGTCTTAATGTTGTTATAAAAACTTAAGAGAAAAAATATGTTGGTTCATTCTTTATATTACCCGCGTACTTACTGTTTCTGGGTCTCTTCATTCCTTCCTTGGATTCAGGTTACTGTTTGGTGTCATTTTTTTTCAGCTTGAAGGACAATTAGTGAAAAAAATTCAGTTTTTGTTTACCTAAAAACATCTTTATTATGCCTGTATTCTTGATGGATAGTCTTGCTGGATATAAAATTCTTGGTTGACAGGTTCCCGCCCACCCCCGAGCACTTTAAATATGTTGTCCCACTACTTTCTGGCCTCCACTGATGTGATGTGAAGTCAGTCATTAAATGTATTGTTTCCTTGCACATGATGAATCAATTTCTTCTTGTTTCTTTTGAGATTTTCTCTTTTTCTTTGGTTTTCAGCAGTTTCACTATGATGTATGTGAGTGTGGATCTCTTTATGATCATCCTACTCGGGATTTCATTGGACTCTTTTTCTGGAACTCTTATAACATGTATGTTGGTTTCCTGGATGTTTTCCCTCAGATCTCTGAGACTTTTTATTTACCTTCAATCTTTTTTTTTTCCTCTCTGTTCTTCCAACTGGAAAATTTCTACAGATCTATCTTCAAGTTCACTGATTCTTTCTTCTGTAAGCTCAAATCTGCTTTGAGTCCTACCTTTATTTTACAGGTGGAGAAACTGAGTACTAAAGAGGCTAGGTGCTTACCAAAGCAAAGGTGGGCAAACTGTTACTTAAAGGGCAAAATAGTAAACATTTTAAGTTTGCATTCATATGGTCTCTGTACAACCACTCAACTTTCCCACTGTAGCTCAAAAGCTACATAGACAATATGTAGACAGATGGTTGCAATTGTGTTCCAAAAAAAACTTCTATTTACAAAAACAGGGGACTGGCCTGTGGTCTGTAGTTTGCTGACCTGAGTTTTGCAAATAGCAACTGGATAGCTGGGATAGTGTGTCCTTTCTTTAAAGTCTGTGCTCTTTCCAGTGTCTCACACTGCCTCCCACTCATGGATTGTTCTAGTCTGTTCAGTGGTGAAATCATCCCAGTGGAACCACAAATACTAGACAGAGCACCAGACTTATTTTTCACCACTTTCTTTACTCTAGTGTTTAGAACACCTGTTGTAATAACAGATTCCTTTCCCCCACTTTATCTCTCTCTTCCTTCTTTCCTTCCTCCTTGCCATTCTCTCTTCCTCTCTCTCTCTCTTTCTTTCATCAGTCACTTTTGCGGAGTAACTGTAGTGTCTTTTTTATAATTTAGCTTTTTTCTCCACTGAAATGTTTTCATTTTGCCTATGGGAATTGTGGTGACACACTGTGCTATAATACTCACTTAGAAAAATGGTAATTAGAAGAGAAAGTAAGGGTTTAAATGGTGCTGCTGGCAGGGTTGCCACCTATAAGCTATAAATAGAAGAGAGATAATCTGTTTTACTTTGATGATCTTTGATTTTTTTTTTCATAGCCTCAAGAAAAATCTCCTGGCAGGCAGAAAGTAAGGAAGCATGCAAATTTCAATTTCTTCTCCATTTTCTAAGGATGATTCTTTTCTAGAACAATTTCTTTTCCTCAGCTTGGCTTTGTCATTCACAGTCTGAGATGTACTGTTCCAGGAAATCTTGGGCTGTAGCAACTGCTCCCCTGGGCTTCTAGGGAAAAACTTCCATCCCTTGTATTAAAGATCTGGTACCGGCACCAAAAGGTGAATTGGATCCTAGAGTCATACTTATCATGGCCCTTCTGTGACCATGGAACTTGGGTACATCCAATAGAATGATTTTAACAGAAAGCAACAGAATACCCAACTAAAAGTAGTTTAGATAATACAATTTTAAAATTACGCATAAAAAAATTTCCAGAATCAGGGCATTTCAGGTCTCTTCCATCATTCAACAGTATTACCAAGGATTTTACCATTTTCCTCCTCTACCCTCTTCCCTATATTGGCTGCATCCTTAGAATTATCTCCTCATGGTCAAAAGCTGGTGGCCACAGTTAAAGGGGTCATCCGTAGACAAAATACTGTTTGACTAAAGAGAAACCCTTTATAGATTGCGTCAGATACTCACGCTGTCACTGCAGAGTAGGTTGGGAAGGTATCTGATGTTTTAGCTCTCTAAAATAGGGCTGCTTTCCACCAGAATAGACGTGGGTGGGAAGGGGAAGGTTAGGTTGATGACACCATCAGTTTTGTTGGAACCTCTTTATTCCAGATGGTTCTGCCTCAGGACTATTGTCACCAGTGGGTTTGGGATACAGCCTTTCCCTGTTAACCACACTCAGCATATTGCTGGCTGAGTGTGAGGTGGAGGAGAGAGAGCATGTCCACTGTTCTTCCTGTCTTATGTCTCCCCAGCAGTTCCTGGGGAGGTGTTTTTCATTTTAGGGTTCATTTTGATCTCAGTGAAGGGTTGGCGATATGTTCTCTATTTGCAGAGAATTTCCTTTTGTTTGTACCAAGCAGTAACAACTTCAAGTAAGTCCTGTGGTCAGATCTTCAGAATTTGTTTACTTATTCAATCATGACCTCAGCGTCCATCATGTATCAGGCACTGGGTCAGTCACTGGAGTTACAAGATGAGTCAGACAAATGCCTACTCTCAGGGTCACAGGTCTGGGCTTTGAGCGGGCTAGATTTTCTTTCTGGCCCCTGAAGTGACTCTGAAACTTTTTTTCTTCTATGCTCTGGACTAGGTCTGATAGACTTCAGATCGTACTACAGGAAGTTACCACTAGTGAACTTGAACTAGCCCATAAGATGAAAAAATATTTCCTCTCCTTGTCCCATCTCTTTATTTTTCAGTTGGAACATCTGAGGTTTTTGCTGAACGAGTCTAGTCAGCTTTGAATCTTCAGTAGGATATAAGGTGGGACTGGAGATGACCACAGCCCTCTGGCGTTAGTTGGATTCCTACTGGAAGGAAGACATTATATGTTCTGCCATGACTTGGCTCCCAGAACAGTGCTGTGAGTGATCTTGAAATAGATGCAGTCTGTAGTCACGTCCAGAATATCTACACCGCAACATTCTACGGTAGAAAGGTGACCAAAGCTCTCTGCCCGATCCTGGAATCTGATGTCCTTTCCTCAGACCAGGAACTCAGCTGGGCTTGGACTTGGGGTAGAAGAAGCAGGCGACATTGGTGGGAGAGGACCACCTTCTTCTGCCCTGGCCACTTCCCCTTAACTCAGTGCTCAGAGCAGCACATAAAATGATGCCATGAAGATCGCTTTGGCATCTCAGAACAGAAACGTCAGGCCGTTGGAGGATCTGCTTTGGTTTGCTTTGTTTCAGCTAAAGGGAAAATTAAAGAGGCAGCTTGATCTCAGAGGTGGCTGAATGTGTAATATACATCGTAAAATATGTTCAGCCGAGTGTGGGCAATGCAGGGAATTCATGGATACAGATTTCATTGGAAAAATAAATGTGTTGCTTAGTTTTGGATTTGGGCCATCTATTTTATTTTTCTTGAATTTGAAGCCACCTTCCTAGCGGAATACGAATTTTGAACTTGCCTGGGGAGAGGAAGACACTTCATTTATTTAGATTTTAGTGTTCTTTGGCTAAGAACAAGGAGGGTGACCTCAACTCTCAAATGCCCTTTGGTTCAGATATCTTGATCTCGCCCACATGGGGAGATAAAATGTGAATTGACCATCTCACGCCTGCTGTCAGAGATTGGTAGTTCCAATCTGGGGTTTGTGATTTGTAAGGGAAGCTGCGTGAAACAGCACGCATGGCCAAGAAGATGATCCCAGGCAGGCAACCTGCTATACTTTTCTGCACAAACTTCACCCACTGGTGGAGACAAAGGCTCAGTGTCTCCAGGCACTGATTCTTACTGAGATTTGTATCTAGAAATATTTACCATAGTACTATTTGTAACTCAGAATAATTTGGAAAGGGCCATAATGTGCACTGATTGGAGATGGGTCAATAAATTATGGTTTAGCCATATGATAGAAAAATTTTGCAGCTACTAGAAATATTGTTATAGGAGGATATTTACTGACCTGGGAAAATATTTATGCTATAATAGTAACTGGAAAAAAAAAAACCATTAAGTGAATGATAATGGTGTGACTTCGAATTTTTAAATTACATAAACATAATTATATGCACATATGCATATTTATGTAGTCATTTTTTTAGAAAGATTTTATTTATTTATTTGAGAGGGAGAAAGAGTGAGAGAGAGTGAGCATGAGCAGGGTGAGGGGCAGAGGGAGAAGCAGACTCCCCGCTGAGCAGGGAGCCCAAGGGAGAGGCTCGATCCCAGGACTCTGGGATCATGACCTAAGCCAAAGGCAGACTGAGCCACCCAGGCACCCTACGTAGTCATTTATTTAACAAGTGTGGATGGAGTGTCAGATACTGTGTTGGGGGCAGTGGATATGAGTCAAATAAGGGTAATTCCATCCCTGCTTTCATGGAGTTTATAGTCTTTTATGGATAGGAAAAAGCATGACAACAAATATGTTATATATTCATAGTACTTTTTTCTGGTTAGTGGGTAACTTAAACTTTTTTTCTTTATATATTTCTATATCTTTTACCTTTCCTGCTAAAAGTAAGTATCTTTTATGGATAGAAAAAGACAACAGATGTGCTTTTATTTAAATGAGCAGAGCTGAAAATCTGCCCCGTGGCATAGGAGTGTGTCCCTGAAACGGGAAGATCAGCTCAATAAACTGAAAGAGTTTTGCCTGGGGACCAGGAGACTGTCTCTAACCCACTACATGACTGTGGACAAGTGACTTTCCTCTCTGGGCCTCAGTTTCTTTTCCTGTACAATGGTAGTCTGACCCAGCTGATGTCAAAGGTCTTTCCAGCTCTTACGCTCAGCACATGGAACAGTATTTATAGAGACTTCAGATGGGGAGAAGAATTTCCACAGAAGCAAATATACAGGTCAGTAGAGCAGCTGCTCTTATGATGCTAACTCACCATTTGGTTGTGGTTTCTTATCTCACACACAAATATTATCTTTAATTTATGTGCAAATTTTTTCTTAAGATTTTATTTATTTATTTATTTATTTATTTATTTATTTATTTATTTGAGAGAGAGAGCACTAGGTGGGGAGCAGAGGGAGAAGAACAATCAGACCCTGTGCTCAGCAGAGAGCCCGACCTGGGGCCTGATTTCATGACCCCGAGATCAAGACCTGAGCTGAAATCAAGAGTCGGACTTCTAACGGACTGAGCCAGCCAGGTGCCCCTGGGCAAATCCTTTTTTGAGCATTCTAGACTCTTCCTCCTCCATCCTTTGCCTTTTTCATACCTGGGAGAAACTAGGGAGAAAATGGTAAACATCATCTTCTCCTTGCTTGCTGTCTGTGTGCTCTAAAGCAAATAATTTCCCATTAGTTATTGAGTGTTCTGTCTGGTCCCAGGGTAGATGCAAGAGAGGATACAAAGTGAGAATCAGGCATGATTTTGACCCTAGGGGGTTGAAACATTGATGGGGAGAGGCTATGAAAGCTTATGAAGCAATGGGAGAAGGGCACATCAGTGTGTACCGGGCTGGCCCATGGCGGTCCATCAGAATATGGGACCCTTGTTCACGAAAAGGAGACAACAGCGTGAGCGGGACTAATCGGCAGAAGATTTCTGGAATAGGCAAGGTGTGACCTAAGCCTTACGGGATGGGCATGATTTAAATAGATTCTAGGAGAGGACACGGCATTTCGAGCAGCACAACCACAAAGATTAGGGAGGAAAAGCCGCTGATCCTAGGGTTGTGGGACTCAGCCGATAAAAACACAGGATGCCTAGGTAACTTTGAATTTCAAATAAACAATGAATAATTTTTTAGTCTAAGCACGTCCCGTACTTGGTACGTATACTATTTGGGACGTGCTTAGACTAAAAATTATCCATTGTTTATCTGCAATCCTCATATAGCAAGTATCCTGTATTTGGTCTGGGAACTCCAATCGGTGTCTGCGCATGTGTGTATGTATCGACATCCAACAACAACTCCGCTGCTCCAAGAAGATGATTCGAATTCTTATCCCACCATCATGGACATTTAGACATCTGTACTGGTTCTGCCATTGGGCGTCTACTGGCTTCTTTTGAGCGAGTGATTCAGGGGGCTCTGTACCGTGTTGCACCATTTACCAAGCGCAGCTTTTCATACGGACGCCTGTGTGTTCTAGGGTATTAGAATGAGAGATCTGATGTGTGAGAAGGGAACCAGACCACCCCTGTCATCCCCCAGAGAGGAAAAGCCAGTCCCTCTCTAATTTCTAGCCAGTGGCATTCACGGTTACATGCGAATACTTCACCTTCTGTCCCTCTGTCTGGGTGCAGCTGGAGTCATTCATTTCACTGTGTGCTCAGAACTTGCCTCTCCCCTGTGTGATGTGACTGCCTTTCCCTCACATTGAGGTCCCGCCTTCTCAGACTCTCCCCTGATGTAATGGGCCCCATGACCTCTCTTGAATGGTGGCTGGAGGGGAACAGACAATATTAAGGCCCTAGTTCTGTGTCCCGTGCCCTGCAGAGCAGGAAAACAAAACAACCCCCCCCCACCACCACCACAAAACTCAGCGCAAGGGAAGGCAGCCGGGGCAGATAGCCATCTGCTCCATCTCAATAGGAGGGGATCGGCCAGATTTTCACCTGTGGAAGCCACCCATTTTCCAGATGTGAGCGTCACTTTTCCTCACCTCAGAAAACTGCAGGCAAGGCCACACTCTGTCCCTGTTCTCCGCAGCCCCTGAGTGGGGCTGGGATTGTTTTTACACAGTAACAACAGGTTTCGAAATGCGTTCCCTCTTCTCAATTAAGTGCTCATTTACATGAAGTGAATTCCCTTTGTTCAAGAAAACTGGGCCTCCAGAAGAGGTCCTTCGCTTCTGTGTCACTGCTCACCCACTTAGAGCTCTTGAACTCGGCCCTACAGCTCCCGGTCCTGGGGAGCCAAGGGGCCTCGCGGGACCACAAAAGCCTTTGAGGTGCCCAAGGCACAGACTCTGCACTGGGCAGAAAGGCCACTTCTGTGGGATTTGTTTGAAGTTGGCTCTGGAAACAAGCAAATCATTTGTGTATTAGCTGCTTCCGGGTCAGGATTACATTGCAGCAGATCTGGATGATGCCATCCTACTCTGCATTCTTTTTGGATCACAAGCTCTCTCACAGGGGCTTATGAGGTTCTAAGGTGCCGGATTCTGCACCCATCTTTGGAGGTGCTTTAGAGTTCATCTGGAGTTCAGTTTAACCCCCGGGAGTGAGTATCTGCTGCCTACTCTGCTCTGACCCAGGCTTGCGTCTGGTGGAAATGCAGCTTCCTCAAGCCATCGTACAGAATATTGCGCAGGGCACCCAGTAGTCTGTGTTTTGTTTCTGGGGAGAGACATCAGAACCAATCTAATCCAAGTGACTGCTAAGAAAAGGAATCACTTCCTCTTCAGACTATTAGGAAAGCCCCACTTTCAAAGACAGCCTGACTTTTCACCTACCTGGTGCCTGAATCCCACACACCCAGGTATGTAATAGGGTAGCTGCCTGCAGGAGCATGGGCCTTCTGGTTTTTGAACAAGACCTGTGACTTGGCAGGGTAGTAAGACCTGATTTGGCGAAGGCCATGGACTTCTTTTGTCTGTATTAAGGCCACATAGGAAAATTAAGGAACATAAATTCTGAAAGATTAGATCGGATAAGAACAAGGCAGCTGTTGTTTTGCCAGGCTTAAAGGGTATGGCAAAGCTTGTTGGACCCACTCCTGTTTGGTTTAGCAGTTTGCCCCATCGTGGTCAGCTCTGGCTGCTCTAACACAACACCATAGACTAGACATGTGACACACCATAAACGGGCACTTATTTCTCCGAGTTCTGGAGGCTGGGAAATCCAAGATTAGGATGCTAGTGTGGTTAGGTTCTTGGCAAGGGCTCTCTTCCTGGCTTGTTGATGGCTGCCTTCTTGCCGTGCCTACCCATGGTGGAGAGAGAGAGAGGGAGAGCAGTTTCTCTGGTATCTCTTCTTAGAAGGGTACTAATCCCATCATGGCGACCCTATTCTCATGACCTTATCTAAACCTAATCACCTCCCAAAGTTCCACCACATTGGAGATTAAGTTTCAACACAGGAATTTGGGGAGGGCGTGAACATTCAGTCCATAATACCCCCTTGCTGATTTGAACACTATTGCTCTTGTCTTTCCTCTGCTGACTGGTGCATGGTATGCCTCAGGGGAAGTGATAGATGTTGTATGTGGGCTTGGACTGAAGGAGGATGGACAGTTGTTACACTTCCGAGGACTCAGCTGGTCTCAGATGGTCTCTCCCAGCATCTCTAGAAGATCCCAAGCCTGTGAACCTGTCTGACTTGTCAAACATGACTCTGGACTCAATTGGACAGTTAGGTCATTTCCAGAAAATGATGGAGTAAAATTTTATTATCTCCCCTCCCCTTTCTTTTATCTTTATTGAAATGAGTTTAAGGTGACTAAATGCAGGCACTCACTCTTCCAGAAGCTTCTGCAGTATTGACTTAAAATCCATGAATATGACGGCAACTGTCATGGTGTCCCCACTTCTGTAAATGTCACAGTCTCCCCTTATACTGTTGTCTTCCAGGTGCTGCTGTCACAGCCTAGGTCGAGCACCCAAGTGGTCAGGTACTTTCTCTCATTCTGGGTCTTCACCATAGTCTGGGGCGCTGTTCTTCATTCAATGATGGAAGGGTCACTGGCCTGGAAGGGTCCTTAGAGACATCCAGTCTATTTCCTTTAAATTAAAGAGGGCTTCCCAAAGCCACAAAGAGGTAAAGATACTGGGCATTTAGAACCAGACCTCCCGATTCTTCTGCCAGGCCTCTTTTCTTAACTCTTTTGAATCTCACGGATGATGTCCCAGGAAAGTTGTCAGGATGCAGAGGCAGAAAGGTGCCATAAGCTGTGGGAGCCAAGAGCCTGAAGTTCTGAGAAGAAATGGCTGGAATGGTGTCTGGTTCTTAACAGCATATGGAGAATATGCTTCAGATTCTACTTTCATGGACAGGCAGCTGAGGGTAGGATGTGTATGGAAGGATGATGAGCAACTTTTCTCCCCTTGAAAGCTCCCCCCACACCTTGCTGTACCTCTGCCCTCACAGAGACCTGTCACCTTTTCCGTTGACTGACAGATGCTCTTTGGCATAAGGAAGTCCTCAGTGCCTCTGAGCAGATGAACTAACAGCTGAATCAGGTTCTTTTGTCTCAGAAAAAGGAGGCGAGAAGGGAAGAAATAATACTGCAGAGTCAGAGGCAGGAGAGAATTCTCTAGTTGACTGAACTCTTAAAGGCAATACCACAGCACAGAGTCTATTTAAAGATAGTATTACTCTTCTCGGATATCAATGGAGGCATGAGGCTGGTGCAAATGTGTGTGTGTGTATGTGTAAGTGTATACACATGTGAGCACACGAACTAGGGAGAGCAAATGGCAACAGAAAAAATTCTCATTTCAAGCCCTAGTGGGCAGGCTCCTGTTTGCTTTCTTCTTTGTAGTCTTAGCAGGAGAGCCCGAGGAAGCACGAACTTGGAGAAGGAAATCCCCCCTTCCCTTCAGAAGAGGCAACAGAGGAGAACATGGGTCTGTTCTGCCTTAAATAATCTGTGGTAACATTCCCAAATATGAACCAAAGGCCCCTTGAAAAGGAATAGCTAAAATGTACTAAACTTAGAGAGTGAGATTTATATGGTCAAGCTAATAGCTAAAGGAAAAATATTGTTTTATTGGTTACTGCTGTTTGAGTTTTTTTTTCCCATTTGTAACTTCAATAAATTGAATACTAATTTTAAATTAAAAATAAAAGGAATCTGTGGCAGAATTCCTCTGGTTTAACCTGAACTTGTATTAAATACATCAACCTATAGTTATGTTATCAGGTGATATAGTGAGTCTTAGTTGGTGAGGCAAGGATGTCATATTTGCAAAATAGGTACTCTGTGTCCAGATATTGGTAGTCATTATGGAACACTTTATTCTGGTTTGCAAATATCATAAACTTAGCCAGTACATGGCTACACTGTGTAAATATGACCAAAAGGTCAGGACCGTACCTTATCTCTCCCTGCAGGGTTTTAGAATATTCTCTGAAGCCAGGAGGAATTTGGGTAGGGGGAGTTTGGGCAAGTTGGGGTCATGAGCATGTGTGAGAATAGTGGCAAGTTTCGATCCTCTTAGGGGGCCATGCTCACTGCGGGAGGAGGGAGCCTTGGCCTTGGTGGGGTATATTTCTTTCCCAAATTCTAGGTGTGCAACTCATTCACGGCCAAATGTTTACTGTTTTCTAGGAAAGTTCAACCCTGGGCTGGGCTCAGGGACTGGGTTTTGTCTGTCTGTCTGTCTGTTTTTTTCCTGTAAAATCCTGAATTCCCTTTGTTGTATAGAAAAGCTCTCCTAAATCCTCCACATTTTAGAAAAACTTAAATGGTGTGATTGTGTTTGGAAATCATCTCAGGAAAGCCTCTGCAGGTCTGGATAAAGGATAACTATAAGACTTTTCATTTAGCTGGAACTCATTAAAAGGCTGGCATGCGAGGGCTAATTTCACTATTGCACTTGAGTTGTTAATAAGTAAGTAACAACCACAGCAACGACAGTAAATCAGACCTACCGTTACAGTTAACATTTATTTAGCCTTTACTATGTGCCAGACATTGTGCTAAATGCTTTACAAACCTTATTTCACTCAACTCTTGAGACCCACCAGGTGGTTGGTTATTCAGGCAAAGAGGCAGCCAAGGAATCTCCGGTCTTAGATATTTTTCAACTTCCTAGCCCAAATGGCAGAATTTTAAACCATGTAGTAGAGCAAGGTGAGTAAGTGAGCCCGCTCCACACTGTTTTCTCAAAGGAGGAAAACTTCTGATTCTTTGGAAAGGCCACTGAAAGCCATTTGGCTTAGGTATACAAAAACAGTGTATTCTGGGCTCCCTGCTCTAGAAAAGGGCAAACGGGCATTCAGGGACTGGCCATGCGTTCAGTCATTTCCTGAACAATATTTATGTGTCCACAGTGCCAGGCATGATGTCGGATACTGATCCATTGCTGCTGAGACACTTAGCTTAGAGATGCTCTTAGAGTTGGGACATGAATTGAGTTTTAAGACTCTAGGATCCTCAATTTAGGGTCATAATGGGTTTCATGAAAAAGGATTAAAAATATGGAAAAGGATATGTCAAATGGGCTCAGAGGCTCCTCCCACCCTCAAGAATCTGTTGCTGGAGATCTACTAATTTCATGTCCCAAAGTATGATGTTCTTCTTAGGTTGTGTCTCTCTCTCTCTTTTTAAGATTTGTTTATTTATTGGAGAGAGAAAGAGGCATGAGTGGGGGAGAAGCAGAGGGAGAAGGAGAGAGAGAACCTTAAGCAGCCTCCACGATCAGTGTGGAGCCCAACTCAGGGCTCGACCTCACGACCCTGAGATCATGACCTGTGCCAAAACCTGCGCCGAAATCAAGAGTTAGACGCTTAAGTGACTGAGCCACCAGGCGCTCCAGGTAGCGTCTCTTAAGAACAGCACAGATCTATGTAGAAGGCAAAGTAGTCATGACAGGAGGGACCATGGGGACAAAACAGTGTTGGAAGTTACCGAGACGTAAGTACAGTCACACCCTTTAACACATTCATTGCATGTGGGCAGTTGGCTTCTCTTTCCCTTTCCGGGTTTCCATTATCCTTTCATTTCTGTCCCAGATAAAGCTTCTTCTTCAATGTCCCTGGTCAATAAAGAAGTAAGATCCATTCGGGCTGGTGGGCTTGGGCTCACCTTTGAGGTGAGATTACAGCCCAAGTACCTGAGTCCTGAGAGTTTCTTGTTTTCCCCTGAAGAGTTTGCCTGAATTAGTCTTTCTTTCCTTTGCTCACAGACTCCGCTCATTCTTTTAGTTGTTGTTGTTGTTTTTTAAGACTTGACTTTTTAGGTCTTTCTTTCCTAATGAATGTATCTCATGACTTTAAACATGTCATCACATCATATGTTGGTCTTCCAAGGTTTTCTGAAAAGCTCCTTTCATGCCTATTTTCAAAAAATCTTATGCCACTTGAAGTTATTTAGGAGGGATGGCATGGTGACCTAGTTTTTGGTTTGTTTGTTTGTTTAGGGACAGAGTTGGATTGTCAAAAATAATACCTTATCATCTGATTTTTTAAAAGCCAGTTTCCCTAGAAAAAAGAGCCTAATGCACAGATTAAGTGCTAATACTTTATTATGAGGTGTAATCCCAGGGTGACTGGAATTAGGGAAAAGAGAAAGGAGGTAGAGAAGCTGCCTCACAGAATGGGCTGCCACTTCCTAAGGGACCCGGTGAGTTGCTCAGCCACCTGGGATGATTCTAGGCAGGTTACACAGAGATAGTCCATTGGAGGAGGAATGGAGAACAGGTTATTGGCTGGCTCCCTTCTATCTTCTGCCTCAAAGAGATCGAGGTCTGTCCCATGGGAGGTTAAGCTTTGCACTTGCAGGTTGCTTAGCCCAGCTCCCAGGAAGGGCGAAACTCCTGTCCTGTGGCTTGGGCTTCAGGCAAATGCAGGCATGGTGGGAGCACCCCGAGACTCCCCAGGCCAGCCTCAGATGGAGCTGGTGGTGGAGGGGCCCGAGACGGGCCAGGCCCATTAATTGTGGTCTCCTAATTCCATTGCGGGCCCAGCCCAATCAGGAGATGGGAGACGGCCTGGGTAGGGAAGGAAAAATACTTGCCACGGGGCCACTGAAAAAATTTTAGGGGGCAGAATGGGCTTTGTCTTCAGAGCCTTCAGAACAGCAAGAGTCAGTGAACTTTTTCTTAAAGGGCCAAATGGTAAATATTTTAGGCTTTGGGGATCACGTGTCAAGACACAAAATGAGGGCTACGATGTAGGTACTTATGTAACTATTTAAAATGCCATTATTTAAAAGTGTAAAACTCATTCGTGACTTTAAAAAGTAGGCAGCTGGACAATTCAGCCTAAGGACCAGTTTGGACCAGTTTGGACCAGTTTGGTCCCAAGCACCAAACAGAATTATGTTCTCCTAGGACTTCTGTGAGAAACAGGTCTTTGAGAGTAGCAGTCACTTGGGGTTGGCCTGCTGGGCCAGTGTGGTTCGGACTCTGCCTTAGGGCTTCATTTATTTATTTCAGTTTTGATGGGGTGTGTACCACTGTGTGTTGGCATTGACTCACGCTGGCTTGCCAAAGCTGCTCTGCACATTGCTTCCCAACTCCACATTCAGAGATGTCATATGGGTATCTTGACCCTGGCCATAGCAAGAAGAGCTGCACCATGGAAATCAGCAAATAGTACAAACCTGGGCTTTCTTGAGAGCAAGAAGAATAAGCCACTTAAATATTTAACCAGTACAGCACTAAGCATTTGCCTTTTGCATTAATTTTTCCTGGAGTATTTTTCAGTAACGGTCAATATGTCACTTGGGGAGAAATACAGAATGCTGAGAGGAGAGTCGAATGAACTGGGCTGGCGGTTTAACCTCGTGGGGAGAAGGCAAATGACCTGAAGGAGCTCAAGGCATGTTAGTCGTTTGCCTACTTGACAACTCGGCTTGCATAGGCCACCGCGCCTCAAACTCAACCAGTCCGAAAGGGTCTCAGAACTTCCTCACCCTCAATGGATGGCACTGGAGCTACCTTGATCTTCTCTCTCCCTCTCTCACTGTCTCTCTTCCCTCCTCAACCCTCCAATCAAATTAATCCTCACATCGCTTCCTCTGCATGGTCCTCTCCTTCCCGCCCTGCCTGCCATTGTCTCCTGCTTGGTCGGCTAACTGGTCTCCTCTTACTGGTTATACCCACTCCTGGTCCATTCTCCTGGCCAGAAGAATCTTTCTAGAATGCAAATGTGCACTTCCCGACTTTAAACCCTTCAACCATACTGTTGGTAGAATAAAGTCGAAACTCCTGACCATGCCTTACAAGGCCCCTTCAGTCAGCGAGGCTGCTGGTCTAGCCTCGTCTCTAACGCCTGGGGTTTCTCACTGTCTTTCTCCACATTTTGGTCTCACTGAACTTTTTTTTTTTTTTTTAAAGATTTTATTTATTTATTTGAGAGAGAGAGAATGAGAGAGAGCACTCTCTCATGAGAGGGGTGAGGGTCAGAGGGAGAAGCAGACTCCCTGCCGAGCAGAGAGCCCGATGCGGGACTCGATCCAGGGACTCCAGGATCATGACCTGAGCCGAAGGCAGTCGCTTAACCAACTGAGCCACCCAGGCGCCCCTCACTGAACTTTTTTATCCCCTGGCATGGACCAAGTGCCGTTTCACATGCTGTTCTCTCCCCACCCCAGTTTTATCAGGCTAATTCTTTACACCCTTCCCATTTTAGCTCTTTAAGTCTTTCTTTGAGAAGTGTCCTTCACCTTTCTGCTTGAGTAGCCGGCGGGGGTGGGGGGGCTGCCTTACCCCCAGAGGGCAGCATTTAGGGGAAGGGCTGTCAAGGAGTGTGCAATCAGCTGCCTCCAGAGCCTTACCTGTGGAGCTCACACAGCCCCTTAAGCTTCCAGCCCAGCCCTGCTCACTGCAGGGGTTTTTGCTGCCTTTCTGTGAACCCAAACGGTTACCCCAAACTCTTAAAGCAGCACCACCTAAATCCTCAAAACACCTTTAGAATTAACCTCGTGGATCCCAGAGCCCAGCACTTGATAGCAGGCAGATGCCGCTCTAGTTTAGGGGATCCCTGGCATCACCGCACAGCCCTCCGACTACTCTTTCCAACTCTTTCCTGTCGGAACTGTTTCCATTCTTCTCCCAGCATTCTGTGCCCTTGAGTTTAAAACTCCAGACTTTCGGGCTGATTGGTGATGATCAGGATAATGAGGGGCCTCTGTCCATGGGACGAACGCAGGATACACTTTGGATGTTACTGTGGAAATTACAGTTCTAAAAATGGTAGCATTTGAGACCTGGTCTATTTTAAAGGATCAAGTTTGGATTAAAATGAGAATGGTTCCAGTGCAGCCAGGGGTGCGAAGGACACAATCCTGCATCTCCCACCACAGTGACCAGGATTAAGGTAGCGCTTGGTAGCCCGGGCTCCCTTCCCCCTCAGTGCCGCTCACCATCTGTCAGCTCACAGCACTCTCTAGTATTGCAACAATTTCCAATTGCAATCTCTTAAAATAAAGCTTAATATATTCACATCTGGTGGTTTCCTGCTCCAGTTATGCTTAGTTTTGGCCTTCATTTAAAAAAAAAAAACCTATTCTGTGATTGCTTTGTGTTGCTTGGGAAGGGTTTCTGGATTAGGGATTTGTGACTCTCTTTGATTGCATTGTGATTGCATTTGCAAGTGACAGAACAGAGGAAATCTGAAATCTGCTTTTACCGGGCGACTGTGGGTACCAGCCCTGGCTGCAGATCAAAACCGTTTAAGCAATTTTTTTTTTTAAGTGCAATTTGCTGAGCCCTGCCCCAGACCTACCGATCAGAATCGCTAGGCGCAGAGCTGGGCATTTATTTTAAAAAACTCCCCTAGGTGAGTCCGATGTGCAGCCAGGATTGCTAACCATAAATACAAGTGATTTTCAAAAGTCTTATCAGAAATTGTCAGTTTCACATCTCTCTCTTGAAGAATCCTTCCCTCTGTGTTGACAGTTGACATTTTCATCCTGAGTATTAATAATGTTGAAATATCTGCATTTACTGTCTAAACATCAAGGAAAATGGCTTAATAATATCGGTCTTCAAAGGAGCTATGGGGCAAAGCATTTGAATTGGGACTCCCATTCACAATAATTCCTAAAGGTAGGAACAAGTGGGTTTCCTATGGGAAGACTGATAAGTCACAGTATACTGAGGGGTATACACTCTTCTCCTGCCTTCAAAGAGTGAAAGAACATCAATTCTGGAATAAGATTGAGTTGCTTTTGAGTCTTGGCTCTACCAACTTCTTAGTTGGTAAAGCAGTAGTTTCCACAACTGTAAAATGGGCATAAAAATATTTCTCTTGCAGGATTACAGTAATTTTTAGAGCTATGAATCATGCCTGGTATATCATAGTTGCTAAATAAATAATGGTCATTCTCCTCCTGGGTATAATGAAAATTCTAGAATTTCTGTGTAGTTCTGAACACTACACAGTCCATCTATTCTTCTCCGGGAGCTGATCGTTGAATAACGTTCTTGCCTCTATGGGATTCTGTTTCAACTTTTTTTCAGGTCCATTTTACCCATTTGGCATTTTCCCCAAGCATTTAAAGATGGAAACAGATAAGTTCTGTACTTCTGGATAGTAACCCTTTCTGGTGTCCTCTCGGATTTAAAGCTAACAGCCAGACAATGGGGTAAAACACCTGAGTTTAAAGCAAGCTTTGGGACAAACTGGTCTATATTGCTACCCTCTCCTGGATACAGAAAGACAAGTTGGGATTTCTACACTAGCCAAGCACTCTCTCCCATCTCCTCTGATCTTCAAACGCTTTCCTCCCTCACCTGTCTGGCTCACCAGAGAAAATGATCCTCTTCTTGCCTTGCTTAAGCTCCACGGCTTCTCTTAATTGCTCTTCTGAAACTTGGGGCTTTTTTCTAGCGCAGGAGCCTTTGAACCAAGCGAAAGGTTTTATTTTTGTTTGTTTTTTGTTGTTGTTGCTGTTGTTGGTTTTTTGGTTTTTGTTTTTTGTTTGTTGGTTGGTTGGTTGGTTTTTGCAAAAACTCTCCCCGGAGGGGTGTTACAAACCTCTGCAATTGAGTGAATTGAATGGATTGAGTATCTTGATAAGACTTGTTCTCTTTCCTTTGACAGGGTAAAACTTCAGAGGAGGAGGAAGGGAAGAACACATTCCCATTCTTGCATGAATTTACATTCATGAATTATAATGTCAGAATGTTTCTCTAGATCTTATTTTTAAAAGCTGCTACCTGGTGTTATTCACATACCCTACCCCCCACTAAAGGAAACTGTGTATTTGTTAACACAGAGCAGTTGTGACAATGTTGCAGGACAGATGGAAATTTTGCAAGAGTTTACCAGATGGGGAAGGGGAGTAGCGGAGTGGGTGGGCATCTGGGGTAAAAAATCTCGCAGGAGAGCACTTGGGAGAGGACCTAACAAATGTGGATGAAACGAACAGACAGGCGGAGAAGGAAGAGGCAGAGCCCAGTAGGGCAGGAGCAGTGGGGGGCCTGCAATTGATGGGTAGCTCACCAATGCTTTGGACTCAGAACAGAACTCCAAGTCGTCTTAGGAAAGGGAAGTGCATTAGACCTGAGACAGTATGGCCAGAGAGAGGTAGAGCCAAATCAATGAAATGGTTTAAGATGAGGGAGTACCCGGAAATCTACTATGGAAGACAACTTGCCTCTTCCTGACTACAAAGTATGGATGTGACACACTGGGGTGAATTTCCAAAGGAAAGGAAGAGAGAGGGAGAGAGATTGAGAGAGATAAAGACAGACAGAGACAGAGAAGGAGAGTCTTACAGATGCAACATTTCATAGAAAAGCTAAAAATAATGAAATCCAGTATTTGGAAAAATTTAGAGGAGAGACAGAAAGAGATACTTACTGACACTAACTTGGCTATCTGGATAACATATACACACTGTTTATAATACAACAGCCAGAAAATTCACCTGCTCTGCCATATCACAGAGGAATAGTAGGGCCATCAGATTGGTGCCTGGGTGGCTCAGATGGTTTAGAGTCTGCCTTTGGCTCAGGTCATGATCTTGGGGTCCTGGGATCAAGCCCCCCATGGTGGGCTCCCAGCTCAGGGGGGAGTCTGCTTCTCCTTCTCCCTTTACCTCTCCCCCTGCTTGTGCTCTCTGTCTCTCTCTCAAATGAATAAATAAAATCTAAAAAAAATAGTAGGACTATCAGGGATGATTAGATGAGTGACCATCCATACAGTAGAACAACTCTGACTCAGGAGTAGAAAAGGCCCAGACTCCGGCTCAGCTCTCCTGGAACTTCAATTTCCCTTGTCTGCTAAATGGGGACAGCTGTACTCCCTACCTCAATAGGCTGCTGGGAAATGAAATGAGAGATCGGCCCTTGGGTCTCAAAGATGCACAGATTTTCAACATCCAGTTCAACACACAGGGTCACGGGGATTCAATTTGCTACATGCAAGCTCTTGCCAAAAAAAAAGAAAAAAAGAAAAAGCATGTTTTTACAGGGGCCTGTAAGAACTTTGCCTCCCGAGCTGTAAACAGTTCTTTTCAACAGTGACTCCGAGTTGGAGAGGGTGGGGTGGGAATCAGGCAAATAATGTGAAAGTCATGGACACTTTTAGAGGCGATGGGAAATGTTGCAATGATTGACAGCTTGCTTAGTGTTGGTTTACATCTTCTAATATCTTCAACTGCTGCATCAAAACATTTGACTGTGAAAATATTGGACCATGAACTACTGTATGAACACTAAGTAATACGAGCCACATGGCTTCCTAAGGTTCCCACCAGTTCTTAGAGATCAGAAGTCTCCTGGGGTGCTTTATTCTGCTCTGATTTCATTAATGACTTCCTCTGATATGCAGTGAATTGATGTTGTACTTTGTTTCTTTCCTTTTGACCTTTTGCTTCACATTTATTTCCTGGCATTTTCAAGATATTTTCATGTGTGTCAATCTAGAGGACATGTTTTGCCCGTTTTTTAAAAGATTTATTTATTTATTTATTTTAGAGAGAGAGAGAGATTGAGAGAGAGAGAGTGTGTGAGCAGGAGGAGGAACAGAGGCAGAGGGACAAGCAGACTCCGTGCTGAGCAAGGAGCCCGTTGTGGGGCTCCATCCCAGGATGCTGGGATCATGACATGAGCCGAAGCCGAGTCAGATGTTAACCGACTGAGCTACCCAGGCGCCCCTGTTTTGCCCATTTTATATCCTTTTCATTTTGGGTTGCTTGTGTGATAGGTGGAATAATGACACCCCAAAAGAGGTCTATATCCCAACATCTGTGAGTGTTATGTTACGTGGTGAAAGAGAATTAAAATTGCAGATGGAATTGAGATTGTTCATCAGTTGACCTTAAAATAGAGAGTTATTCTGGATTATCTGGGTGGAACCTATGTCAACACAAGGTCCTTATAAGTGGAAGAGAAAAGCAGAAGTGGTTCCATATGAGAAGAACTCAATCTTCCTTTGCTGGCTTAGAAGATAGAGGAAGGGGCCATGAGCCAAGGAGTGTAGGTGGCTTCTGGAAGCTGGAAAAGGTAAGGAACTGATTCTCCCCTAGAGCCTCCGGAAGGAGCTCAGACTGGCTGGCACCTTGATTTTGGGCCGTGAGACCTGCGCCCGACTTCTGACCTCTAGGACTATAAGGTAATAACTTGTATTGTTGACACCCCTAAGTTTGTGGTCATTTGTCCCAGCAGCCATAGGACTCTAGTACAATTAGTCCCTCCCACAATGTTAGTTGGGTCAATACTGCAGCATTGGAGAGAGGACATGAGTCTGAAAATGAGCTCCTGTGGTCCCAGGGGCACCAGCCAGCGGCTTTATCCAGGACTCTACTCCACAGCTGGGGGGCAGGGGGGGAGAAGATCTTGCCTCGGAGGAGCTCTGGCTGGAAGAGCATGAGCTGCACCCCCCTGGAACCTTCCTCATCCTTCCACACCACAGTCACGGGCTCACTTCCTGTTTCGGTCCTTTATTTACCAGAAGCGGCTCTCCTTTTCTGAGAATAAGTCCAGTTGACCATGTAGAGAGAAGCCGCTCAGGAAACACGTACTGAGGTTTCATTCTGAAAATCTTAATGTGAGAGCTGACGTTGGAAACCTCAAAGACCCCTGAGTTTAGTAATGGTTTAGAGAACTGGTAAGTGTGAAATGACCCAAGGGCTCTTCAGAAACTAGTGATTAACATGCCTATTCTAGCCTTCAGTCTACAAGGTGGAAGAGTAAGTCATTTTGAATAATTTTGGCCTTTTGATGTAAGGCCCGCTGTTCAGACGTATTTTTCCTCCTGGGATTCACTTTCACAGGACTGTCCCCCTTTAGCGCCTTGTATCTGGAGCTCCTTTGAGGTTTAGTGGAAATGCTGGGTCTCTCCCTTAGGGCTCCTGAAGTGTCATGAATTGGATATTTGAGTTGTTTGCTGTACGTTATTAATTACATCAGCCAGAGAGACCCGTGGTTAATGGTGCTCCTAGGACCACGTGGAAGTGTGAAGGGAGAGATCTCGGCTTACCCAGGAGAGGTGGCACTGGCCCGCCACATGGCTTCAGCCAGCACCGAGTTATCTTTGGACCAAGAAGCCTCAGAGATACTCTTCCAGAAGGATTCGCCCTGTGAGTCCCTTCAGGATGTCACAGCTTTTCTGGGGGCTGTTGATAAATGTTAGATTTCAGGGCGCCTGGGTGGCTCAGTTGGTTAAGCGACTGCCTTCAGTTCAGGTCATGATCCTGGAGTCCCGGGATCGAGTCCCGCATCGGGCTCCCTGCTCGGCAGGGAGTCTGCTTCTCCCTCTGACCCTCCCCCCTCTCATGTGCTCTCTCTCATTCTCTCTCTCTCAAATAAATAAATAAAATCTTAAAAAAAAAAGTTAGATTTCAGTGAAAATGGAAAGAATAAAAAAATACAAAACAAATAAAAACTAATATGAAATAAAAGATTCAAATGTAGCTCCTCAACTGCACATAGTAAGGGGAGAGGGAGTATTACACAAGCAATTATATGACAGGATGAGAAATACTATGATATGAGACATATAGGTTGCCTCCCTCCCCCCCTTCCAGTTTCCTTTCCTGTTCCTCCTCTTTCTCTCTCTTCTCCCCACTTTTCCTCTTCTCTGTGGAGACCAAAAGCTACTTGAGGACAGATGATGTTTTACTTCCTTTTTATCCCCCGTCAGGGCCTTGCTTTGTAGGTGCTCAGAATATCTCTGGTCTTTCCCGCAGCTGTCTGTCTTTTTAGAAAGTATTTTATGATTTCTCCTTGACATTGGGGTGGGTGACTACCTATTCTATTCTATCCTATTCTATCCTATTCTTTCCAGCTTTAACGAGATCTCACTAACAAATACAATTGTATATATATTTAAGGGGTACAATATGATGATTTAACATACATACACATTGTGAAATATTTAACACAATCAAGTTAATTAACACATCAGTCATCCAACAGAGTCTCCTTTTTGACTACGTGGCATTTTAGAGGGACTCCGAAAACACGGAAGGAGGTCTTTCACTGAGAAATGTCATACACTTCCACGGGTGGGAGAAGATTTAAGGGCCAGGGTTTTAGGATCTCCTCTGATTGTGACCCTAAGCCTATTCGTAAAGCCAGCAGGAATACTCCTCCAGGCCAGAGTTAGGAAGAAAGCTCTCTTCTGCTGTGTAGGATATGTCACTGAAAAAAAAGGACCCAACGAGTCTATTTCTCTTTTGTTGCTGCTGTTTGTTCGTTTTTGTTCTTAGGATTCCACATACAAGTGAAATTGTATGGTATTTATTTGTCTTTCTCTGTCTGACTTATTTGCCTTAGCATAATACCCTCTAGGTCTGTCCATGTCGTCTGGAACGACACAATCTCATTCTTTTTAATGGCTGAGTAAGATCCCATCATGTATATACATATTCTTGATCCATTCCTCAAAAAAGAAAAAAGAGAAGCAGACTCATAAATAAATACAGAGAACAAACTGTGGTTGCCAGAGGGGAGGTGGATGGGGGGATGAAGACGGGGATTAAAGGGTACAAACTTCCAGTTATAAGATAAATAAGTCACAGGGATGAAAAGTACAGCCTAGGGAAGAGAGTCAAAAATACTGTCCTACCTTTGTCCGGTGACAGATGGGAACTACACTTGTAGTGAGCACAGCATAATGTATATACTTGTCAAAAGATATGCTAAAACTAATATAATATTATATGTCAACTGTATTTCAATAAAAAATAAAATGAAATAAAATAAAATAAAATAAAATAAAGTAAAAGGACCCCGTGAAAAAGGAAGGCTTGGAACTTAAGACACGTTCTGTCTCCTGGTGGAGGGCACGTTCTTTTCTACCGCTTTAAGTGGTCCCAGGCATCAGCAGGCTGGCTGCACACATCCGGGAGCTTTGTTATTAGGCAGGATGTCAGTCTGCCAGCTTCGTGGAGGAAAGGAACAATGGTTGTTCCATTGGCTTTTTATAGCAAAGCCCATTTGGGAAGAATGAAGACAGGAGGATCTCCGAAGAGCTTCCTTTCACGGAGGGTTGGCCCATCTGCCGGGGAGAAGAGAGTGTGCTGTGATGTTCATTGTACCAGCATGCTGGCCCACGCGGCCACTGAGCGGGTGACATGCTCTGGGGGCAGGGAGGGCTGTCAGGGGCTCCTTCCCGGGGTTGAGTCAACCGACTTCTGCCCGGAGGTGACGGGCATATGTTCCGTGAACATCATCAGGACTCTTTCTCCTACAAAGCCTCTTTTGTCGGGGATTGCTGGGGGAATGAACCAAAGCTGAAGCTCACCCCTTGCCAAGGAGTCAACATTTAAGGAAAATTAACCAAAATATTTCTGAATATCACG
Source organism: Neomonachus schauinslandi (assembly GCF_002201575.2). Taxonomy (NCBI): domain Eukaryota; kingdom Metazoa; phylum Chordata; class Mammalia; order Carnivora; family Phocidae; genus Neomonachus; species Neomonachus schauinslandi. The sequence continues at coordinate 27,242,119 of NC_058404.1, forward strand.
TATCTTTGGGCATTTGAAAGCAGAAAACAGGGAACAAATTATAATCATCCCTGAATGCCTCTGGGTCATGAATATGAATAATAATTTTTAAATACAGTGAATTGGATTGCCATGAAGTTCTTTTACTCTGGTGTTATGAATGCCACGTTGAGACTCACAGAGGTGTTGCCAACTGGCTATCAGCTGCTGTGCTTTTGAGTTTTCAAGTGTTTTTCATCATCTTTCCCTTTCTTGAGTTTTGACCTCTTTTCAGAGGCGATTTGGAAGTACTTCCTTGTATTTTTTTTCTTCTTCCCCCTCGTTTCTTGTGAAACTAATAAATTGCTTTGTTATAGTCATATGTAAAGTAAGAATAAATAAGCTCTGGAAAGAACCTAATGAGTTTCCTATGAACTGATAGCTCTTCAGGCTGTTCTCAGACCTGTTTATTTTTTTTCTTACATCAAGGTTCCTTCCTGTCTCACAGTGACCCCAAGATAAGGAAGGTATTTCAGACTCTGTGGGTGGGTGAATCAGGGGTCTTTCCTGAAGAGCTCCGAGTGGATTGAGGGTTTAAGGGCACGGGCAAGATCTAGGGGAAAGAAGGACCCCTCTGCTGAGAGCTTGGTGCCCAAACAGTGAAGTTGGCCCTGCTGGGTGCTGGTTGTCTTAGTGTGTGGCCTTCCCCTCCTCAAAGCAGAGACAAGGGGCACCCGGGTGGCTCAGCCAGCTAAGAGTCTGCCTTTGGCTCAGGTCACGATCCTGGGGTCCTGGGATCAAGCCCTGCATTAGGCTGAGTCTGCTTCTCCCTCTGCCTCTCCCCAACTCCCGTACACAACCCCCCACCGTGCTCTCTCTCAAATAAATAAATTAAAAAAAAAAAAGCAGAGACAAAAATCAGTTGAGGTGACCTATCGTTCGTTGCCTCATATTTTTACTTGGATGCAATGTATACCTAGGTGAGTCCCTATGCAAAATAATGATACTTTCAGTACCTTAGGTGACATCATTTGGGGATTTGTTGGGTGACTTCAACTGTGGCTGGTAAAGAAGAGAAAACAGAATGAAAATATTTGTCATGTGAATTTCTCACTCTCTCTCTTAGTCATATACATTCTGATGTGGTAGTGGGAATGCAGAATACTCTTATGACTACTCTAGACATCAGGGATGGAAAATTTGGTTTACCCTTTAAGACTCACAGAAGATTATGGTTTTCTGTTCATCCTCCGGGCTGACTTCCACCACAAAGTGGTGGCTGAAGATCTTGGTGTTGGGGGGATGTTTTCGAAGAGCCATGACAAATCCTTGCCATTCCCTGGGATTATCCGCCTCTAGTGGGAGAGCCCCCCCCCAGGCTGTCAGGCATTGGCTTTAGTTCTAACTCACCACGGAGAGCAAGCCACTTATCTCGTGCCTCCATTTTTCTTCTTTGCCAACACATTCCAGTAGCAGTAGAATGTGAGTTGTGTATAGAATTTTAAAATGATCTAGGAGTCACATTTAAAAAGTAAAAAGACATGAGTGACATTAGTTGAATACATTTTATTTAACCCAGTACATCTAAAATATTATAATTTCAAGGTATAGTTAATACGAAAATTAATGAAATGCCTTCTTATTATTTATACTAAGTCTTTGAAATCTATTGTGTTCAACTGCTCCAGGGTCGGTGAACAGAGCAGTTCCGTATAATGGAACACATGCATGGCTTTTTTTTAGTTAAAAAATTGTCTTTTAATTGTTCAAAATAGCACAATACGACATCATACAATGGTAATATTGAGTCATGGGGGTTACTCTACAATAAATGATTGGGGACCATTCCCAGAACGAAGAGAAGTTAATGTCTATTGCTTTTTGAAGGGTATTGTATAGATTTTGGAGCTGAATGAATATCTGCTTTATGACAGATGCAGGTAAGGATATACAATGATGCCAAGAAAAAATATAAAGAGACTTTTTTTTTCCCCTTCATGGGCTGGAGGTTCAGATAAACTTCAAAAGATCAGGTGAGGACCTTATGAATCATAAGAGACCATGGAGGCAAGGCCAAGAATAGGTCAGGCCAGTCAGACATAGTAAGGCGGATGCCTAGAATTAGCAAAATCAGCATATTAGAGGTAGTGAAAACCTATGACTACGTGCTATGAGTAAGCCACTCTACTTTAAATTTTTTTTTTTTTAAAGATTTTAGTTATTTATTTGACAGAGAGAGAGAGAGACAACGAGAGGGAACACAAGCAGGGGGAGTGGGAAAGAGAGAAGCAGGCTTCCCGCCGAGCAGGGAGCCCGATGCAGGGCTTGATCCCAGAACCCTGGGACCATGACCCGAGCTGAAGGCAGTCGCTTAACCAACTGAGCCACCCAGGCGCCCCAAGCCACTCTACTTTGAGTGATATTTTACCAACGAGCCCAAGTAGCCCCCTAGATGTCATTAACTCATCTCCAGAGATGTCATGAAGATTAAGCTGGTATTTAGAGACTGAGGCCTGTTAAGAGATGTTGAAATGCAGAAAAGGGTTTGTTGTCATGACAAGGGCAAACAGAAGGTGGTGGCTTGAACAAGAATTGACACATCCATCGTTATCTTTCTGGTCTTGTCCAAGGTGGAGGGTGTTCTGGCCAGACTGTGTGCACATTCCAGGCCGCCTGGCAGGCAGACTGTGTCGGCAGAGAAGGCAGCCTCCACACGCAAGGCAAGTCTCCGTCAGGGAGATCCTGCGTCCTCAGCTCTGTCTGCCGAAGGGCAAGTGCTAACCCTTGTCAGATACCTACTATGTACCAGGCTTCTCAGTGCTTCTTCCGTAAAACAGACTGTATTAGTCTGCTCGGGCAGCCATAACGAGATACCACAGACAGGATGCCTTAAACACCAAAAACTTCTTTTCTTATGGATTTGGAGGCTGGGAGTCCAAGATCCAGGTCCTGACAGGGTTGTTTTCCTCCGAGGCCTCTCTCTTCAGTTCGCAGACGGCTGTATTCTGCGTGCAGGTGCCCCTGCTGTCTCTTTCTCCTCTGATAAGACATTAGTCATGCTGGAATAGGGCCCTACCCTGAAGGCCTCGCTGTTACTCGGTCACCTCTTTAAAGACCTTCCCTTCAAATACACTTACATTCTGAAGTCCCGGGGGTCTGACCTTCAACATGTGAATTTGAGGGGAACACGATTCAGCTCACAACACAAGTATTTCCCATCCTACAGATGAAGAACCCGAGGCCCAGTGAGGAACAGGGACTTGCTTGGGGTCAGTAAGCCAGTTAAGACTACAATCTGAATCTCAAACTGAGTGTTCTTTACATGGTGACCACTTGGTTTCTTGAGGCAAAATGATGTGTCTTGCTAAAGCGAAGACATCTGGAAAACGTGGGTTTTCTCATTGCCTGCATGATGACTTGGGTGTTCACAGAGAGTGGTGGGAGTGGGGCTGTGGGGAGTAGGGTGACGCAGTGGAAGCAACTTGGGGATTGGAATCCGGAATCTGGGTGTGAGTCTTGGTGACGTCATGCACTCCCTGTGTTGCCAAAGCCTGCGGCCCTAAGCTTATATTAACGAATATTTATCAAGCACTACTGCTTGGCACTGAGCACATATGCTCCCATCCCTTGTTCATAACAGCCTGTGAGGTAGATACTGTGACCTTGTCTACTTTCCAATTGAGGGAAGGAGGCTTGGAGGGGCGAAGTGACTGATTCAAGATTACAAGGCCAATAAGGCCTAGAGCAAAGACTCAAACCTAGGTCTGTGGATTCCAAAACCAGGACAGTGAACCATCATCAGAACCAGGAATGGGGCCCAGAGTTATAACATTTTTGCTTTTTCAAGAGAGGAAAATTGTGGGTTTTCATGTAAAACCTCCAGAGTTTTAAATGTTGATTAATTCAAGTGTCTTAGAGATACTAAGTGGGCCAGACAAAGCCCATGAGGGGACTTCAGGTTTATAGTGCGTTGGCTTGCACCAGTGTATGGGGAGGCTGGACTACATAAGGCCAAAATTCTTACCTGTCCTGGTAGCTCATGATTCTTTGACGCCATTTGGAATTTATGAAATAGATTCTGGTGGGTACAGCCTTTGGGCTTGGATGACTGGATCTGAATGTGTACCCTGATGCTTAATAGCCACATGATGAGGCAAATTCCTTAACCTTTCTGAGGCCAGTTTCCCTGTCTGGAAATTGGAGATTGTACCTCGCACACTGATGTGAAAATTGAGATAATGTTTGTAAAGCGCCTGGTGAGTATGTGGTGGCTGATGAGCAAATGGTTAGCACTCAAAACCACTGGTGTCTTTCTCCATGGGATCCCAGCCTATGTGGCAATTTGAGGGGCTAGGGACAGGGCTGCCAGTCTGACAGGTCTTCCACCCACCCGGTGTTCTGCCATCTTAACTTTAGTTTTTGGAATTCTCAAGAGTTTTTTTTGGTTTTGGTTTTGGTTTTTAATGCCACCCCTCGAGGGAGGGATGAGTTAATACCTTAGCAGGAATTAGTTGGTGTTTATTCACTCAACAAGCTTTAGTGAATTCCCAATGTGATGAAAGAGATGTAGTTTTCAAACTCAAAACTGTGTTTGGGGGGGGGGGGTCTGTTTATAATACAGGTTCTGAGATGCCACTCCCAGAGAGTACAATTTAGTCAGGCTGGAATCTGCATTCCTAATGCTCTCTGGGGATGCTGAGGAGGGTGGTCCCTAGACCATATACTGAAGCACATTCCTGTCTGGAAGGCCCTCCTGAGCTGCCTCTCCACCCATGGTCTCTCCCATAGGGTGGCTGCACCTGGGCAAGCCCCCATTTAGGGTGTGGGGGGTGTGTGGGTGTGTGTGTGGGATGTGGGGGGTGTGTGGGGGGGAGTCAGCCATCAGGGCAAGGAAGGCCTGAGGGAGTCTGTCCTAACAAGATGGACTGAAGTCAAATTCCTTACAGTGGAACCCGCCAGTTCTTTCTTAATACATTTAAGTAATTAAAAAAGGACCATTTCAGTGTCCTGAAATAAGCAATGATTGGCAAGATCAGAATATGGTGTGTTCTGACCTCCGGGCCTCTAGTTCCATCTGTATAAATAGCCCGGTGCTCAAAAAGCCGCCGTGAATGGCTTCCTTTTTCACTAGAGACCTTGGGCAAGGGGGGCGGTTTTGCCCATAGTAAAGTCACCAGTATGTCTGTGCTGTAACAGGCCCAGTCGTTTCTCGGCTGCCCACCCACGCACCGTAGCTTGGCGGCTCCGTAGGTATCCCTGCGCCCTCGCTGGGGGGAAGGGGGAGGAGGGCTCGGAGATTCCGGGCGAGGAGAGGTCCCAGGGCCCGGCACCTGCTCCTGGTCGCCGCGGGTTCGGGTCAGTGTCGCCTGCCTGTCCTTCCGCGGCTGGGATCTGGACTGTGACATATGCTGCCCAGGTTTGTTTTTTTTTTTTCCCAACAGCATCTGGAAGAGACGCTGGGAGGGTCCCAACAAACCACATGGTGTTCTCTGGAGGCCCAGCTGAGGCGCGTGGGCGGAAACGGCCCCTGGTCTCTGCTTTTTTTCTGCCTGAAACACTCACTGCGCATACCACAAGTTTTTTTCAGAGGTTAGACAAATTTGCATCCTTCTCCCCCAAGCTAGAGGAAGTGCTGGAGGAAGTCGTGTCTGAAAAGAATGGGGCGCAGGCTTAGGTTTGGAAAAGGGACTCTTCTTGGCGGCTTTCCCTGTAGCTAGAAACCCCAATTACCTTTAAGCCATTAACCCTGGAGGGCAGGCATCAGTGGTGGACCCACTTGGAGTTCATTAGCTCAGAAAGCCCTGTCTTTCTCACTCTTTAAACACGAGCTTTAAGCTAATCAGCGGCAGTTGTCCAAAGGTTCAGCTCCAGCTCCCTGGAGACGGCGGCGAATCACAGGACCGTGGCTCTGAACCCTGCGAATACAGGGCAGGGGCCCAGCAAGCAGCACAGAGGGTGTTTGGGGAGGGTCCTGGCCTTGACACTGGGGGCCGAGGGGGGGCGTCAGGGGGGAGAGGAGGTCCTCAGCTGGCCTTTTCGCTTTTGCCTGGAGAACGTGGGTGAGCTTGTCTTTGATCCCTTAACCGGTTCTGCTCTCTTCTTCCTGTCATGAATCCATACATTTAAGAGTTAGTCAGACCTCAAATTACACCGCGGGAGAACTGAGCTACTGCAAAGAAAGCAGTTAAATTATTGGCACAAAACGCAGGACGCAGGAGTGTATGTCGTGGAGGAACCACTAGTAAAAGTGGAAGGAAATGACTTTTGAAGATCTTGTTACCTGTGCTAAGAAACCTCAAGTGCCTACAACCATTTCTGATCAAACCTCAAAGTAAGTCTGTGCCTGTCGTGGGATGTCGGGTGTCAGGAGGACTCTGCGGGGCCCTGTTATAGCTCAGTGTTCTCCCGCTCTTCAGCCCGGGCCATGGGATACTGAGATCAACCTTGCTCTTGGTTTCCATCAGGAACTCTCTGGGCCAAGCATGTCCCAAGCCTTGTTGAAGTTAAAGTTAGGGGTGTTTGTGCGGATGAGGTCTCATCAAGCGGTGCTGAGCTTTCTGCCCTCCCCCACCTCCTCTGTGGCTCCCCCTGCAATCTCTGGGTCTCATTCACTGCATCCGGGATCGGCCCCTGGTTGCTCTAGATTTTTCTCCGCTATGGTGCAGATTAGGTGCCCCCTTCCAAGGGCTTGTTGCCAAGGCCAACATCTCTGCCCCTGGCTTGCTTTCACACACCAACCGAAAGCTTGGCACAATACAGACCTTCCCAGTAACACCTTCTCCCGTTGTCGGAGTGACTGGGGGAGATGGAAAGCAAACATCTGTCCCTGCTGTTCTATAACCTGTGTATTTCCAAGTTTTCTCTGCCCACCGAAACAGTCTGAGCCTCACTCCTATGCAGGGCAGCAAATCCAGCCCCTTCCCTGTATCTTTGAGGCTCCCTCTGGGACAGCTGAGAGATGCCACTCACCCACTGGCTTGTTCCAGAAGCCCACTGCTCAGGGCTTCTCCCTGGCCAGCTCTGGCCACGTTGCAGCTGCCTATCAATGCTGCAGAGGCTCCCTCCAGTCCGCTTCTCAGGGAAGGAGGGATCCTGGACCCTCCCTCCCATTCTCCAAGAATGGCTAACACGAAGCTCTTGGGTTTAATGACATTTCAGGGCTTGAAGATAATCGAATGGAATAATAATGCAGAAAACGGAAGCAAAATCAACATGAGGTGTTTATGGACTGAATGTTTGTGTGCCCCTCAAAATCCGTATCTTAAAGCCTTAACCCCCAGGGTGGCCGATTTGGAGATGGAGCTTCTGAGGAAATAAGGTTAAATGTGGTAATAAGGGGGGGACTCTGATCCAATAGGATTAGTGCCTTTTTTTTAAATTATTTCCAATTTAACGTGATTTTCTTTCCACTTCTTTCTTTTTTCTTTTTCTTTCTTTTTCTTTTTTTTTTTTGAAGTAGGCTCCATGCCCAGTGTGCTTGAACTCGTGTCCCTGAGATCAAGACCTGAGCTGATATCAAGAGTAGGATGCTTAACCAACTGAGCCAGCCAGGTGCCCCAGGATTAGTGTTTTCTTAAGAAGACACCAGAGAGCTCGCTGTCTCTGCGCATGAGCCTAGGCACATATGGGGAAAGGCCACATGAGCACACCGTGAGAAGGCGTGCCATCTGCTTGGCAAAGGGAGAGCCAAACCTGCTGGCATCTTGATCTTGGACTTCTAGCCTCCAGATTTGTGGTTTACGCCACTGGATCTGTGGTATTTTATTTATTTATTTATTTATTTGACAGAGAGAGACAGAGTGAGACAGAGTGAGAGAGGGAACACAAGCAGGGGGAGCGGGAGAGGGACAAGCAGGCTTCCCGCCGAGCAGGGAGCCCGACGCGGGGCTCGATCCCAGGACCCTGGGATCATGACCTGAGCTGAAGGCAGACGCTTAACCGACTGAGCCACCCAGGCGCCCTGGGTCTGTGGTATTTTGTTCTGGCAGCCCTGGCTCTCTGGGTCCTACCTTCCGGCTGTCCCACATTCACTACTGACCGTCGTCTAGCGGGTTCACTCCTGCCTGCCCCTTGACTGGCCAGATCAGCTCACGTGCTGGCTCAGAGACCCTCAGTCTCTTGCTTTTCCCTGTCTCCTGGCCCCAGGCAGAGGGAGTAAAATGCCATAAATAATCTCTACAGAGACCCCCTTGTCCAAAATGAAGATGGATTTTTATTTAACATCTCCATCTGAAGCAGTTTGATCTGGATGATGCCACTGGGTTTTCCAAGAACCAGCCTTGCTGGGGGAAAGGGAGCATCTCCCTATCAGTCTTCTAGAATGCAGAAAGCACGACAGCTTCTTTTTCCCTTAATATTAAAAAACTTTTTTAGACATTTACAAAATTGATAGAATAGTACAAGGAACACTCACATACCCTTTACCTAGACTCAACCATTGCTAGCATTTGCCGTGTTTGCTTTATCTGCGTACATAAAGCTGTGTGTGTGTGTGTGTGTGTTTGGCTGGTTCGTTTAAAAGTAAGTTGTACACATCATGATACTTTATCCCTAAACACTTCAGCTTGCACCCCCTAAGAGTGAGGACAATTTTACAAATCACCACAGCATGAACACGCAGGGAAAGCAACATAAGACACACAGCTTTTAAAATAGCCCTTCCCTCGTTTGTGCTATGTGGTCCTCACACTTGAGACCACCGAGCAGTATGTGGAGTCAGTTCTTGGGAAATTTCAACTTTCCCATCCACATGGGGAATTTCCACATCCACGTGGGGAAATAAGGTTACTGGGATCTTAAGTGTAAGACTGACTTAGGATCAGAGCAGAGATGGTAAGAGTTACCTTGAAAGATAGAAGGGCTGCCAGATCTTCAACGTCTGACTGTGTGTCCAGATTAAAGGTAGTAACTTATCTGAAGGAAAAAAAAACGCTTCTGGGTCAAAAAAGGCCAGGGCCCAGAGCACAGACAAAACCCAGAGGCAGAGGTTGCTGTGTTCATCACGTGTCATTAAGATTGTCTTCTCTCCCAGATTGATCCAGGAAGCTGGGCGTTTCGGCTTTCTGTCTGTCTGATAAAACAAAATACATGTTTTTTGTTTTTTGATTTTATTTATTTATTTGACAGAGACAGAGACACAGCGAGAGAGGGAACACAAGCAGGGGGAGTGGGAGAGGGAGAAGCAGGTTTCCCGCCAAGCAGGGAACCCGATATGGGGCTCGATCCTAGGACCTCGGGACCATGACCTGAGCCGGAGGCAGATGCTTAACAACTGAGCCACCCAGGCGCCCCAAAACAAAATACATGTTTTTCAAAGGAAACCTGAAAATGTCTATCAGTGTCAGGAGGCTGTGAGTGGGAGCTCAGGGTTTCTGATCCCTGGGTGGTAGGAGAGTCATGGGATGGTTATTCCAAAGTACCAGAAATGTCCTCCTGTGGCTCTCAAGGCAGAATTAAAACTTGGTTTTCAGGGCAAGCTCTGTTTCTGGGGTGCTCTTACCGTCACGCATTGTGAGAAAAGTGGGTATTTATGGGGGTAGATGGTATTGCTGGATATAGGTGAGGCATCCAAATATAAATATATAGATGGGGCTCTTTGGTGTTCTGAGTAACGGTAGGAAAATCCCCCCAAAGTGCAAGAGGGCTTGAGTATCTACAAAATACATTTTTCTCAATGTGAGGAGATTTGTCATTTTCCCTGGGAGGTTTGGAAGGGTTTTTTTGGCGGGGAGCCCTGGATGGGAGTCCAGGGACAGCAGAGAGGGGAGAGGCTCTCTGTTCTGAAGCTGGACTTGCAGGCACGCGGATTTAACGGTGTGTGTTGTGATGACCGTGGGCAGTCCCGGGGTCATAGACCGGGTGGCCGATCGGTCTGGGATTCTTTCACTTTTGATTGAGCCTCATGAGGAATCCCTCTTCCCCCCCCCCCACCACCCTTTACAGAAGAAGGCCTGCAGGGCCTTTATTTGCTGCCTCCATCATCCCCTGGCCCACATAGGAGAAGAGAGCTACCTGGTGGGAGATGGTGGCAGTGAGCTTGCATCACTGGGGGTGGGGTTTGGGGAGGGGGAGGGGAGGAGGGGCCTCCAGGGTTTATGGATACCTAGGGGAAGCTGGATATCCAAAGGTGCCTGTTATTTCACCTTCTATTCAAACCCCAAATTCAAACCAACATTTAAATCATTAGAACAAAAAAAATTTTTTTTTAAGATTTTATTTATTTATTTGACAGAGGGAGGCACAGAGAGAGAGGGAACACAAGCAGGGGGAGCGGGAGAGGGAGAAGCAGGCTTCCCGCCGAGCAGGGAATCCGATATGGGGCTCGATCCCAGAACCCTGAGATCATGACCTGAGCCGAAGGCAGACGCTTAACGACTGAGCCACCCAAGCGCCCCTCATTAGAACAAAATTGTCAACATGTTTAGTTTAAGGCGTCCACTCCTTCGGCCAACAGTCTGTTGACCCCCCCACCCCCCAAGGAAGCCTCAGAAGCCAGTGAATAAAAGGTGTGGCAGTGAGGCCCAGAAAGATTTTTCTAGGACATTTGCCAGCGACAAAGCACTGTCAGAATATGGACTGTATTTCCAGGAAAAAAAAGGTGGTGGGCAGGAACACCATGAAATGGTTATTCCTGAGCGTCTTTGAGTCTTCTGGAAGATCGTCCTACACCCGACTCGGCCCTTTTGTTGTTTGGAAATGAGGACGTGTGCCTCCATGTGTGGGATTTCTATTAAGCATGAAATGTGACCCCACAAGTACTATTTAATCCCGTAAGTACTGTCCATGTAAGAGTGGGCCTTGGCTAATGGGCTTCAGGGATTCCAGTTCCCATTTGAAAGGCCCTCTCTGAACTAAGAAAAGTGAGCAGGTTCTCCTGCTGTGATACCATCACATGTGGGATTGTCTTTGTTCCCTTCACTCAGACTCCCTGCTGGAAGAGCAACAGTTTTAGCTTCCTAGGGCTATTGTAACAAAGTATCAGAAACTGGGTAGTTTCAAACAACAGAAATTTATTCTCTCACAGTTCTTGTGGCCAGAAGTCTGAAATCAATATGTCTGCAGGGCCCCACTCCCTCTCAAGTCTGTAAGGGAGAAACCTCCCTTGCCTCTTCCAGTTTTCGGTGTTTTCCAGGAATCTTTGGTGCTCCTTGGCTTCTACATGCATCTCTTCAATCTCTACCTCTGCCCTCACAGGGCTGTGATGTCTGTATGTCTCTGTGTCTCTTCTTATAAGAACGCCAGTCATAGTGGACTAGGGGTCACCCTAATGACCTCATATTAACTTAGACCAGCAAAGACCCTATGTCCCAAACACCATATTTACAATTAATGGGGGTTAAGACTTCAACACATCTCTCTGGGGGACCCATAACAGCAACCCTTAGATTATGACGTAGCTTCCATGGAAACTCCCTTCTGGGAAAGTATGTCTCTTGGTTCATACATACTTTAAGTATTCTAATTCCTGTGTCAGTGATTTCTTACTGTAAAATTTATAAACCTGTCTTAGAGAATGGTTTCACTCTCCATGTAGCTGGGCTATAGGAAAATAAGGCACCGATTACGTGTGGACCAGGGTTTTCCATTTCCAGAGAGGTTAATTTCTCAGTGTAAGCTAATAAATTGCCTTTCAGCTTTGACTCATCTCGTGATCTGTCTCTGCTAGAGAGGAGGAGCCACCATCTCTGTGCCAAAACCAAGTTTCTGAACTTTGGAGGCTGAGAAATAATCTTTGTGCTAATTTCCCAAGGTAATGAGCAACCTAAAGAGCATAAGACATCTGGGTATTCCCCAGGCCAACAACCCAATACTACACTTGTCATGTGGGTCCAGTGTGAGGCCCATTATTAGTCTTGTTCTGGATTTCTAATATATGGGCTTTCGTTCTGGATAAGGAATAAGAATTCCAATGAGAGTCTGATCCCCTTGGTAAAGCAGACAAAACTCCTGACCACAGACAAAAAGAATTGATTAAAACCAAGAATGCTTCAGATCTTGTCTCGGATCCAAAGTTAGTAAGAAAACAGAAGCTTTCTAAGGAAAATTGGTAAGATTGTTGAGATAATGAAATAACCCAATACATCAGTCAAAATTTAACACTGATCATGGCACTCTTTCAAATCTCTGAGGTCATGAGATCAAACTTTGGCACATTCATTCTAGAGGACAGAAGAGTTTTCTCCTCCAGATTTAAGCCAATCAACTAGTGAGGAAACGCAGCACATAGGAATAACTTTTATGACAGGCAATGAATCTGGCTCCTTCCATGGCAATGAACCAGAGACACCTGCACCCTGTTGGGCTGAGGCAAAAGAAGTTGTGATGGAAACAGTGGTTGCGCTAAGGTGAGGACGTTAGTGAGGTCTGATGGCGCTCTTTGAAGGGAATGGCTGATGTGGGAACCGACTGACAGTGGAGGAGGTTATTTAATTGGCCGGGGTCCACACGGCAGGCAGGCTTGCCTGAGGGGTCACACTGCAGGGCAGCTGGAAGACTCGAGTGTGCACAAGAGAATCACCAGGACAGCTTTCATTTTTTATTTTTATTTTTTATTTATTTACTTTGAGAGACAGAGAGAGCGTGTGCACAAGTGGGGGGAGGGGCAGGGGCAGAGGCAGAGGGAGAAGCAGACTCCCCACTGAGCAGGGAGCCCGCCATGAGGGGCTCGATCCCAGGGCCCCAAGATCATGACCTGAGCCGAAGGCATACGCTTAACCGACTGAGCCACCCAAGCACCCCCAGGAGAGTTTTAAAAACACAGATTCTCATTTGGTACATCTGGGGTGAGGCCCATATATTTTGCATTTCTATTGAGGGTAAATATTGCTGGTCTGTGAACCCCATTTTGAGTAGCACAGTACTAGCAAACACTGAAAAGCTGGGAGTGGCTACTGGAGTTGATTTTCTGTGGGAAGAGCAAGTCTCTAGAGAAAGTGAAGCTTGGGAAAGCAGCATTAGGCTCTGTATCGGTTAGCATGGTCAGCTGCTAATAGTAGACATCTGAGAGCCCGAAGTCCATCACACCTTGCAAGTGTAAAGCTTCTGAGGGTTTCCAGGGTTTTCTCAGTTGGGCAATGCCTCTCTGAGGGTAGAAAAGCCAGATGGTTTTAAATAGCTCTCTTTTTTTCAAAAAACACTGTCTGGGTTAGTTGGATTATAAATTACAAGGACCTATCAGGGAGAATTATTTTGCCATCTCCCCTCATTTGGTATTGCCCAGCCAGTTAGCATTATTAGTATTAAATAATGATGAAAGTTGTAACTACCCTTTACAGCATGCCAGCTACGAGTCAGATGAAGTGCTCACCAGTTACGGTGGGGCGGGCCATTCTTGTTAAACATCTGTAGGGATATGGTTTCGTGCTGGGGTGTTTGTCGAATCAAAGATGACACGGTACCTCTCCCAGGAGTGTGAATACTACTTGAACATTATGGAGGAAAACAGAATTTTTTATATTAGAGTAAGTATGCAAATATTGCAGCATAAAGGGCAATCTTCCATCCCCCATGCTCTTACAGTTGACATTGACACTGCCCATACAGTGGTTGGGTCTATGTCTATTTTCCTTGGACCTAAGTTGGCCTTTATGACTGTATCAATAGAGTAGGGTAGAAATGACATGGTGTGACCTCTGAGGCTAGGTCATAGAAGCGCCATGTTGTCTTGGGATGCCCCTGGAACCCACTCATCACGCTGACAGTATGCTGAGTAGCTTAGGTAGAGGTCCGTGTAAAGACGAGCTGAAGCCCCCAGCCCTGACCTCCCATCCTACTCCTAGCACTGACTTTCCAGGCATGAGAATATGACATCTGGGAAGTGATCGTTCAGTCCCTCATTGGGCCACCCCAGTTGCTACTGTGTGAAGTAGACATGAGTCTTCCCTTTTAAGCACTGTCCAGATTAGACACTTGTGAGATAAAGAAGTGATTGCTGTTTTAAATCCACTAGGTTTTGGAGTGGCTTGCTTGCAGGAATACATAACTAGATCGATAGGGGCTGATCGATTGGTAGTTCTTTGAAATGCCATGGAAGTAGTGATTCATTGGCAAGCCAGGAAGGATCCCAGGCATCCTGTGACCCTGTCATTCCTCTACCTATAAACTATGGGTGGAGGAGTACCAGAGCATGTACCAGAGCATGCAAGAGGAGTGGACTTGGGTTGGAGGCCGCTGAGGCAAAAAGAAGGAGAAAGTGTATTCTCTATGCTTACAAGGCGCAATGGGTCTTTTAATGTCTTTGAAGACCAGTTTTCCCTAGGAATGAATTAAGAGAAAAAAAAAAAGAGGAAATCTGCTTGGATTCACTTGAAATAAAGCTGCTGGAATGAAATCAATGAAAGGTAACAGTGGAGAGAAGAGATCAATCTTGGGTAGAAGCTTGCATTGCAATATGAAAATATTTTGGAATCTAAATGAAACAATAATGGTCATAAGCACTGGATGTTAGCTTCGACAGTGGAGGTTAAATGGCCTGAGTTCAAACTCTATTGTGTAAAACTCAGCATCAGATGTGTCCCCTCACTCTCTGGTTCCCTGTCCTTCTGGTGTCCTGCTTTGAAGGCCAAAGCAGAATAGAAGGTAATTCCTCTTGTTGTGTCCCCCTGGAGCCAGGGAGGTATCTGATTCACACCGTGGATCTTGGAAAACAGCTTGTTGATGGCGCAGATGAGGGCAAGCCTGTGGGGGTGAACCGAGTGCCCAGTGGTGCAGGAGTGCACCTGCAGAAGGGGAGGGCCATGGGCATGCGTGGCTGGCATATCGTGGGTAAGGATGCCAAGAGGTCAAGTTTCAGGAAGTCTAAGGCCTTGCTTAAGACCTTCTAACTCAAGTGCTGATGGACAGGAAGTCTAACTGGTCTTTTTCAATGAGCAGGAGAGTGACTGGCAGAAGAGGAGGGTTGAAGGGACCCAGATGACTCCCTGCGTGGAGAATGGAAGGGGCTGGGCCCGCATCCTGCAGAGCTGCATTCCACACCTTTCTGGGGCCGCCCCTTCCTTTTTGCCAATCCAGCCGAGCACTGACAGCACAGCCCTGCTTGCCACACGCTCAGTGAGTTACCTCCGGCTAACCCAGCGTCAGCCAAGGCGGGAAACCCCCCATGTCACCCTGAAATCAGAACATTTGCAAGCCACAAAGGATTTGGGCAAGGGAGTTCGACCCCTTCTCTTTTACAGGCAGGAGAACTAAGGATCCAAAATGATAAACAGCTCCTTAGAGGTGATGGTGAGCAGGGCAGGGAGGCGCGTCTCCTCACCCTGATTTCCTCAGCCCACGCCCTCTGTGGCAGCCTCCCTCCAGAGGGCATTAAAGCAGACTTCGACAGGAGCAGAGCGGGGTTGGGGGGGGGGGGGCGTGGGTTCTCTGCCATCTCCCTGCTCTGTCTCTGCTCCCCCTCCCCAAGGTGGAAAGAAGTGGATTTTCTACCCTCTTCATTCCTGTGATCACCTCCATCCTCCCCCTCACTGCAGAGGGGGGCATTTAGCATAATGACCCATTGAAGTTCTGTTTAGGGGATACCACCCAGATGACAAAAGAGACGTGTTGGTACAGTGGAGACCCCTTTCAGTAGAATGTGGGGAGCTGGGGGTGCTAAGGTTTGTTTAATTTTAAATATTCTGGCAAATCTGTTTTGAGGATAGCAATCTTTATACTCCTGGGCAGGAGATTAGTCACGTGGCAAACAGCTCATGTCTGCTCAGTGACCTCAGATGGTGGACGGTTTTGTCCCTGAATCTCACAGTTTGGTCTTTTCTTCCAATTTGGTCTTTTCTTATTTGTACTTTCAAGTTGTTTCTGATTTTAGAAAACGCCCGTCTTGCCTTTTCTCCTCCCAGCTTCAACCCCCCACCTCAATCACCTGGTTACTCATTTTCATTTAAAGACTCTTTATTTTTTTATTTTATAGAGTTCCTAGAGCAAGAGGATTTAAAAATGTATGGGTTAAAATCCTCACTCCTTCCTCTGTCCTTGTTCTCCTCTCTTTGGGCCCTAAGTCTGGATAATTGTCGTTAGATTCTTATTTATTTTTCCAGGACTCTTATGCAGATCTTATACCCCTTCTATTTCTTACACTGAAGATAGCGTACTATACTCACTATTTGACATCTTGTGTTTTTCGCACATGTAGTACTTTATTGAGGTTGAACTTATATACAGTAAAATGTACAAAACAGTCAAGTGCATAAGCCAATGAAAATTTTTCTCTTCTTAAAATTTATTTTTCTTGGGTGACTTTTATTTTTTTATTCTTATTTTTTAAAGATTTATTTATTTATTTGAGAGAGAGAGCACAAGCATGCATGTGAGTGAGAAGGGGGGTGTAGGGGGGAGAGGCAGAGAGAGAATCCCATGCAGACTCCCTGCTGAGCACAGGGCTGGATGCAAGGCCCAGTCCCAGGACCCTGAGATCATGACCTGAGCTGAAATCAAGAGTCAGCCACTCAACCGACTGAGCCAGCCAGGGGCCCCTCCTGGGTGACTTTTAAAAGCACCTTTATTGAGGTATAATTTGCAGATGGTCATAAACTGCATTTATATGTAAATACTTGGAACAATCCCCATGACCAAGACCAAGACAGTGAGCATACACATCATACTTGGAAGTTCCCTTTTGCCTCTGTATTTTCTTGTTAGCTACTGAGATAGAACAGGTTGAAGAGTTGGGCTAAAGACATCTAACAAGCTGATTGACACTTTTACTGTACTTCTCAAGCCATCTCTAGTTTCTAAAGAGCCAGGAGGCAGGTAACAAAATTTAAGGCTTTTCTACTATGAAGTCTTATTAATCACCTCAATTTCCAACGCTTAAACATTTGACCTCAAGGGACTTTGATTAAGATTAATTGGAAGGTATTTGCTGTACAAAGCTTATTTTGTCTTGCTGTAAAGCTTCTAGTGTCCCAGCTTCTGATCCTGGGCAATTTGACTCAAAGAATCAAGGACTCTTGGGAAAACAAAAACCAACAGAACTTCCAAGGAACTCCAGGATTTTCTTTGTTTACGAGCCATAATTCTGGAAGGAAGGAAATGAACACTTAGCAAGCACCTTCTGTGTGCCAAGCCCTTTACATAAAATAAATCATGTAGCCCTCACAAATAACCTACAGCAGAGATGGGGTCACCACCCTGTTGCCAGAAGGGGAAATAGGATCTAAAAGTCTAAGCAACTTGTCCAAGGTGACACAGCAAGTAGCATAAGCTGGAATTGAAACCCAGGTCTCCACTATTTTAGAGCCCGTCCTTTTCATATCACGGGTCTACCCTCTGCTCCCCACCCTCAGACAAATTATATTTAGATAGCCATAGACACACACACACACACACACACACACACACACACACACACAGTAGGATGCGCTATATGTTACATTTTTAAAACTTCCAAATGCCTTAAAAAAAATACACCAGTCTATAACAGAACACGGAGGCAAATGGGTCCAAATATATGGGTGATTATAAGTTGCCATTGATGTCAACTGACATGCCTTGAGTTGTTCCCAAGTTTTTCCATTAACAAGAACTGAGAAGTTACCATAGCCTGAGAACTGCGCTCTGCACCCTGGCAGTTGAAAAGTAACATCTCCGGGCAAAGACAGAATCATGTGTTTGCAGAAGCGAGGCACTGAGTGGGAGATCGTGTGTGGAGGCTGGGAGGACAGTGGAGTTCTAGAAAGGCCTGACTGGAGGAGGGAGGGGAATTGGAGCATTGGGTGGGTACCTGGGGATCTGAATACCCAGAGCTTTCAAAGCCAGACAGTGACGTGTTGGCGAGTTGCTCGAGCTTACAGAGAGAGCTGATAAAGAGCTGGTAGCTGAGCGAGCATGAAGTGTTAGGCATCCTGCCTCAACTTCTGTATTCTTCAAAATCTGAAATCTTCGTGTTACAGAGCCAACCTCAGTTAGCTGCGAATGAGGGGAACAAGGCCCACGACATCAGAGTCCCATAGGGAAGCGTGACGCTCAAAGCAGGGGACTGACGAGTTCCACAGAGGGCCCGTTAGCAGAGATGGAGCAGGTCCCAAGAAAAGCAGCATCAGGGAACGGTGAAGCACCAGGAACAGCAAAGGCAGGAAGCCATGATCATCCCCAAGTGGGAGGGGCGGAGGTGCAGAGAGGGTGCCGGGGATGGGCAAGAGCGGTGGTTGAAGGAAGTGTACCGAGCTCCAGGTTGGGGAATAAATCCCCCATCCTCATTCACCCTGCGTCCTCTGCTCACTCCTCGTTCTTCTAATGGCCCAAACCAGGGGTCGCAGGAGCTTTGTGGGTACTGGGCTCAAAGATCAAGCTCTGGGGGTACAGAAGGACAGAGGATGGGTCTGGAGAGACAGATGGACGCTATCCAGGGCAAAGCCTGTGCTGGGGGGATCTGGGAAGGCTTTTCTGGGCAGCGCATCAAAAGAGCTATTCCAGGTGCCCTAGAAGCTCAGAGTTTTAAATTCATTCCCTTTCATACTCCAACAGCTTGCCCTGGTTCACAGCAGAAGCTTGATAAACCAGGGCCTTATTCTTAGTGTAGTCATCCTTCCCTGCAACCTCAGACACAGGGGCCAGCTGTTTAGCTCATGCCCTTGCTGAAGAGGCAGTCATGGGTCTATTCTTGGTGATCACATAGTGATGGGTTAGCGACTTCATGGTCAAGGTAGTGGGTGCCCAGATAACCCTGAATGACAGTGTTGTTTATTGGTTCGAAAGAGGTCCTCCTCATTAACTCATTATCTTACTGGAGAGACAGTCGCGTTTGGGCTCCTGCTTTTCAGTGAGAATGGCTCTATTTCCGACTTGCTTGGAAACTATTATTAACTATTATTCCAAACAATGCGTTTGCATATTTGACAATCCGGAAACCAAATTTAGCTGTGCAAATTATAGACAACTGCTCTCTTATAATGTCACTGTGATGTCCCAATTTTTAAGAAATGGAAGATTAACAAAGATGGCTTTAAATGTTTAAAACAATATTTTATAGAAGAAACCATTTCCCCCCTGAAGATGCATAGATCTCTAAAATGTTCCCAGAGCGCTCTGGAAGTTAACTATGTAATGTTTCTTTCAGAGGAAGGGAAGGTTGCAGAACATTGAAGAGATGCCCAAACCCTGCAAAGCTATAGGCACCTTCAACTTACTAAGGAATTATGTTGAAACTAAGAGAAACTTAAGATGTAATTTAAATGATTTAAATGCCACCGTTTTCCCTCTTCTCCAAAAACCCCCAAGACAACGCTTATAATGTTAGACTGACCTTTAGCATATGCGATTTTAAATGAAAGACAAGACATTTTTCAGGTTCTGAGTACATCTCAAACCATTCTTTAAGTAGTGATTTCTTGTCAAGGCCCTTACACCAACTCGTGAAAAGGGGATATCTGACCTTTGAAAAATGTCCCATGGGTCTGAATCATCTAAGTATATTGTAGCTTTATTCTTGCAGACAAGAGAAACCAAGAACAGGTGGATAATGGAGAAATCTGTTAATGTAACTGGATTCGAATGGCACTTACTGGGATCCCACTGTGCAGTTTGGGATTCAAATGGCAAGTTACTTAACCTCTCTGAATCTGTCTTATCTTTAAAATAAGGCTGATAAGACTAGCCTGTGTGTTTACTGTAAATGGTGAATGGGTCTGTGTGTGAGCACAGTGTTCACTACACGAGCATTAAGGCATTTTTCTTATAGGTACTTGTTACATGGAGGACAGTGAAAAGAAACCAACCACCATAATGAGAATTCTCAGAGTTTGGGGCTCTTCCTGAGAATGCAGTGGACCTAGGAGATGAAGAGAACTGAAAAAATATCATGCCTTCTGACAAACCCATCCAGCATATGCCAGCTTGAGGGTGCTGTCCTTCTAATTTCAAACTCATCTTTTGGGGTACCATGACCAGCTGGCTTTGCCCCGGTTTCCTCCCCAGGTAGCTCAGGGACTGTGCTAACTGGGACAGTGACAAGAGTACCTACTTCTACTGCAGAATGATTAGTATGATTGGGCTGCTGCCTTCACGGGGGGGTGGGAGGGGGTGGGGGGTGGGAATGATGCTTCTAGACCCGGGGAGGATGTTGATATGAAATTGTGATTTTTCTCTGATGGTGATGTTTCAAGATTTAAATGGCTTCCAATTTAAATAGCCCCAATAGGACAGAAGCTCTACAAACCCACGGTCTTTGGATCAGTAGATTTCAAACCGCTCTGCCCTGCTCTAGAAATCTGCCAAAGTTGAAACTCTGGGGAGGAGAGTGATCTCTTCTTTATATTTTTATAAATCATACACACAATGGGTTATCCTTATAATTTATACAACTTGTAGCCTTCAAAATGTTTACTTTTTACAATTATTATAAAATTAAATAATGTTTTTGGAATATCTTTAAAAATTGAAATTTATTTTAGTAAATGTTATGTGCACTCTAATCATTGAGTCTAAATAGAGCACAAAATAAAAGAAAGGGGGAGAGCAGTTAGAAGAAGTTTCAGGAGTCTGACATAATATCTCCCTTCAAGGGGCAACTCGTAGTCAACTGCACAGATAGATGGTGAACATGACTTAAGTTTTAGCTACATTGTTACCCTTCCCAGAAGCATTCTCTAGAATACTCCAGATGGGTGACAATTCTGCCTTTATTTTATTGTACTTATTTATTTTTAACTACTATTCAAGCTTATCAAAGTTATACATAACCTGGTTAAAAATCCAACTGCATTCTATTTAAAGGGTAATAATGAAAAACAGCTTTCCCCATCTCTACAACCAGTCTGTGATCTTGCTGTCTGGAGGCAGTCATTTCCAGTCTATTTTAGCTGGTTATTTTAGCATTTACCTCCTTGGTGCCATATAATATGCATCCACTGCTATTTCTTGATTTCTCAATTTTAGATATTATTAATTTCTGTTGTAGCCATCAAGTTTACTTTCGTATATCCCACTCTTCTATATCTCTAATTCCACTAAAGACTTAATGGTTAAATCATATTTGGTGCTTACTTTGTTATCGTTGTGTGTATATTGTTCAACTTTGAACCAAGTGGGGTGCTGTAGTTACCTTTTGTTTTAGGAATTTTTGTTAATGTTGGAGATAATTAACTGCCTTGTTTCTTCATTTCCTTAAATTTCTTTAACCCCCACCTCACCTCACCTGAACACACACACACACACACACACTCACACAGTTGCACACACATGCACGCACACACACACCCTCGACATTCAGGTCTGTCAAACACCTCCTGTTTCACTTTCAAATGGTCAAATATCTGATAATCAATCAGCTCCAAAGGCGGCCCTCCCTGAGCCCTTGATCCTCCACCTCCAGTTCTACGCCAGACCTGCTGCCCAGGTGCGGCTTGGGTTTTCCTTACACCTTTCCCGTGCTCTACATCTTCCTCTCACTTCACTCCCTTATTTCTCAGAAGCACATTCTCCAGAAGCTTCTTTTTTTTTTTAAAGATTTTATTTATTTATTTGACAGAGAGAGAACACAAGCAGGCGGAGTGGGAGAGGGAGAAGCAGGCTTCCCGCCGAGCAGGGAGCCCGAAGCGGGGCTGGATCCCAGGACTCTGGGATCATGACCTGGGCCGAAGGCAGACGCTTAACGACTGAGCCACCCAGGCGCCCCTCTCCAGAAGCTTCTTAAGAAAAGGCGCATTGGAGGTAAAATTCTTGACTCCCTGCATATTTGAAAATGTCTTTCCTCTACCCTCACACTTGATCCACCATTTGGCTGGTGATAGAGTTCCAGGCTGAAAAGATTTTCCCTCAGAGTTTTGAAGCTAGTGTTGGCTTGATCTCTTCTAGCTTCCAGTGTCACTGTCGAGCATTCTGATGCCTTTCTGATTTCATCTGTTTTGTATGGGACTGTTTCTGTTCTCTCTAAATGCTTTTAGTAGCTTCCCTTTTATGCCTGGCATACCTTTTTCATTATTTATTCATTCATTGTGCTGAGCGCTTTGTGGTTACAATCTGGAGACTCATATTACTGAGTTCTGGAAAGTTTTCTATTATTTCTTTGGCAATTTCCTCTCTTCCGTTGTCTTCATTCTTTTTTTAGAACAGCTATTAGTTGATGTCAGACTTCTTGACTTGATTCTCTAAGTTTCTTACCTCTGTTCTATTTTTCTTCTCTCTCTCTGTCTTTTTTGTTGTTGTTGTTGCACTTTTGGGGATATTTCCTCACATTTATTTGTCAGTCCCTTTACTGAGCACGGAAAATTAATTTTTTTTTGAGCAAATAATATATGTTTATGTTAAAGGTTCAAAATTATAAAGAGAATGTAGGTAGAAGTAAGTGTCTGCTGGACCTCATTCTTCGGACATCCAGCTCACCATGTCGGTAGGGATATTTGGTATAGGAGAGGGTGGGGCTGGAAAATGAGGGTATTTTATACAAGTTTGCATACTGAATGAAGGAAGTCCCAGCTCTCTTTCTTCACCCTGCTCCTAGAACACAACCCTCCAGGCATATATTCTTCTAGATAAGAATTGGCTAAGAGGCTTTGCTGGAGAATAGAACCTTGGCTATCTGTCAGCATCTTTGGGTCTTTTCTCCCTGGTTGTTGGTAAGATTCCCTAACATAGAACATTCTAATATCCCATTTAGAGAGTATAAGCCTGAAGCCCAGCTTCTAAGATTTTGAAAAAGAGAGCTAGCATGGGATGGGGTGTTGGGGGCTGGGAGGTGTTTGGGGAGCCATCTCCATAACTAGTATGTAAATTTTTAATTTATCTTTCTGTCTTCCATATTGTGCCACCACCCTCAACTATGCCCGGTGTCCCAACCCAGAGACCTTTTGTTTTGTCCTCTCTGGAGAATAAACCTTTAGTCTGCTGGGGATGGGATCGGGGGGATGTCATCTGGCTGAGTTGAATCAGGGAGGGATTCTGGAGTTCAAACTGCTTCTTCTGGTCTTTAGATTGGATGATTCCTATCCATCTAGTTTCTTGCTTACTGACCCTTTCCTTTGCTATCACCATCTTACTCTTACTGGTCTACCTAGTGAAGGTTTTATTTCAGATAATATTATTCCATTTTAGAATTTCCATTTTATTTTTTTAATAGTTTCCACATCTCTGCTGAGATTTCCTACATTTTCTTATATTATGAATATATTTTCCTTTACTTTGTTGAACATAGTTATAATAGATGCTTTCAAATCCTCATCTGCCACCTGGGTCCTATCAAAGTCAGTTTCTGCTGATTACTTTTTCTCTTGAGTATGAGTCACTTTTTTTTTTTTATTTCTTCATACACTGAATAATTTTGGATTATATCCTGGACATGGTGAATATTATGTTGTAGATAATCTGGAAAAGTGTTGTCTTTTTCCAAGCAAATACCTTGGTTGCACTCAAACTGAAAACTCTGATTTGGCATGGTAGCTCAAATCTCCTTTTAGTTTTTATACCTTTCACTGGGCTGTTTGCAGTTCTCCCTGCACATGTGTAACTTAGAGTCACCTAGATATTTGGTCAGAGTTTATGCACACCATTTATGCTTCCCTGTCACTGGCCTTCATCTTTCCAATATTACAAACCTCACTTTCCAGTGGCTCTGGTTGCCCTGAACCCTGCTCTCTGGTTCTTTAGGGAAGAAAGACTACAGATTTTCTGTTGGGAGTTTTAGCTTTGCAGCCTAGTCACCTTCCCTCCATCTAAGAAATAAAAAGGAGGGGGTGGCGCTCACCCTGCCATCCTGTGCCATTCCCTTCTTCCAAATGTTAGCTCCCCTCTCTAGAATCTGTTTGCTTTTGTTCACTCCACAGGGCCTTCAGAGAGTTTATTTTTCTAATGTTCAGAGTTTATAGTTGTAGCCTGTGGGAGGGCAGGTCCAGTAGGAGCTCACTCTGCTATATCAGAAGTAGACTCTTTAACTGCTTCTTAAACAACTGTTTAAGCAATTCTATTTTCAGTCATTAACTCTACTTCCAAAGTAACATGATGCCACCAGTTTCTGAGACGTTGGAGTTTCTGCATGCAAACGACGATACTACTGCTACTATATTCACCCATAAAAAAAATCTCTTAGTGAGCATTAAGTAGCATACAAATAAAGTAGGAGATAATGGAAGATTGAGTCATGGAACATTTGAAATCCGACATAATCCATGTAGCCTCAACATGGCAGAAGTTAGGTTTTTCAGCCTCATGTGGGCCAGAATAAGAGCATTCCTTTAAGTCAGCATTTTTAAAGATGTGGCTAAGGACTAGGGGCCTGTTAAAAATGCATATTTCTAGGCCCACCTTAATCTTCCCAAAACGGAGTATAGGGGTGGAGCCTCATAAGTTGCAGACAGTAAGTGCTCCCTAAGTGTTGCCTATTGTGATTATCGTCTTAGAATGCATAAACAACAAATAGCTTCCTGATGTGTGCTTGCCCCCCCCCCAGGTGCCAGGCTGCTGGGAGGGTTGCTGCTTATCATAAACAGGGCTGGTGTTACCAGCCAGATGCAGCGCCCGACTTCAAGGAAGCAAACGTGTTCCCAAGGGCAAACACAAATAGTTTGGAAGCATATTGTATGATAGGAAACAGTTTTGTTTTGTTTTGTTTTCCCAGCATCCGTTTGAAATGAGGTTTTGGAATAAGACTATAGGGCTGATTTAGAGGTGCTCTTAACATGCATACTCTGTAACTTCCAGTCAAGAAGTCACTATAATGGACAGCGACAATGACCCCTGGGCTATGAGGGTGTGACCTTGTCACTGTTCTCTCTGGCTTCCTCTCACCTTCCTACCAAAGGTTTACCCTGTATGACAGTAATCCCATAGAACTGGTCACTTCAGGGCACTACATACATACTGGAAACCTGTATGAAGGTCATCTCACTAATTTCTGGAAGCTAATTTTTATTTTTACCTTGCCATAAACTCAAGAGCACTGAGAAAGTGTCATTGGTCTGCTAGATCCATTTAATTAGGAATTAGCTTAATTGTTAATTCATTGGCAACTCTAGCCAATCAATTTAGGTCTCAGTAAACTTGTTCTAGAGACATTACTTTTTAAAGGATCCCTTTATCTATTGAGGTACAAGCTGTTTCCTAAGAAAAGTCCTCCTAAACAGCTATACTTTAACCCACAGAAGAAGATGTGGACATAGTCCAACAAGTCTTTGCTTCTAATTGAAATAAAATTTGAATCTCTTTAGGGTTTGAGTCAAAACTTTTGGCTTCATTCACTGGTTCAGAATTCAAAATAATTTCTCCCTCTGATCTTGTATTCTTTTTCTGAATATTATTGAATTCAAATCCCCTGAAATAGAGCTAATCTGCTCTAGTTGAATGTTTGGAATTCTTTAAACCCTCAAACAGGTTGAGTTTATCTGGAGCTTGGAAGTGGTGAACCTCAACATTGCAAACTTTTCTCTGAACTCAGACCACCCAAATGGTTCTTCTCCTGTAGAGCTGTTGGTTAGCCCTGAGATGCAGATTTTCAGTTGCTTGTTTCCTCCTTCCCTCCTTCCCTCCCTCCCTCCCTCCCTGCCTTCCTCCTTTCCTTTCCTTCTCTCCCTCCTTCGTTCCTTCGTTCCTTCCTTCCTTCCTTCTTTTCAGTTGTCTGTTAGTTACTCCTACTTTTTAGATTGGGAAATTGAAACATTAGAAAGGTAAGCATTGTGCTCATGTCTTGGTTACACACACCTTTTTGGGGGGAGATAGGAAAAGGAATAAAAGACAGGTCTCCCTCTCCAAGGCTATATAACCTCTCTCTCTGGGCCCTTTATGAGGACCTAAGTCAGTGGTTTGCCCCTTGGGCCATATGAGCCCTTAGAGGGTCTTTGAAGGAAGCAAGAGAGATTTTTGGGTTGTTTTAATATTTCAAAAAGTCCCAACAGAAATCGCATGTTTCCCAAAATAAAACTCCATGAGTAAACTAGAATGCCATGGTATTTTTGCTTTTGATTAGAGTTAAATTAATTCAGTTTGATAACATTGATTATCATGCTGATCTGAAGCTGTGATTACAGTTATATGCATCTTAGATGATTAAAATGTGAAAAATAGGTTGATTATGTCTTAATAAATGCAGTTTATTTGATAGGCAGAATCTTATAAAGCCTGAAACTAATCAGAAAAAAATATGACACATTTCGGGAACTCTCTACATATATCTAGAACAGGCAGACTGCCAGTGAACATAAAACTCTAAAACATATCTATTTTGAAATTTTCCTGGAATCACAAAACTCCATATATTTGTTCTTTCTGATTGCCTTAACATGAACAGTACAAAGTCGAATTGCCCTTTCTTATACTTTTTTCACTAGGATGCCTACAGTCCATGACCAGCTAATGTCCGTAACTGGCAACTGTCTAGTCTTAACTACATGTGTGTTACCGTATGTAATTTCAGATTATTGGGTTGATATCTATGAATGCTGATAGTACATTTTAAAGAAAGTATTTGAAAGCAACAATACAATGATTATATTGAGAAACAGAGAAAAGTGTAATTGACCATTCTGCTTAAACTCAACAGATCTCTTTCCCATGTGCTAACGACACACGGCAGTATTCTGGGCAATTATGCTCGTGTGCAAAGTATAAATAGAGACATAAGATATTTTCTGATCTCTTATAAATCATTAGACTAGTCGAAAGACATTTTTTTTTTTTTTTGAGGAAATACTCAACTTGCTTCCCTGAGTTAATTCTACAGGTTGAGGTTTTCATAATCATGTTACAATCGCTATGGCTTTGGGCGTCACTTTTGTGACTCACCTGGCTTGGGCTGCTTTAGACCCACAGTCCGGAGTTCATGTTGCTGAAGGGCAATGACTAAGATCATTGTTTCCCCTAGGGCATGGCCTTTAAAGGTTAAATCGGTGGGGCTTTAAAGGTTAAATCAGGCTCTGGGGCTTAGGAACATGTCACTTGCTCAGTTGAGGCTGCCTCCCTCCCTGGTATATTCTGGTTCCAGAGATCTTTCTGGAGTGTTCCCTGGTCTTAGGGAAAGTTCAGACAACACTGCTGTCTCCACACAGGTGTCTGTGAATTTCGACGTAATACCAGAAGTGGTTGACTATCAGTCACAGGGGTGATTTGTGTGAGCATTGTATGTCTGTTGGAGCATGTTACACAAGAACAAGAACGTGTGACGTAACAGAAGCTTAATCTCTTCGGGCTCCTCATGTGTAAAGGAAGGGGTGGTGCAGATGCTCACTGGGGACCTCCCAGGCGCTCACAAACTTTCTACACCTCTCAGCTTCCTTAATAGTAACTCTCAGAATAAAGATGGCCCCGGTACAACACAAGTGGCCAAGTTGAGCCAGACAGGTGGTAGTTTACATGTGTGTGAGACTCTCATTTGCGGGTAGGTGAAGCTAAGTTGAGGCAAAGCACATGCCTCAAAGTACATATTTTAATCTTAAAAAAAAAAAAGGAAGTTCCTCCCATGGAGAGTGACTCTTTTCCTTTGGTTTCTTCATGCTGGTACAGAAAACAACCAGCTCTGATGCTTGTAAGCATCCCCATTGGAACGTTTTATCCCAGGGACTTGAAGGATTAATGATTATAAGATTTTTAATTGTGTAATTCTCTATGATCTCAGAGGTGTCTTTAAAGTTCTTAACTTTCTGTTTGTCTTTCATTCTCAGCTCCCTCCCCTGCTTGAGACCTGTGGGGCTTGACATCTGGGAGCACTCTGGTAAGTATGTCTTATTAATGAAGCTGTCATTTATCTGGATTTTAGTCTACTGTGGCCCCCATTGCTCAGAGCCTAGATTATTTAAGCCTCACAATAACCTAATGATTTGCTCTCATCTTTATTTTACAGATGAAGAAATGGAGCTTTTTGAGAGACTGAGTAATTTGCCTAAAGTCATATAACGTGAAAAAACAGGATTCAGACTAAAGTGAGTTTAACCTGAGAGTTTGTGTTCTTAATCACTGTTCTATATCGTTTCCCTTCTTTTTGTTGAAAGAATGAATAATATGTGCTCCTTCACCCTGGGGAGAGTGTAATATTAGCAGATCTCCTCTGCTTGAAGACATTCTCTGTAATGGGGAGGAAGGATCTTGGGGTAGGGGTTCTCTTGCCAGCAAAACAGACATAACGACTCAATACCACTGACAGAGATTTAGAAATATGTACACACAAAGCAGAAGTCCACACTTCACAAGAGCACATTCAAGCAAAATGCCATATAGTAAACCCATGACAATGGTTGTTCTTGGGGATGGGGAATAAGAGTGGGAAATAAGGCTAAAAGGCAACAGATAAATATATAAGACAAGGGAGGGAATCCTTTCAGGGCCCAACCATGACAATGTGGACTGAGAAACATCACAAATGCAACCCTTTGCACTTGAGCATCTCCCCTCCCCATAAAACAGAGTTAAGAGGCAGGACAAGGGAAAAGTAGATCAGGTTGAGAAAAGATTTGGGATGCAAGGAAGACATGAGTGAGTGCCTCCTTCCTCGTGATGTTTCTCAGAAATCGTTTATTTAGTCTTAGAATGGAAGGACTTTAATGTAAACATTAGTTACACATAGGCATGAGGTTGCCTCCACCAGGCATCAGATTTTTGACAGAGAAGCAAAGGTTTGAGGTCCTATCATTTATATATTAAAGGGGAAACAGTCTCAGAATGCACCAGCTACAAGGACGGTCAGAGTGATTTCACAGGTAATAAAGCTGCAAGTTCAGAATGGTTGAAGAACTAGTCCAAGATGTCACAGCTGGTATGAGACGGATCCCCATGCTTCTTCTCCAGGCCCACCTGCCTCCACTGGTCTCTGGCCTGTGTCTGCCCCATGATAACTCTCTGCTTCTCTTGCTGAACTTGGGATGGATTTGCTTGACCAACATTCCTCCCCCTCATTACCTTGACTCAGAAAAGCCTTGACTTTAGAAGGTGGTCAGTAAATGCTGATGATAATGATCACTGATACTCAGGAAGACGTTCTTTGACTCTTCATATGTTTCAGTAAGAAACTGAGTTTTGTGCTCCTTGTTCTGCATTGTTGTGGCTTTTCATTCTATTCTAGTTTCAGCTCTGCTGTTAACTGTATGAACGTGCACCTGTCACGCTTATCTTGGCTTTAGTATCTTTATTTGTCCACAGGACGGTGGTTTTATATTCACCGAAGAGTCATCTAGTCAAGGCTCCTATGGTCAGTGCTCTTTTGGGAGCCCAGAACCTTCCTCACCAAGGCAGGCGTGGGAGAGCTCATGCTCACAAGATACTCTCTCCAGAGCTCCTCTGCATTTCAGCTGCTCGGCTGGGCAGGAACTTTCTGTCATTTCACCCATAAACAAGCCGCGAGGCTCTCACGAAAGACACAGTGCCAGTAGAGAGAGACAGTCCTTGCCTTCCAGGCACTATCATCTTATTAGAGGAAGAAGAACAGGTAGATAGAAGTGCACTAAGAGCTAAACCAGGACAGGGAGTACAAGTGCCATGGTTGTTAATCCTACATCTGGTCTGGCTGTGAGCAGCCAGGGAAAGCTTCTCAGGGGAAGAGGGATTTATGCTGGGTTTTCTGTTTTGTTTTGTTTTTAAAGATTTTATTTATTTATTTGACAGAGAGGGGCACAGAGAGAGAGGGAACACAAGCAGGGGGAGTGGGAGAGTTCTGGAGAAGCAGGCTCCCTGCTGAGCAAGGAGCCTGATGTGGGGCTCGATCCCAGGACCCTAGGACCACAACCCGAGCAGAAAGCAGACGCTTAAGGACTGAGCCACCCAGGCGCCCCCTCTGCTGGGTTTCGAAGGGAGGTAGGCCTCTGAGAGCAAAGGCATCAAAATACCACAATAGAGGGAGATGTCCCAAACAGACCAAAGACACAGTTAAGGGGGCCCAAGGCATGCTGGGACATCTGCCAGGATCCATTCAGAGCAGAAGACCATAGTATTCAGATCTCAGCTTCCAGATGAGTGTAAACTAGGAAGCTGACCAACTAAAGGCATTCTCTACAGCACGTCTGGGTGAGTAGGCATTGGGAGTGTGTATCTGAGTTTAAGAGTATGAGCATGTGTATTAACAAAGGTGGTTGGGGTGAACCGCAAAGCCGAGTGAGGCTGAGCCGGGAGAATCTGCTCCAGCTGGGCACTCCCGAGGGGAATTCTGTAGCTGACTGACCATTGGTATACAGACACAAACTCTCCAGGAGTTAACACAAAGACAAAGAATTCATCTAACATTGAGAGACAGCCCAAAAAATTTTATGAATAACAGCTGACTATTGGGAAATATGAGGGGAGTGGAGATCGTTGCAAGTCAGGAGGATTTAAAAAGGCAGCTTAAAACTCAACTTTTCTTAGCAAGAAACAGGGTGACTCTATGAGAAGACAATGCTGCCCAGAGTTTTTTCTGCCCACCGTGAAAATGTATGTGTAATACCTGAACAATTACGTTTTGCATCTGAATAAGTTCAAGTGCCTATCAGAGTCAATAAATCCATAAATCAATATGCTGTTTCAGATACAATGTACATCAGCATGTCCCCCTGGAACTTGGAATAATTCCCTCCCATATAATTATTTACATATGTGTATAGGTAGAGAGATGATTAGGTATATAGATAGATATAATTGAATGTGGGCTGAAAAGCCAGATTGGGAATGAATTGTGAGGATAGTGCATGCCTGGCTAAGGAACTGGGGGTTTCTCTTTAGACAATAGAAAATCACTGGTATGGAGTTCAGATAAGGACTTTATGGACTAAGCTTCTGTCTGCTTTTTGGAAGCTTGGGGTGAGTTATAAACCGTAAACTAGGAAAGCCCTCTGTAAGGCCAAGTGGACCCGTTCCCATACCAGCCATTAGCTTGGCTCCAGGGAGTGGGGATCCTGAGCCCAGGACAAGGTTCAAGGGACAGTAGCAGCTTAGTTGCAATGTCCTCTAAGGGCTATCCATGACATCAATGTGGCAATGCTGGACCAGATTGAAGCTCTGGGCTTCCTTCCCTGACCTCTCAGGGCTTCCCTCCTGTAGGTCCCTCTACGTCCTGTGAAAGAAAAGAAGGCAGAATTTTGGAAAGAATAAAAATCAAGTTCAGGTCGTAGCAAGCAGTATGCCTAAGGATAACCAGCATTTCTATGACACAAGATGGAAGCAGGATGGGTAGACTCTTAATAGAATTCACGAACGATTGCCGCTCTCTTTGTGGGGCATGCTTCTATTTAGGTAGCCACTCTTTATCCACACAGAGGGAAGTGGTCGGAGACAAACAGGATCACAACCGGACTACTTGAATTTTCTAAATATAACGTTCTGGAGATGATTATACCAACAATAAAGGGACTCCCTAATATTTCTGATGCATTAGGCAGCCGACAGCATGGTTTCAAACATATCTTTAGAATCTCACATTACTGCTTTGGGATCTTCAGAATTGGAGTTCTTGCCACCCGCTCCGATTTAAAGACAGGCAAACTGAGGCTCAAAGAGCTTATGAGAATCGCCTGGGAACTCACGGCCAGTGAGCTGCAGAGCTGTGAATCAAATTTCAACCTTCTGACCCCCAGTCCAGTGTTCTTCACTCCCAGCCACATAAAAAAGCAGTCTTGAATTTGATTCTGCATCAGTAAATTTCGTTTCTAGTAGCTCATTCTGCTCCACAGGCTTTGAGATGCTGCTGACCTCCAACAGAACGGCGGTCAAGGGCCGAGCCACGACCCGGCTCCCCTGGACAAAGGTTTCGGTCAAGGAGCACACTGCCCCACTCACACATTCTTATTTGCCCAGAGAGGATCGTATTACAGGGTCATCTTTGTTCCACTCCACACTTCTGTGTTCATTTATGTACAGAGAAAACTGTGTTTGGGATTTGCAAAGTCTAGCAGAGCATTTCCCTATTTCATCACAGGCCATTTTTTTAACCCGTTGGTGTATCTGTTCTTTACAACTGGAGGATAAGAGTGGAACTGAGTGAGCATGAAAAATGTTGAGGGTATAGAAGGGTCCAGGCTGGCGTTTCCAATAGAGGAAGATACCCTGATAATGTCACTGTATCAGCTCCTTTATTGATTGAGGAAGGTAACTGTTTCAAAGGCAGAGAGAGGGAGAGAGCTTGATTTTCACTAGAAGGGAGGGACCTTGAGGTAACTTATCTTTGCATCTCGCCCCCGTCCCTTGCCCAGCATCTAGAAATGTACTGCCCCTAGACGAAACTCAGTATTATCTGCATGAAAGACTGAGGACCCGGGTGACCGACCTGCTCATCCCCTGTGTTACTTGTTTCCATTCCTAGTCATGGCTTAGGACATTAAATAGCTTTGAATAATCCCTCTAGTTTGAAATTAGAGACGCCAACCCAAATAAAGCCATGGAAGGGGGTCTCTTCTGAACCAGCTCCAGGGGAGATTGTAAAAAGTTATATTTAGAAACAGAGCTATTAATAGCTTCATTTTCTTCCAAGGCTCCTTTTTTCATGGAAGAAGAGGGTGTCAGATGTTCTCAGCCCCTTGTTGCCTCTTTAGGGTTTTGGCACCTTGCAGCGGGCTTGGCCTCTGAAACGACAGTGGTGGTATTACAGGTGTGGTGCAGCTCGAAGGAGCCCTGCGGGATGGATGGAGGACACTAGTGCTCAAGAAGCCAGGAGGCCAGCTGCCTGCATCCTTCCAGCTGACGTTCACCCCGAGACCCTGCGAGTTTTCTGGAATCCTGACTCCTCCACCGAGAACCTCTCCGGAGCAGCGCTTCCCGAAGTATAATCTGCAGCGTGGCAAAGGCTGCTCTTGATGTTTCACAGCTTTGGTTTTCTCACCCATAAAACATGGACAATGGGAACTAATACAGTGATTTGAGGATTAAATGAGATAATACTTGGGCTGAGCTGCCAGGAACTATTGGCTCCCGTTGCTAGCCCCTCTTTAATGGTCAGAAGATACAACAGATCCTTGAGTTCCTGTAACATCTTTTTTCCCACCCTCTTTTCTACCTATTTATCTCCTTTGTTTTAAAATCCCATTCAAGTCCCACCTCCTCTCTGAGACTTCTCTGCAATGTCTGCTTAGCCTCGTGAACTCCTGGGGTTTCTTAGAGCAGAGTGGTCCTGGCTGAGCCAACATTCAGAATGAGCATGTGGGGCTCCTACCTGTCCTTAGGTGAGTTGCTTTGCATGGGAGGAGGACCCAGAAGGGGATCCTTCAGTAGAAAGTTTTAGGTGCTAAGACACCCATCGGGGGTGGCAGAACAAAGAGATGGTGCCAATAGTGTGTGTGGGGGGGGCAATCCAGCCCCTTTGGAAAGGGGGAGAATCCTCCCCACATCGGTATTTCTGCAGGGAACCAGGTTGGCTCTAGAATAGTGAGAGATGGAGGAATACAGCTCTTAGGGGCAGCATTGGGAAGGCAGATTTGGGGACACAGGAACACAGGCTCTGGACAGGCAGCCTTTCCCTGGTGGAGACCAGGTGGATGCCCAGCAGAGCCCAGTGGGAGAGCAGCAAGCCCAGAACTGTTTGTAGAATGAAAGACATTCCCAGAGGGTTCTGAGAAATACCTGGGGAGGATTTTGAGAGGATTTTACATAGACGAAAGGGATGATGAGACAGCAGAATTTATGACCTCATTCATACTCACCAGCTGATTATGCTTCTAAATAATGCAGACCGCCCCGCTGCATAACATCAGCTTACCAGGTAGCGGATAGTTCCTGTGCAGGGATGTGGGTGCTTCCTGTTCAATACAGATTGCCTAATATAGCATTTGGTGTCTGGAACTCCTTTGCCTTCCAGTCTTCGAGCTGCTTACTGTTGCTTGAGATTCAAAGTAAAAAGAGAGAAGAGAACAATTTACTATTTATTGGGACTTTATCATTACCAACAGATCCCGTTCAGCAATTCTATCCCGCAAACCCAACCCCCATGGTCTAGGCCATGTTCTTTCTCTCCTTCCTGAGATATTTAATGATCACAAGGGATTTCTGCCAAAATGGGTTGATTTAGAATTGTGCTAAGAAACACCCTGAAATAACTGAATGGTTCTATTGCATTGAAGAGAGGGTTTGAACTGGTCTCGGTCTAACGAAACAACTGGAACTAAGGTGATAGTTGGGATCAAAGATTATTCATCTTAGTCATCTTTGCTCTTGGTACTTTTTGAGAATTGACACTTTCTTGAGTTATTAAGCCATTACTGCTAGCATACAAGGTAAGGGGCCCAAAATTCACAGAAATTCTGAACGGTGCTTTGAATGTCGGTTTTTTGTGGGGTTTTTTTGGTAGGATGCTCAAATGCCAAGTCATCATTTTCTGAGTTAAGTCACTGATCTTGAAGGTTGCCAGCCTCCTCCTTGAGGTCCATGCTGGCCAAGGAGTCAGCTGGGAAGTCTGGCTGAGCCTTCGGGCTAATGTCTGTCATAGAACAGCCTTTGCTGATGGTTTGGAGAGCTCGCTTTTTGGCCACAGAGAATGGGCAGTGTTCACTCCATAGTGGCAGGACGTGCTCCCAGGATGGATGGCTGCATGACAAGTGTCCACCTCCAGTTCCCTAGAAAATGGCTGGCAGTGCCCTTTCTTTCTACTAAGCACAGGAGAGGCGGTCCCTTCCTTCTCTCTCCCAAGGTAATTACTAGTGCTTTCCCATAACCCACAGCTAAACCAACTCTTCTCCAAATCTCATAAATACAGATGACAGGGAGGAGGCTAGGGCCGTGGGGACAGTACTCATTGCCTGTGGTGTTGTCACCTTCTGTTACCCAGGTGCATGGCCTGGCTTTCATTCAGTGCCCCATGTTCCTGGCACACGAAGGACCTTAGTGTGGTCTGCTGGGGCAAGCTGGCTTCTTGCTTGTGTCAGTGCGGTGTTGGCAAGACATTTCCGCCACCCGGGAGGCAGCCAATACCCCCTGGCTGAGGCTTGAGATGTCCTTTTGTTCCTTACCACTTGGCCCTGGAAACAGTTGTCTTCTGACAGGCTTATCATGCACAGCCTGTTCTCATTGCTCTGTAGCTCTTGCCAGAGAAAGAATAGTGACCTGTCCTTTCCTGATCTTCCTCTCTCCAGGAGTACCTATGAGAAGCTCATAGGGGGGCAATCAGTAAATATTTGCTGAGTGAATTGGATAGATGGAACGGCTTCTGGATCACTTACCCACTTACAAAAGTTCTTCAGGTGGAGGGGAGTCTGACCAATAGAAGTGATACTGAAAAGTGAACTGCAGCGCCTAGGATCCTTTCTTTATTTGTCACCCCAGTGCGGGGGATGACTGGAGGGTTGGCTGGGATGGAGTTGTATGGCCGAGCGCCGCAGGGTCAGGGGATGTCGGGGAAGTTGGCAGGTGCCATTTCTTTTCAACAGCTGCCTGGTGCTAGCCCCTGAACGAGGCACATTAGCTCCATTATTTCATCTCATCTGCCCAGCTGCCTCCTTAGGAGGAAATATTGCCCTGCTTTCCTGGTGAGGGAGCCAAGGCTCAGAGAGAGGAAGTCACCTGCTTGAGGTCATGCAGGCAGGGAAGGGCAGAGCCAAAGTTAGGAGTTACGGCCAAGCTTCTGCTGGTCGCATCATCCCACAGCTGGGGGGCTCCTGCACTCAGGGGGACATCTGGGTGAACCAGGCCCTTCTGAGATGCCTCACTCTGGACTCTTCAAAGAAAGATTCAGAAAGCCTTAGATTTGCAGAGCACTTGAGCATTTTGAGAATGATTTTACCCCCACTCTTTCATTTGCCCCTTACAGTTATTGGTCTCTTATGAACTCCATGTCACCAATAAGAAACTGAGGTATGAAGAGACCGAGGTTTGACATAGCACTCAGGGCATCTGATCATGAATCTAGAACTCTTTTCACTGGGTTTCAGAGAAAACAAAGCATTTTTATAAAGTACAGTTGACCCTTGAACAAGGCAGGTTTGAACTGCGTGGGTCCCCTCCTATGCAGATTTAAAAAAATAAATATATTGGAAAAATCGGGGGAGGTTTGAGATGATTTGAAAAAACTCTCAGATGAACTGTGTGGCTTAGAAGTCTTGAAAATTTTTAAGAAAATTTCGGTATTATTGTAAGAAATATCACCACTTATTTGTTGCTTTTGGAACATTGCCACCTCCCACAGACATTGTCACTGGGCCATCCTTCCATTCTATGAGGCCATGTGTTCCTGGATGAAGGGCATCTGGGAAGACCACTGAATCCTGTGAGCACGTGGCCTTACTGCTTTTCCCATGAAATAACCTTCTTTGATAGAAGCAATGTTGTGTGGGATACGATGATGATGAATAAGGCACTAAGTCCACAGAGAATACTGAAGAAGTCCCTAGAAACATAGAAGGCAGGGAAGACAAATCTATGTCTCAAACCAGCATCTGTTACAGTGAGCACAAATTCTGTTCAACAACCCAACAAATAAACGCCCCAGATTGTTGCTCTACTCCTAAATATGGAATGTAAAATGTTTCTGATTACAGCTATGGAAGTTCAAGATAGCCGGGCATATGGTTTAGGCTTGGGAGACACACTGTCTCAGTGGGGCCTTGAGTGATGGACTGATAATTCTGTTCCTGTCTTCAAGCCAACCCTTTCCCCTCTTCACTTTTGCTTTTTCAAGCCATCACCACTTTTCCCCAACTCCCAGCTCAGCCCTTTCCTTCTCATTCTCTGAAGATGACCTTTCTTTCCTTCTTCAGGAAAGATGCCGAAGCTCTTCGGCCAGAACTCCCACATATCAAGTTACCCTGGGCTGCTTGTCTTCAAGATTCAGAGACGTAGGAACCTAAAAATTCCACCCAAAGTCTTAATTCCCCTCTCTTTCACAGTCCTGCTCAATCAACTGTCCCCTTTGGGATTGTCACGCTCACCACGTCCCTAGGCTTCTGACTCCCATATTGTTAATCTGCAGATTTCAGCCACGTTAAGCAATGCCAACACTCAGCTGGGGAACCTCCCTTGATCCTACATGGCCTTCTAATAACAACGGACTCCTTCCTTCTGGTGAAAGCTTTTCAAAAGAAGGGTCTACAGCCATGTCTTCCTCCTCACTTCTTTTTCACTCCTCAGCCTATAGAAGTAAGTTCTTGATTCCTCTCTCTTCTCTGAAACTGCTCAGATCACAAGTTTCAGCCCCACAGTGTAGTGGCCAAACTCAATGGCCACTGATACCCTTATCTCATTTGCTATCTCTGTGGTGGCTGACAGTGTGGACTTCTCCCTTCTCTCTCCTCCCATGACATCAGTGACTCCTTAGCCATCTGGTTTCCCTCTTGTTTCTTTCCATCCATGTAGCTTCTCTTCTACCTACCCACCTCTTAACTGTGTTCTTCGGAATTGCCGCTCCCAGCCCTTTTCTCTTCTTCCTCTTGCAGTCCCTGAGCAATCTGCATTCACTCCAGAGTTGTTGTTCTGTTGTTTTTTGAACTGTCCCCACATGTCGATGACTCTCAAGTCTATGCTTCTGGCACTGACTTCATTCATGAAGCTCAAACCCATGTATCTAATCAACTCCATAGACACCCCACCGCTAACAAGGCTCAAACTGAAATCATCTCCCTTAAGTCTGCTTCCTACTCGACCAAGGACCGGCCACATTGTCAGAGAAAGCAAAGCACAGGCTGGATGACATGGTCTAGAGGACACTGGCTCAAGGACACAGGTGTGAGGACACAGAAGGAAGAAGAATTTAAGACAGGGAGCACTTCTAGAGGAGCGGGAGGTGAGGCCACAGCTGAGTGTGAAGATGTGAACAAAGGGCAGAGACCTCATGCCTCCAGCAGTCCTTGTTGATTTAATGCACTGAAGGGGCAGTAGCCAGGAGGTCATCTGGTGAAATGGTGTGGGGAATGTCTTGGGGGGGGGGGGTTGGCACTGTACAGTGCTGAGAGGCCACCACATGAGTGTCCAAGAGTAACCAGCCCCAAACTTCTGATAAGATTCGACAGTGGAAGCACCAAAGACCCTGGATGTTGGACCCTCTTTACTGGAACTTTGTAAGAGGGACCAGACCAACAGAAACGGCTTTGAAACTCAGCAGATGCTCCAGTTGCTTTCTGTATTGGAGCCTTGAATCTCCACTGAATAAGTATGAGAATGATTTTACCCCCACGTGTGTTTTATCCCTAACACTTGCTCTCTATCATCTCTGTTCCTTTCTCTGAGCTGATAACATTTGCCATCAGCATTGGAGAATGGCTGGGAGTGGGGAGTTGGTAAGAAGGAGGAGAAAAGAAGAGAAAACATACTATTGCAGGCTTGAGAATTTCTCTTTTGTAAACTTAATGGGAAGATCTGGATTTTTATTGGAAAACATAAAAAAAATGGAAAAGCACACATATTCCGGGGTTTTAGTTACAGTGCTAGATTTGTACAACAGACAAAACCATCGTCGAAAATTCTGGCACCTCCACCTAGTGTCAAGTTCTCAGCCCATGACCCTGGGAATGGAGTCAGCCGTATTCAGAGAAGTTGCTGCCTCTCAAATCACCTTGTTGTCACCATTTGAATGGTGCATCTGCCTCCACAGAGCACAGATGGCATTTGCCTCCACATGAACAGCACAGAATTTCATTTTTCTCATTCCCTATTACTACATTGGCTTCACTTTATCACCCTTTATCACAGCCCACTCTTGTCCTGCCCAAAGCAATCTGCATAACTCTGTTAAAGGTGAGATCGGTTTCTGATTGTTATCTCCAAATTGTGAAAGGAGAGTTGGCATTAAGGAGCCTTAAGTCCTTCCTCTAAATGTGTGTTAAATGCACAGCAAGGTGAGTAATGATTTCATCTTATAAATTACAGGACAATGGACTTAAATGATCGGACTTGTGGGAGAAGGGTGTAAAATGAGTTGCAAGTTAATTGTTTAGCTAAGAGTTCAGTTCTCTCTTATCTCCTCTGTAGCCCATTTCCTTCCTCCAGACAGGGCTCCTGGTGAGCAATCCGTGCTTCTGTTGCCCTGCCTGACTGTGGCTGGGCTGCTTCTGGGGAAGCATTGTAGTGGTGCTTGTACCCTGTACAAATCATGTCATGGGCACAGCATGTCTTGCCCCAGAATGCTTGGCTGCTCGTGGTCCTCATGGCCCTCCAACTCTCCTGGGCAGGGGCAGCCTTAAATGGAACCCAAATGGAACCCCATCCCAGAAGAGCTGCACTGTGACACAATCCAAGTCTTAACCCTGCCCTTGTCAGAGGGTAAGAAAAGCTTGGGGGGGGAGAAAAACATCTCCCAGCCTTCTGCAGTCACACTACGTAATTCTTACCTTATTTACTTGGGTTGCTACCTGTGAAATCTCTTCAGTTCAGGTCAACCAGCATTTTCTTGAAAGCCCTAATAAGTGCCACACCTAGGCGAAGAGCTAGGGATACAAAGTCTTAGCTTTTCAGGGAAAGAAAGCAGAACGGTAGCTAAGAAATCATGACACTATTAATGGATAATCAGTACCATTATAAGACAGGTAAACGAGAGGGCTATTTTGGCCTGGGGTGCCTAAGCAGCTACCACAGAGGTAGTGGCATTTAAAGGAGGAATAGAATTTTCTTGAGCAAACAATGTGTGTGTGTGTGTGGGGGGGTTGCCATTTAATTAATTAATTAATTAATTAACCCATTTATTTAGGGCAAGAGAGAGTGAGGTGGGGGAGGGGCAGAGGGAGAGGGAGTAGGAGAGAATCTTAAGCAGACTCCACACTCAGTGTGGAGCCTGACTCGGGGCTCGATCTCACGACCCTGAGATCATGACCTGAGCCAAAATCAAGAGTCAGATGCTCAACTGACCGAGCCACCCCGGCGCCCCAAGTTGTGGGAGGAGGTGTCATTTATTTTATTATTATTTTTTTAATTTTAAAGATTTTATTTATTTATTTGAGACAGAATGAGAGAGACAGAGAGCACATGAGAGGGGGGGAGGGTCAGAGGGAGAAGCAGGCTCCCTGCCGAGCAGGGAGCCCGATGCGGGACTCGATCCTGGGACTCCAGGATCATGACCTGAGCCGAAGGCAGTTGCTTAACCAACTGAGCCACCCAGCCACCCAGGAGGTGTCATTTAAACAAAGGCAATAACAGAACAAAGTATCTGTGCTCAAGGAGTTTGCAGTCTGTAGTAGGACACACATCACACAAACACACACACACACACACGGCACATTCACACATACATGTTTATTATTCTAAAAAGCAGAAAATGGCCCTCAGCTCAGGGCAAACTTTTACAGAGGGCTGTGTCCTGGCCCAGGAGATGTAATGCCTGTCATCCAAAGCAGGAGGATGACAATTCCAAGTGATGCATTGGTGCAAGGAAGGCTGAATATGACCTGCCCACCAAGAGGAGGGCGTTGAGGCTTTGAGGACAGAGGGGTGGGGTGTGGCTTACTATTTTCATTTAGAGAAGAAACTCTCTTCGGGTAGGATGCTAAAGGATAAGTAAGACTTCAGACATCAGAGAAGAGGGAAAGAAGGCCACTCTTCCTTCCATGCTTGCCAGGGACCTTTCATCCCCTTGGACTCTGTCCCTTGTACTCAAAGGAGCACAGATCTGAACATCCCCTTACCATACATAAGAGAGATCAAAGGAGAGTCACACCAGGAAGTGTGTCCCCTCCTGCCACAACAGCTCCCTTCTCCCCAACTTTCAGAAGCCTGCCCTGCTCTCCTACCCACCTACCTTTGCGTGTTGTCTGAGTTGCTCACATTCATTATAAATCGCCTCTCAAATGGCAGGAAAACACAAAACTCCAACCATAAGCAGGGACTCTGGAGTAAAACTGACGAGCAATGCCTTCTATCTAGAACCAATGCACTTTCCTAAGAGTAGGACTCTTTATTGGAAGCATAAAGTAACAGTGTAAGAAAACGGAGGCAGTCACTGGAGCTTATGGATTGGGATCAGACCAGGGTTATCAAGCACCAAATGTTTATTGAGCAACATGGTTATACAAAGGACAACTTCTCTCCAGGAGCTTATGAGTAGGTTCAAGGTGAAGATGTTAAGTCCATAAACATGTAAGTAGTAAGTTAAGTATAAGCTGATGCTGTAGAATGAATGCTTGTATCCCCCTCAAATTCATATGTTGGGACCTAATCCCCCAGTGTGATGGTATTTGCAGTGGGGGCTTTGGTAGGTGATTAGGTCATGAGGTTGGAGTCCTACAGAATGGGATGAGCGTCCTTATAAAAGAGAGCCCAGAGAGTTCCCTTGCCCTCTACATGTGAGGACCCATCAAGAAGACTGCCATCTATGCACAGGAAGTAGGCCTTCAACCAGACATGGAATCTGCTGATTTCCTAATCTTGGCCTTAACCTCCAGAGCTGTGAAAATTAAATTTCTGTTGTTTATAAGCTATCCAGTTGATGGTATTTTTTTTTTATAGCAGCCCAAATGAGGACAATAGAGATCTTACAAGATGATGTGTGATTAAGTGTCCTAGGCATGGTAGATTCTCCTCTGCAATGCAAGACATGATTTCCTTAGACCCTGTTTCTAGAATCATCATTGTATGAATTTAAAAATAAGTGTTTTTTTTTTTTTGACAGTAAGTGCTTTGAGGTCAGAGTTTTTTTTTTTTTTTTAAGATTTTTATTTATTTATTGAGAGAGAGAGAATGATAGCATGAGAGGGGGGAGAGTCAGAGGGAGAAGCAGACTCCCTGCTGAGCAGGGAGCCCGGTGCAGGACTTGATCCCAGGACTCCAGGATCATGACCTGAGCGAAGGCAGTCACTTAACCAACTGAGCCACCCAGGTGTCCCTGAGGTCAGAGTTTTATCATCCAAACTGGTTTTCTTCTCTCCCTCTGATTGCATTAACATCAGAAAAAAATCCAAAAAAAAGCAGCAGTTATGTAGAATTAAAGAGTAGTCATCTGCAATACTAGCTATGTTATATTATATTTGCATCTTATAATTCAGGACACATGTTGAGAATATTGACTAGTGAATTTACAGAGTATATTGAAACTTCTTTACTTACGAACAGGTTAAGTTCTCAACGTCATTCTTTTTTTTTTTAAGATTTTATTTATTCATTTGAGACACAGAGCTACAGAGAGAGAGAGCATGAGCAGGGGTAGAGGTAGAGGGAGAGGAAGAATCAGGCTCCCTGCTAAGCCAGAAGCCCGATGTGGGACTCGATCCCAAGACCCCGGGATCATGACCCGAGCAGAAGGCAGATGCTTAACCATCTGAGCCAACCAGGCACCCCTCAATGTCATTCTATTTTTAAATCTTGTTTTATTATGGTAAAAACACTTAACAAATTTTTAAGTGTACAACGTTGTACAGCAGATTTCTAGAACTTATTTGTCTCCCTCAGCTGGAACTTTATGCCCCCTGACTAGCAACCCCCATTTCCCCTCCCCTGCAGCCCCTGAAAACCTCCAGTCAGTTCACTTTAAGGTCAGTCTTAAATCTAGTTGTTTGCAAGTTCAGAGTGTCTCCAAATATGCAGCATGGGACATTTTTCTCACCATTCTCGAACTTCTACATTTGTTTCATTGGAGATTCTCTCTCATCTTACTGGGACCTTCAACACTGGTAATATTTCCGGTTATGTCAGATACGATGGGGTTAATACCACTTGCAAAATCCCTAAAAAGCAATAAGCCTTCCACTCTCCACTGACAGAGGTGAAGAGGAGACTTGGTCTTGGTCAGGAGCAACAACTGGCTTTTCCAAATGCTTGTAACTTTATATACGAGGCTCAAAGGGGAGGCGGGGAGACTCAGCCCTAGGACTCACTTGTAGGTATTAAGAATGCTTTCTGAGCTCAGGACCTTGACTCCTTAGGTCTTCAATTCCAGCAATTTTGGGGGCCTGAGGTGCCCACCCCTCCTCCCTTTCAATACTTGCAGCTTCACCAGCAATACTTGTCTGGAGTTTAGTAGGACTAATCTCATTCTGATCTCTCCTAGTTTATCCTAAGAAGCCCCAGCCTCCCAGGTCACTCCCATCTCCCATCCTCTAATCACAATAGGTTCTGCATACCCACTGTTTTATCCTCATCTCTTTCCCCATCCTAACTCCTGAACCTCTCCTGCCATGTTTCTGCTGTTCCTGGTCCATCATCAGCAAAATCCCACATATTTTAATCCCTAATCTTTGCCTGAATCTCCCCTGAGAATAGTGCAGCCCCTGCAAGGGGTGACAATGATTCTCCAGTAGCCTTTGTACCACTGGGCCTGGAAGAGAGCTACGTGCTCTCCATGAATCCTATTGACTCTTAAGGTCCGTTCCCCACCCTCCCTCAGCCAGACATCACCATAGCAGATTATACCACTCCGTACCACACCCCTGAGCATACCTGTTCTCT
The DNA here is from genome assembly GCF_002201575.2 of Neomonachus schauinslandi. NCBI lineage: Eukaryota > Metazoa > Chordata > Mammalia > Carnivora > Phocidae > Neomonachus > Neomonachus schauinslandi. Next base: position 27,285,235 of record NC_058404.1, read on the forward strand.
ATCCACCCCACATCTGCACCTGTGCAACCCAATATGCCTGCAGAAGCTCTCAGCTCCACTGGCCTCACGTTAAAATCACCACTATAGTCCTCGGGGCGGCCTTCCATGCTGTTGGGGGGACAGATTGCAGCACACACAGATCCGTGCACTCTTCCAGAATCCTAGACAATTAGTTGATGATTTCTCTTCCCTCCTCAAACCCTCCTGTCCCGTCTCCCTCTCAGCTAATGACCTTGCTTCTATTTGCTGAGAAAACGGAAACTGTCAGAAGAGATGACTGCTGACGCCACCACCCCATCCAACTCCTCCCACATCTGTCCCCTGTGGCCCCCGCCTGCCCACCTGCCACAGATGGGCTCTGTGCTCCCAACTGAGGACGACCCCTTAGTGTGTGGACTAGCTCTTACGCCCCCTTAAGGTGTCAAGATCATTATCCTAGAACTTTCCCCCTCTCTCACATCACCATTTTTCTCTCTTAAAAAACTAAAGTCTTCTTTTAACTGCACATCTCTCAGCAGCCATTGCCCCACATTCGCCCCTTTCCGTAGCAGAATTCCTTGAAAGAAGTGTCCGTACTTCCTGTATCCAATCTCTCCCCACCCCATTCTCTAACTCTCTAGACGTGCCCACTATTTGTCAGAACGGGCTCTCTTTGAGGCCACATCCCTGAGGCTGATTATGGTCAGCACTGCTCCTCACCTCAGTGACTTATCCACAGCCTGTGATGCAGCTGATCACACCCTCCTCCAGGGAGCAACCTCCTCATTGGGTTTCCAGAACCCACACATTCTTGCCTGTCTTTGTAAGTCACGAGATGCTGCTTCTCGCTCCCCTGTCCTTTGCAGGCTCCTCCTTCTCTTCCTGACATAGGCTCACCTCCTGTCCCTCTTTCCTATCTACATTCCCTCCCTTGGTGATCTTCCCAAGTATCAAAATTTTAAATATCATCTACATGTCCAGGACTCCCAATTTCGTAAATCTATCCTAGACCTTGCTCTGTGACTTCAAACGCCAAAAACCAACTGCCTTCTTGACCCTTCCACTTGGAACTTTGTGGGGCATGTTCCATACTTGAGCACTTGATCCTTCTCTCAGGCCAGCTTTGCTCCAGGCTCCCTAATTTTAGTTGGTAGCAACCCAATCTTTTTGCTCGCTCAGCCCCCAGATATTCAAGTCTTTACTCAAATTATGCCTTCCCGTGGGGCCTATCCTGATAAATTTATTGTCCCCTTGCTCATCCCATCCTCCTTACCTGTTCTAGTTGATGTCCACAGTCCCTACCTCCATTAACATACTATATAATTTATTTACTTACCACGTCAATTATTTATCATCTGTCTCCCTGCTCCCACCCTCACCCCAGCCTAAATGCTAACCCCCACGATGGCAGGGTTTTTTTTTTCTCTGGGCTGTTTATTGATGTATCCCGTGCCTGGCCTGTCCTGTGTGCCCAATGAGTGTTGGTTGAATGAATGAAAATAAGCAAATTAAGTCACAGTGGCCTAAGCTAAAGGCAGAGAATGAAATAACCTTACACGATCACTGATGTTGTCTGTCGGTAGTCCACAGAGTGACGTGACATTGTCAGGTACGGCCCTGGGTCCACGAGAGGTTGAATGTTGAAGTTCGTAAGTAAGGAAGCTTCTCTGATTCTTTTAGATGACGTTGAATCAATTCAACTTCAAATTCAGGGATAAGGGGAGGGCTTAGCTCTCTTACTTTACGTTCGTTGAAAATAACACATGATATGTATTCCTGAGCCTTGTAACACTCAGGAATTTATGAGACTGTTACTGTATACTGAGTAGGGTGCTGAGCATGGGGCTATAGTCTCATTGCTCTACCAGTAACCCAGGGCCAACTGATGCCAGTTGCTACCTCCCTCCCTGTCCTTTTCCAGGTATAGACCCCCTGGCTATTATGATCATCTCCGAGAAGTGGGTAGAGGTCTGCCTCAGCCTCTTGGGCTGGGAAGGGAATGACCAAGTGGAACCGGCTTGTCACATCCCACACATGCTGTTTATGGTCTGTCTCAGGCTGCAGCTCAGAACCAGTCGCTGAACCCGTTCGGGTGGTCTGAACGTGTGGCCCTGGTGGACCTCAGATAAATGATTGACCTCTGTCTTATTGTGACTCTCTCAGCCACTCCTCTGCGATTGGTGGTGGTGACTAATGGACATGATTCCCTCGAATAGGTGACCTGGGGAGATGAACCCACAGAATTCTTTAGGTTAGGTTACAGTTACCCTCTTGATAAAATCCAGAACACACACAGTCAGTCTTTGGGGGCAAGAGAACCAACTGATACTACCAGCGCTACCCACTGTGGACAGGAAGCTGGGCGTTGGGCACCCCCAGACCTGGGGCCCTGCTTCGCTGGAGAACCAGACAGCCAGTACTGGGAGGATCGAGCCGCCGAGGGGAGAGGGCACCAGCAGAGGCACATACAATGGGACCAAGCAAAGAAGGTGGGGAGGTGGGGGGGTGGCAGAGAGGGGCTGGAGACTTGGCGCATTACTGTTCTCTGACCCCAGAGTTTCTCCAATTGTAGTCTTCGGACTATCTGTAAAAGTATCACTTGGAGGATGGGTGTTAAAGACATAGATTTTTTTTTTTTTTAAGATTTTATTTATTTGACAGAGAAAGACATAGCGAGAGAGGGAACACAAACGGGGAGTGGGAGAGGGAGAAGCAGACTCCCTGCCAAGCAGGGAGCCCGATGCGGGGCTCCATCCCGGGACTCCAGGATCATGACCTGAGCCGAAGGCAGTCGCTTAACCAACTGAGCCACCCAGGCGCCCAAGACATAGATTCTTGAGCCTTTGGTTCTGATTCTGGATGGGGTCTGCATTTATGCGAGCTTCCCTGGTGTGAAGTTGGAGAACTTGCAAAATCCCTAAAAAATCCTTGTTGGGGTAGTGGTCTATCCCTCCCGGGCAGGCTGCCCTTGGTGGGCTCTTCAGAATGTGGGACAGTGGCCACATTCCAGGGGATGGCTTCTGCCCAAGCCTTGTCCTCGGCAGCTCTGCCTATCCCCAGGTCCCAACACTCACAGCCCAGCTGGCTGGCCCTAAACCACTGAAACTCAAGGCATCTGAAGCAAAATTCCTCGTCCCTTTCTCCTAACCCTGCTTCCCTTCCTGACATGCACATTCCTTTTCCTCCTCAACCTGGCTCAAAAACTCTACAATATTCTTAAATCCTTCTTGTCCTTTACCCTTCTCTCTACCTCACCAGTTCCCACGTGGGGTAGATTTTTTCTTCACTGTTCTCTTGCCTTTATGGAATCCCTTCCTTTCCCTTTCCCCCTGGCCAAGTTTAGTGTCCCCTTTCTTCACACGGATGGGGTGACCACCCATCCTGACTTGCCTTGGACTGAGGGATGCAGGACTACAGCTGGGAAGGTCCTGGGAACACCAGGATGAGCTGGTCACCCTGTGCCTGGACCATTGCAGCAAGGATGAGGTCACCATCCCCTTCCCAACACACATAGTCTCTCCTCTCCACACCTCACCCCTGCATGCGCTCCTGAGGATTGAATTTCACCGCGCATAATTGTTCCTGACCCTCCCCTAAATCTTCCATTCTCAAATACATAGCTTGCTTCCTAATTTGTTTAAATTAATTACTGTGCCATCCAAGGCCCCCAGCAATGTGAACCTACCTGCCCTACAAGTTTCATCTTCCCCTACACATAATAACCTTTGTTCAACAGAGCCGGCACTTCCCGTGTGGAACGATCTCACTTCTGGGCCTTTGTTTATGTTGTTTTCTGGCTCCAACCACCTACTTTTTTTTTTGGCCCATTCTCACCCTTTGGAAATCTTACCAATCATTTAATTCCCAGCCCAAATGGCTCCACTTCTGGGACGCCGCACATCTGCTCAGCCAGCCAGAGGCAATGTCTAGCCTCTCAACTCTCATCCCGACTCCCTAATACCACCCCAGTGGCATTTGTCACACACGGCCGTGAGATATACCTCCTTGTTAGCTATGTTTTCCCCCTACTTGACACTCTGTCTCTCGAACAGGGACCCTCCACATTTGTTTCTTATCCTTCGAAGCTCACTGAACTTTGTATATGGTAGATGATTAGAAAGCATACCTTCACTCAGGTGGAGGGACAAATAGGTAAACTTTCACTATACTTTATTAGATGGGAAATGTTTGCTCACGGAGGGGGAAGACATCAGGGTCACACATCACTGTGGGGATGGCCTTGCTCCCAGGAATACACGTCAAGTTCACTGTGACTTACAAGGTATACAAATGACATTTACATTTCTCCAAAATTAGGAATAATAGTTGCCAACATTGATTGAGCATGTACTGCATTCCAGGTATTGAACGTTTCATATGCACTAACTCAGCCTCATAGCAACCCCAGGGTTTGAAACTCAGCTCCGCTGCTGGAGTCAGACTCACTGGGTTTCAAACTCAGACTCACTGGGTTTGAAACTCAGCTCCACTGTTGACAGGTTGTGTCCTTGGGAAAGTTGTTTAACCTGTGTACCTCAGTTTCCCAATTTGTAAAATGGGGGTTAAAATAGTAGCTAATTCAGTGGGGTGTGGCAAGGAATATTATACTTCATTGAATCCAAGACGTCATCCATTATAGGATTCACCATTACTTTATGTACCACTAATAGAACAAAACCATCTGCCAATTAAATCCTGAATACTATAGATTGTTAGATGCAGCCTGCGTTAGATGTTAAAATATGGGAAAACATGTGTGGTAAAATCAGTGAAATGTGGTAAATAATTTAAATGAATGATGATACTGTTATAGGCTGAATTGTGTCACCCCCCAAAATTCATATGTTGGGGTCCTAACCCCTAGTACCTCAGAATATGACTGCATTTGGAGATAAGCTCTTTACAAAGGTGATTGAGTAGAATTATTCATATAGATGGGCCCAAATTCAATATAACTGATGTCTTTATAAGAAGAGATTAGGATCCAGACACACACAGAGGGAAGACCTCGTGAAGATACAGGGACATGACAACCATCTGCAAGCCAAGGAGAGAGGGCCCCAGAGAAACAGTTCTGCTGACACCTTGATATTGGACTTTTAGGCTCCAGAACTTTGAGGAACTACATTTCTTTGGTTAAGCCACCCAGTCTGTGGCACTCTGTTATGGCAGCCTGAGTAAATGAATGCGTAACCCCTCAATAAAGCTGTCTAAGACAACAGGACAAGGAACTGAGATCTGGAACAGTCCTGTTCCAGCAGGAGACCTGTCAGCCCAACCTCAGCTGGTCCCTCATAGTCAATAAACGCAGTACCAACTTAGACCTTCCCTTCTGCTTGGGTCTCAATTCATCAAGAAGTCAACTGTTCACTTGGGACAGAAGAGCCATCTGTGAACTAGCACCATTAACAATTGACCTCTCTTTTTTTTTTTTAATTCCATTTATGGAGGTAGAAGGGAAAAGTGTGAGGAGCTTTTGCTTATCAACGCACTACTGGCAGGATTCTGACTAGAGTGCGTGGCCATGCTTAGCTCAGACCGTCTTCATCGAAACCAACAGTGGGTACCTGACATTAAAAAGGTTTATGACAACAGATTGTCTAGATTGGCTAGATCTTCAAATAGGACTGACACCCCTCCCCATTTCTTTCTTCTCGAGTGGTTTGACATTTGTGCATAATATGAAGAAAGATCATCAAGACCGAGACGTGGCTGCTAGGAGGCTTCAGCTCATGTTTGCTCATCTCCTGTATGGTGAAACCCTGGCATCGAGACAAACCCTCATTCACAGCAGAACAAAGCACTAGTTATGTGTGTTGAAATTCCTTAGAGAAAATGTCTTGCAGGCTGTTGGGGAGTACATGAATGCTGGAAATACTTCCCCAAGGGTTGCTCAACGTCCTGGGAAGATAGTCTGCTGGCATCTGGACGCCTTGCCTGGAGAGGGGTTGCAGGACCTAGGGCATGTGGGTCTGGTGAGGACAGAGGGGCATGGCTGGATGGGTGGGCAGAGATTGGGTTGGATGTTTTCTCTGTAATCATCCTAGACCTGGCTGGAGCCAGCTCCAGACTGCCCACTTTCCTGGTCTATTGAAAATATCTAAAGTCAGCCTTGTCACCAAGGCGGCCACCTCCCCCGCTTGGGACCAGAAATTCCTGTTTGTTTGTTTTTTCTTATAAGCCCCAGTTACTTGGGTCTCCTCAGCTTTGACTTAGAGAAGTAAGAGGGGAGAGGAGTGGCGAAAAGGTTTTTGATCAGCATCCAAGGTATGAAATGGTTAGGTGGGAGGTCTGCGGGTATACATTGGAAACGAAATCCATTGTGGCTCAGGCCGTTTGGAGATAACTCCAACAGATGGGACTGAGTTGGCGACCAGAAGGGCCAGCGCAGGCAGATGCGGTAATGGTGTGATCTTAATAAGTGAACACCACTAGAAGAGGGAGGAGAATGGTACTGAGAGAGAGCAGAGCTTCTCGTTGTGACCCCGGGACCAGCAGCTCAGCACCTCCTGGATTAAAATGCCAATGCTTAGCCCCACCACAGACCTGCATCAGGAGCTGTGGGGGTGGAGCCCAGCCGTCTGTGCTCCCAGGAGACCTCCTGATGATCCCGACGCACCCTCAAATCTGATAGGAGCCCTTATGGAATGAGGGAGAGACTGTCCTGGATTGGGGGAGAGGAGGAGAGGAGTGACTCCCGAAAAAGGAAAAGTGACTAGAGCTGCCAGAATCAAAGAATGTGAGTCAAGATCATAGCAGTTCAAGGTTGTCTGGATTCTTAGTTGGCACACGCCTACCACTGACGTCATGCAGAAGTTTTAAGAAGAGACTCAGCTAACAAGAGTAAAAGAACAAATATGGATGCAAATTACTCTCAGAAATTACAAAAAGGGAATTACATTATTACATTGCTGGGATTCACCTGCAGATCCTGGAGGTGCTCATCACTCTCTTTCCACTCTAGTCCTCCCCCTCGCCCTTCTCTTCTCTGAAAGCACAGCTGTCCTTTGCTTCAACCCCTTGAAGTCTGGATCTGTTAATGAACAAAAATCCTAACAGCTATTAGCATCCTATCACTTCCAGATAAGACATTTGCATGTTAGTGACTTTCTTGAATCTGATGGTGAGGATTTCTGAGCCATGGTGGACTGGGCAATGGGGAAGTGTCCCTTAGAGGCCCCTGGAATCACAGGACATACATGACCACTGGCTGCACCAGCAGACCCAACTGCCCCAAGACCAACAGAGAAAGTGAACCTACTTATGTAGGAGCACAGAGGTTTTCGGCTTTACCTCAGGGAAAGAAATGTTTGCTCAAGCTTCTCCTGAAGAAGGCTTCCCTCAGAGAGCAGGCAGGACAGCAGGTGTAGGGGAAGCTGAGAGAACCGGGTGTCTGCTCCTGGGACTGGCTCAGCCACCAACTGACCGTGGGATCCTGGGCCCTTCCCTTAACTCTTCTGAGTTGCTTTCCTCACCCGTAAAATTGAGTTGTTAACTGGGTGGAATTAGGTCAATGTCTGACCAGAAAAATCAGTAGAAATCCAGCTCACTGGGCCTCACAACTGCCCACCTGAATCTGACCCTCTGCGGAAGGACGTGGGCATCTCCATTTCTGAGAAGCCCTTCTGATCTGAAGTTGTAACACCTTCTATGACCTAGGCTCGGCAGTCACCTAGTGTCATTTCTTCTACTGTCACAATCCCTCCCAGGTTCCAAGGGAGAGAACAGAGTCCCCACCTCTTGATGGGGGAGGGTAAAAGTTGCCTAGCAAGAAGAGAAAGCAGGATGGGATATGTTGCTGCAGGCTTGTATTAGGATCCTCCAGAGAAACAGAACCAACAGGTGTACACACGCATACATACACACACAGGTATACACATACACGTATATGTATGTATGTGATTCAAGAACTGGCACATATGATTACGGAAGCTGAGAAGTCCCAACATCTGCAGTCAGCAGGAGAGCCAATGGTATAAGTTCTAGTTCAAGGGCAGGAGAAGACTGATGTCCCAGCTCAAGCAGGCAGGCAAAATTCCTTCTTTTTCAGCCTTTTTGTTCTATTCGGGCTTTCAGTGGATGAGGGCCACCCGCACTAGGAGGGCAACTAGCTTTACTCAGTCTGATTTAAATGTTAATCTCATCCAGAAACACCGTCACAGACCCACCCAGATATTCCCAAATACATGGGCACCCCATGGCCTAGTCAAGTTGATACATAAAATTGACCCTCGCAAGCCATCTCTGAAAAACCCCACCACCACATTCTCAGAGGACCAGAGCACCAGCCCTTTGGTCCCCAGGCAGGCTCAGAGCCTTCTGGCCCTTCCGAGGGATGTTGCTGCTGGTAGGCGTGGGAACAAGATTCAGGCAAAGACATTCCTCCTCAGGGTCCCCATTCCTTCCTTGATGAGGCCTCATAGGTAAGGGAGTCCAGACATGAGAAAGATGACCTAGGGGACACACAAAGGACCCTAGTCAGAGCATTGCCATTTCGGAGGGAAGTCAAGATGCTGTGAGACTCTTGGGTCTTTGGTGACCAGGCCAGCTTACCATGTGGGAATATGTGGGGCATGCTGGTAGGGGAAGAGAAAGCCCAGGTGGTGATGGTGCCAGGAGTGAGATCAGGCATGAATCAGGGGAAGCTGAGAGAACCAGGAGCCCTTTCAGGGCTCCTGAAAGGCCTTCTTCCTTCCTGTCATCTTTATCCTTCCTCCTCGCCCAAGCCCTGGCCCTGTGGCTTCACAACAGCCCAGAGCCAGCATAGGCTGGCTTAAATAAAGGACTGAAGTGTATTAATATGCCACAAAGATGAAAAATGTCTGAGGGTAGGATATTATCTGTTTCAAAGTATAAATGAACACATTGAGAGAGATCAAATAACGTGCAGTGATCATACAGTGAGTGAGTGATGTCGGTTGGATTCAAACAATGTCTGTTGGACTCCAATGGGTCGTTCCACCATACGTTCGTTGCCCTCTGTCAGAGTCCCTCTCACTGGAAGGGGTGGTAGGAAATGGGGAAGTGAGGTTGCTATGAGGAAGCAGCAACAAGAAGGAAGTGGGGGAAAGAGAAATCAGACTTCCTTCATGCAGTTCTTAGTGGCTGTTCACCTTTAAGGGATAAACAGATGGGGGAGGCTGCCCCAGTTCTAGGAACATCAGTGAATTTGGGCAGGAGGTGGTCTTGCAGAGAAAATGGGGGAATGGTTGTGTTGGATGAGAAAGGGAAGGGTCAGGGCCAAGAATGGCTCGCCTCTGCTCATGGGCATGGTCAACCTGCAGGGGCCTGGGCATCAGGGCACAGCGCTTGACATTTTCTCTCTCCTGCTCTCAATTTCAGGTTCCCCAAGAAAACGTTTTATTTATTACCAAATAATTTCCTGGGAGAAGGCCAGAGAGAGCGGATGGTGAAGAGAAACAGGAAATAGGAACTCTGCTCTGGCTTTTGGTCAGGACTAGTTGGTGTTCTAGGAAAGTCACTTCACTTCCGGGGACCCCCAGTGAGTAGATGGTCTCTAGATCCTTCTAGCTCTGAGATGTGGGACTTTCCTCCAGCACTGTGCCTGGCAAATGCTCAAACATGCTGAATTATTGAACTTACTGGTCTGAATGTCCAGTCGCTCAGTGGCAAAGTAAGGGCTCTGTTTTGGGACCAGGCTAAGCAATCACCCCAGCCAGATGAACTTACAGCATTGTTCTTCTGTACCTCGGCCCCGGGGTGTGGGTTTACCCTGGGGCAGGTCACACCAGAGTTCTGACGGCCTGTATATCTCTCATGTAACAGTGACTACCAAGTCACTTTTATGTAACTTCCTGCGGCCAAGTCATCCTTACGAGGCTGCTTGAGAAAGTTCTCCCTCTGGCTTTCCCTTTGTTCTGGATCTCAATGCCACAGTGGGAATGCATACAATGAATCATGGGATGTAGCCTACCAGAATGTTCTGGGTGCTATGAAGAGACCCTGGTGGGGACTGAAGGACGCTCATATCATCTTATATACTCAAGGTTTAGTCACGCTGCCCTCTACTCCTTGCTTTGGCTCTTCTGGACCCTGTCATCCACTCCCTTTCTGTGCCAGACCCACCCCCAGGCACTCCTGCAGCAGGCTTAGGCCTCTCTTCATCCAGTGTCTGGCTGTGGGCTCCCTCATCCTTAGGGAGTGTGTCCCCCCTGAGAAGCTTCCCCGCTGTTCCTCATTCCAGTCCAGTCATTGCTTGGGGGTGTAGGAGGTGGGAGGCCTTGGGGCGTAGCTAAGAGCAGGTGAGTCACCTCCCCAGGTTGATGTGGGGGGAAAAGAATGAGTAGACGTCCTGGTAGGAAAATACTGACACTCAGGGACGAGCATAGCTGAATCAGGCATGAGTCACTGAGCCCAGGGGAGGAGGACGCCCTCTCTGAGAGGGGCCGTGTGTGCATGGGGGCATTGGTGGGCAGAAGAGGTCTGGGAGAACAATGCGACCTACCACCTCAGGGGCTACTGACTGACCATAGTCTGAGAGTAAACTGTGGGTCATTCAGATTCCTGAAAGATCATCAGTCTGCACCAGTGAGGGCCTACCCTGAGGACAGCTCTGGGTGTCTCATCCCCCCAGTTGGTGTACAGTACTGTTGCCTTTGAAAAGGATACATGGGAGGAGGCTAACATTTGCAGGTCAGGGGAGTGGTATCAGACGTCATGGTAGAAGGAACATCTATTTTTCTGGAACCTTTTCCAGAAAGAGCATGGCTACCTGCTGTGTCTAAATGGTCAAGGACCAATCTGAAGGTTAGGGGGCACCAATTTGTCTGGTATGGCCCTTGAAGATCTGTGGACCTATGGCCCCTCGATTTGTTATCTGAGGACAGGAGGATGTAGTCCCAAGGGATTGAGGTCTCAGTCCTGGAAGAACACGAGTTAAGTGAGCATTCATCTCTTTCACTGAAATTCTCTCTTGCTGCTTTTGCAAGACATTTGGTCTCTCACCTCATTACCCTTCTTTTCTCCAGATTGGCTTCCTCAATTTAATATTGACCATCCACATTTCTGTCACATGTGCCATCCCTCTCTGCTCCCTGAGGTCACAGACCCTGGAGTCACCTTGGCTTTAGTAAATTCACTGAGCCCTGTTTCATCCATTTCCTGACGTCCATCCTGCCCCCCTGCCCTTCCCAATCCCACTGTTCTCTCTTCAACCTTCTTTTCTTCTTCATTCTACTCCACCAGACAGCATCGGGCCCTCATCACATCACCTATGACCTAACTGTCGATCTGCAGCTGGCACTTCTCTCCCCCAGACCTCCCTAGGTCTGCTGGATGATGAAATGATGGACTGGGTCCAAATTGCTACATGCAGCTCCTTTGGGATTTTCACGTGGGGCAGTGACAGCTACCTGCACCCCCAAAATCCATTTCCTCTTGCTGGGACCATGGCTAGCCTACATTTACTAGTCTCCTCTGTGTTTAAAGGTCTCATATCATTGAGTTCTAGGCAATGGAAAGTGAGCAAAATGGCCAACACTTTAAGAAGAGCACCAGGGGCGCCTGGGTGGCTCAGTCAGTTAAGCGTCTGACTCTTGATTTCAGCTCAGGTCATGATCTCAGGGTCGTGAGATCAAGCCCTGTGTCAGGCTCCACGCCGGGCTTGAAGTCTGCTTGAGATTCTCTCTCCCTCTGCCCCTCCCTGCTTGGGCATGCTCTTTCTCTCTCTCTCTCTAAAATAAATAAATAAATCTTTAAAAATTTATTTTAAAAAAAGAGCACTAGCTATAAGTAGACAACAATGAGGCTTAGGAGATGTCATCAACAGGATTGGAAGGTGCCTGGGTCCCTGAATTACTGTGAAGAGGAAAGCCACCCTTTCAAGGAGACTGGACTTCTATCCACATCAGCAAGAAGTAAACTTGTACTGTGTTTGAAAATATTTGGGTCCATTTATTATTACAGCTAGGCTAACCTGATTCTCAGTGTGGAGCCCAATGTGGGGCTCAATCTCAAGACCCTGAGATCATGACCCAAGAGTCCGATGCTTAACCGACTGAGCCACCCAGGCACCCCAAGGTCAGTAACGTCTTAATGTGTCAGCTGCAGAGAAGTGCCAGCTGCAGATCGACAGTTAGATCATAGGTGATGTGATGAGGGCCCGACGCTGTCCGGTGGAGTAGAATGAACCCACTTAAGTCCAAAGTCCTCTACCGAATTTTTAAGGTCCTCCCTGCATTGCCCCTTCCCCACCTGGCTTCATTTCCCACTGCTCGCTCCTCTGTCTTCGCCATTCTGGTCACCCCCGTCCTCTGCTGGCCCCGAGCCTTCCTGCTCAGTTCCTGTTGTTCCTCCTGCCCGCCTCCTTTCCTTTGCTTATCTCAGTCTCGCTCTTCCAGGAAGAGCCTCAGTCAATCCTATCCCACACTCATCTCTCCCTTCCCTGAATTAATTGCTTCAGATGTGCTATTTTTCTCTTCCTCCTCATAGGCAACAACTGTTCTTTATGTCTACTCTCAAGGCGGAGTATAAAGTAGGAGTTAAATAGTGTGTGTGTGTGTGTGTGTGTGTGTGTGTGTGACTTGATTATTATTTAGGGTCCTCAGACTTTATTCCTTGCCATGAATAACATGGAATATGCTCTTTAATAAATCATTTGTTCATTCAGCAAAAGATATACGGGGTGTAAACATTGTTATAAAGGGCTACGGTGAAAGCTACAGGGAACACATTTTTTTTTCTAAAGACTTTATTTATTTATTTGACAGACAGAGACAGCGAGAGAGGGAACACAAGCAGGGGGAGTGCGAGAAGGAGAAGCAGGCTCTCCTCTGAGCAGGGAGCCTGATGCGGGGCTCGATCCCAGGACCCTGGGATCATGACCTGAGCCAAAGGCAGACACTTAATGACTGAGCCACCCAGGTGCCCCACTATAGGGAACACATTAAGAAGTTACTGACCTTGGTGTGCCTGGGTGGTTTAGTCAGTTAAGCATCGGACTCTTGGGTCATGATCTCAGGGTCTTGAGATTGAGCCCCACATTGGGCTCCACACTGAGATTCTCTCTCTCCCTCTCCCTCTACCCCTCCCCAGCAAATAAGATAAAATAAAATAAAATAAAATAAAATAAAATAAAATAAAATAAAATAAAATAAAATAAAATAAAATAAAATGAAGTAGCTGCCCTTCAGCATGTACGTCAGCATATGAAGCTCTTGTTTGATATCTTTGTCCTGGTTGGTCTCTGAGGTTGCTCATGTACTTTCACTTTCCCCCTAAATCTTTTGTTCCCTGTCAACCTTGTACCTCCAACACTGAACACTGAGGCTGAACACACCCAGGTTTGGAGAGAACAGGACCTCTAGAACAGAGGGGTCCCACTTGACTTCGAGTCTCACAACTGACTTTCTTTGCCTATTCATCAGGACAGTATTCTTGAAAGTCAGAATTTGCCTCTTTGTAGAGAGAGGGAAATTTTGTCTAAATCCCCAATAATCCTTGGAATGATAAGAACCAAGATGGACTGTGCCTCTATCAAAGAATAGTGGAGAGAGCACATACCCCTTGAGCCCTTCCCAATCCATTGCCCACAAGGGGGTAGACTGGAGCAGAGGAAGTCCTTGACAAGGAGGACATGAAGTGAAATGCCACCATCTTCCGGCTTTCTGGAAGGTGGGATGGAATGTGGGCCTTGGAACAGTATGTCCAGACTTCCCTGCCTAGGAGAGGGAAGGTGTTGAGAGGGAGGCCCAGATGAGAGGGACTTTTGTTCCACTTCTTGTCTGGGGGGCAGCTCCTCCAAGGGTCCTGTCTCCATTGTCATGTTGCTGCTGGAATGTCCTTTCCACTAGGGCATGGATCTTTGTTCACTGATCTTATGAACCTACAACAGTGCCTGCAACATAGTAGGTTCTCAATAACATAGGGGTGACTACGTTAGCATAAAAGTGATTGGAGGCTGCCTCTGGGCAGAACTCGCCCCCTCCCCTGTGGCCTGGGAGGTATCCAAGGGTCTCTTTGAGCCCCATGGGGGGCATAGGGATGAGCGGAGGGAGCTGGGTGGTGGGCTTGTGTCGAGTGTTGCCACAAGGGAGGTTGTAAAGAAGCCCTTTCGACTAGAGGGGCGACTGTCCCCTCAGCCAGTGTCCCGGGGGACACTCATCACCAGTGAGATCCGATGGGGCTGAGTCAAAGAGACTCAGATATTGCTAACAAGCATATATGAGCTTCCTTTCCACTCCTTAAATCGGAGCTGGCATTGGCCCCTACTTCACAGGGTTGCTATGAGAATTAAATACGCACCATGTCAAGAGCATTTGCAGTCTGGCAGGTTGTAATCAATGTCCTTGCTGTGACTTGTTCTCCAGAGATGTGGCGCTCCTGGGGACGAGGTCAGTGGTGAAGAATATTACATTTATTTTGCACATCAGAGTATAGTGTGAATTTTTTTTTTTTTTTTTTGCTACCATAACACTTAAAAGCAACACAATACGAGTAGGGATTTTGTGGTTTACAAAGCACTTTTGAACACTGCCCCTTGAATCCTCTCAACAATGCCACAGCAGGGAAGATCATTTCTATTTTAATTTTGCAGATCTAGAAAGCTCAGTGAGTTTGACAGGCTCACCCAAGGTCACGCTTCTAGCAAATGCTGGAGCCAGCTCTGAAATCCAGGACTCCTGACTCCAATCCCCTTTTCTTTCAACACCATCACTCCTGTAAATGGGCCCCATGCCACCACAGAGGGCAGGACCCTCCACCTACTTCTCGGGTCATGAGACTTCCCTCCTACAAGGAGGCTTTTGTTGAATGGGAGCGGGGTGCTGAGAAAGGAACAGGATTACAGAGGGTCCCAAACATGCGGTGGTGAAAGAACAGATTCTATGGCTAACTTCACAAGCGCTGGGCTCATTTGTACAACTGTCCTGCTTATGCGGCATGTGTCTCACTGATCCCGAGCTCTTACCAAGTGTTCCCACCAGCGTTGTGTGGCGACTGAGCCATCCGCAATCTTGCAGGCTCAGAAGCGGAGATCCCAGACGGCCTTCCCAGGTCCTGCAGAATCAGAGGTGACTCAGCTGTAAGGAACCCCCATCATCAGAAAGTGGAAGTGGCCAGTGGAGGTGGCCAACGTCACGAACAAGGGAAATGAAGTCATACACACTTGGGTAAGCTGCCCAGAGAAAGAAGGACTTTCCCTTCTGAGTTAAGACCCTGTTGGTGGCAAACAACAGAAGCCCAGTTCAGATTCAATAGGGGTTATTTGGTTTTTAAAAAATGGATATTACCTAACATGGGGGTGGTGGTGCTCGGGGGTGTCTCACAGAATCCAGGCCAGGCCATGAGCTGGATCCGAGGGCCGGGAGATCCTCGGGGGCCGGGAGATCCTCGGGGGCCTGGACCTGTTTTCGGGTCAGGTCTGCCTCTCCCTCTCTCTTCGTGGCCGGGCTGGCATCTCCAGCTTCCAGGTTGCCTGCGAGCCTAACGGTTCCCGTGTGCAATGCCAGATGCCCCGCGCAGGGGATTTGATCCTCCTGGGCTGGGGGTCTCCACACTCACTGCGGTTGGATTGGCCCTGGCTGTTCTGAGGGGCACCCACGGGCCTTCACTGGGCCTGGCCTCCAGACTAAGCCACTACACAGTGGTTAGATGCAGGACAGGCCTTTGGGCCACCATGCAGAAAAAAAACGTTCGCATGTGGAAGAGAGGAAGTTTATATGGCCTTCTATTTTTTTTTAATTGCAGACGGACTAAGGTTTTCTTTCCATTTCAGCCTTTTCCTTGCAATCTACCCTGAGGAAGGCTCTCATGCCAGGCATAGAGGTGGCTGCTTTCTGGAAAAGGCAAAAGTCGTTTTTTTGATGCAACCCCCTGCCTAGTGCTCTGACGCGTACAATTTCCTCCATGAGTCAAACAGCCACTCCTTGCACCTGTTACGGGGAGCCTTGGCCATGGGATTAAAGGTGAGACCAGCAAGTGACAGGGCCCCTCAGCCTCCAGATGCAGTTCGAACTCTGTGGTTTGTATTCATTGCCTCCTCTTCCCTGCATATTTCTCATTCGGTAGAGGGAGGCCTGCTGACCCCACAGACTCTCAACTCTGGGGCTCACCTGCTGAAGGAACCGAGTCAGAAAGGTGTGGCCCCGCTTTATGTGACATCTTGGCTGGTTGGGAGTTTTACTCTCTTGTGTGGATGGCTTCTGGCACGCAAGAAAAGTTTGAGGGTTTGTCTCTTCCAATTTCAAGCCACCCCCCCGCCCCAACGTTTAACTGAGGGAGTAACAGAACAGTAACTCTAGTGGGAGCGCATTTCACAGAAAGTTATAAGACTGAGAATTTATGCATGGCATTGAGAAGTCCTTCCCTGGAAGGAGTGTAAGGCAGGTGTTTCTCAACCAGCCTGATGTGGGTGTGAGGGATGCTCAGTGGAGCCTCTGTCTTGAGCTACAGTTCAGGGCTGTCTCAGAGCTGCTTTATGAGCACGTTCTGGTTTGTGGTCACGCTCTGTCTGCTCCTTTGCAGCCCGGGTCATTAAGTCGGCTTCCATCTCCCCTGCTGGCCATCACTAGTGGGGTCCTCCTCCTCTGCACTGAGGCCTTCTGCCCCATTCCCTGCTGTTATCACAGCACAGGGAGGTCACAAAGGAGAACTTTCTCCCTCACGCAGCTAACTCTCTATTATTCAGATCCCAAATGGGACAAAGTCCAAAAAATCTACCATTTCACTCAGCACCCCTAAGTGATTCTCCTCTTGGAATAAACCCAGTCTTTGCATTCATTATGCTTTTCCCTCCTAAGAAAAGCTACTTAGAAAGAAAAGAGGGATGATGTTTATGATCTTTTGCTCAAGATTTATGTCATCACATGGAGGGCAGCTACAGCGATTGCTCTTACTGAGTACATTTTGGTGCCTCATCATAAACAAGACCAGGCCAAGGTCAGACGCAGCAACTGCCTGACCCAAAGCATGTGCTTGTTCTCTTCGGTCATTTATTTTTGGTATCACTATACTCGAGAGAGAAATTGCCCCAGAAACCTTCTGGACAGTATGGTGAGTTAATAGGGAAATATGAAGGTGGCATTTAGGACTGACCCACCACCTCAGATGACTTGATTTGCCCACAGCATTTTTGTTTGTTTGTTTTTGTTTTAAAGATTTTATTTATTTGTCAGAGACAGAGAGAGAGAGCATAAGCAGGGGGAGCAGCGGAGGCAGAGGGAGAAGCAGGCTTCCCGCTGAGCAGGGAGCCCCATGTGGGGCTTGATCCTAGGACCCTGCGACCATGACCTGAGCCAAAGGCAGACGTTTAACCGACTGAGCCACCCAGGTGCCCTCCCTCACAGCATTTTTATCACAGCCTATATCATGTTAGGTAGCGATGATAGTGGCATTTTTGAATATTTCTTTATTCTGTAGAAATTACCCCAGGCTGGCCCCCCACTAACCACTGAGGTACACAATTCGAGGAACTCCAGAAGAGCCAAATAGGCACATGCACAGAGACATAGGGGCCCTGATTTCTCCGGGAACATCCACATCCACAGCAAATCCTTCCCTCCCCCATCCTTATTATAAGGGGAGGGCAAGGCAATCAGCATTTAGGTCCCTGGCACTGGGCTAGGAATTTTATGCACGTTATTGAATTACTTTCATGCCTTCCTTGTGAAGTAGGTTTCATGATTTCCACTATCGTGCTGAAGACCTTGAGGCTCACCCCTGTGAAAAAGGAGCCAGGACTGCTGTGGGCTCTTTCGTCAAGCTCCCCAGCCATCACCAGAACTGGGAACTTCCCTTACTAAGGTTAGGTGAACTTCTAGGGCCCTGAGAAGGGGTTGGAGAGCCTCAAACAACATTGTGAAATGAATGAAGCTTGTATTTGGCTCCTTACAGCAACCCCACTCCTGACAGCCAGCAACCAGTGCCTTCCCCAGCCTTTCTGCGCCTCCTCTCAAACGCCCAGGGCCACCGTCAGCTACTCCCCGAAAGCCAAAAAGGCAAACGGTAGGGTATGTTGGGGGAGGACACTCCAAGAACAAAAAGCCTCGGATCTCAAACGAGCCTCTCTCCTCAAGGAATTTCAGGCTCCAAGACAGGCAGCGTCTACACGTTGTTACGTCACACTCAGCCCCGCCCCTTCTCCAAAGCCCACGGGAAACCGGCTGACGTCATATGTATATGGCGCTGAGCCTCTGTGATTGAACAGTCTTGGTCTTCTGCTGAAGCCTGAGGCTTTGAGAACAGCCCTTCCCCCCGAGTTTGTTTCCTGCACGAAACTAGGCTCTTCGGCCTCCTTTGCACAGCGCAGTTGCCTTATGTCTGCCTCATCACCCATCAGTTCATTGTAGCCATTAAAAGCCAGACGGATGAACAGTGACATACCAGCAGCATGGCCTTCCAGACCAGGGACGAAACAATGTCCCAGGACCACTTCCTTATGTGACATTGTTCCGAAAGGGTGAGTCAATACAATTAGACGACAGAACGAAGGAATGTAATATAAATATTTTAAAAGGGAAAAATATCATTATTTACAGATGATCTGATCACATAGTTGAAAAACACGATGAAAGGATTTGGAAAATTGAGTACAGTAAGATGGCCAGATTTTTTTTAAGGCAAAATCAGTGTCCTTAGAGGGAATAACAACCCATCAGAAAATAAAATGTAATAGGCCCCACTCACAAAGGCAGCTACAACAATAAAATAAAACAAATAAATAAAATAAAATAATAAAATAAAATATGTACAAGACAGATGAAGGGAGTAGTAAAACCCATTCAAGAGACATCAAATAAAGCCTGAATAAATAATGGGATATTTTGTTCTCAGATGGGCAACTTAATATTGTTTGGGGGATTTCCCAGATATTCTGATAGTGACTTCTAGTTTAATTGCATTATAAGCAGCAAGGATAATTTGGATGATTTAAATTCTTTTAAATTTGTTAAGGTATAATTCATGGCACAGAAAAGGGTTTATGGGAATGTTCTATGTGCACTTGAAAGTTATGTGCATACTGCTCTTATTGGATAGAATACTTTATAAATATTAATTAGATCAAATTGTTCAAGTTCTCTACAGCTTTGCTGATTTTCTGTCTACCTGTTCTATCAGTTATTGAGAGAGGAAGGTTGAAATCTCCAACTGTAATTGTGGATCTGTCTATTTCTCCTTTCAGCACTGTCACTTTTTGCCAAGAATATTTTGAAGGTCTGTTGTTTGGTGCATTCACCAAGGAGGTATAACAATCTTAGACATATATGTGCCTAACAACAGAACTTCAAACATACATATCTTCTTGGTGACTTGACCTCTTTATCATTAAATAGTGTCCCTGTTCATCTCTAGGAATATTCTGTATTCTGAAATCTACTTTGTGGTAATTAATATAGTGATTCCAGCTTTCTTATGCATTATGTATCTATTTTTTTTGATCATTTAACTTTTTTAAAAAATTTATTTATTTATTTAGGGAGAATGAGAGCGGGGCTGGGGAGGAGCAGAAGGAGAGGGAGAAACTTAAGCAGACTCTGTGCTGAGTGCAGAGCTTGATGCAGGGCTCCAATCCCACAACCCTGAGATCATGACCTGAGCTGAAACCAAGAGTCAGATGCTTAACTGACTGAGCCACCCAGACACACCTCATCCTTTTACTTTTAACTGATCTTTGCCTTTATATTTAAAGGTAGCTTCCTTTGGACAGCACATATTTGCGTCTTGCTTTTCCAATAAATCTCTTTTAATTGGTGTGTTTAGACTATTTACAATTAATGTAATTATTAACAAGGTTGAATTTAAATTTATCATTTTACTACTTTGTTTTCTATTTGTCTCTTTTTCCTTTATTCTTGTCTTCCTGCCTTCTTTTGTAGTAATTGGATTTTTTATAATTCCATTTTATCCTAATTATTAGCTTTGTCTCTAAAGCTTTTTGGTGATTGCCCTAGGGCTTATAATAGGCATCATTACTTATCACTGTTTACCTTCAATTAATATTATTTCATTTACTGCATTACGTAAGAACCTGACAACAATAACACAAAAAATGGAAGGAGTAAATTTGAACCTGACAACAGTTTATGTCCAAATTCATTCCTTCCATTTTTTGTTATTGTTGTCATACACTATACTTTTACATATGTTATAAACCCTACAACATAATGTTTCTATGTTTGCCTTATGTGATCAATAATCTTTTAGAGCAATTAAAAATAAGGAAAACGTATTTTACTTTTGCTTTTACACTTTCTGGCACTCTATTTCTTTGTGTAGACCCAAGTTTCTACCTAATATTATATTCCTTCTGCCTGAAGAACTTCCTGCAATATTGTCTGTAGTGTAGTTTGCTGGCAAAGAATAATCTCAGGGGGCGTCTGGGTGGCTCAGTCAGTTAAGCGTCTGCCTTCGCCTCGGGTCATGATCCCAGGGTCCTGGGATCGAGCTCTGCAGCAGGCTCC
Organism: Neomonachus schauinslandi; assembly: GCF_002201575.2. Taxonomy (NCBI): domain Eukaryota; kingdom Metazoa; phylum Chordata; class Mammalia; order Carnivora; family Phocidae; genus Neomonachus; species Neomonachus schauinslandi. The sequence goes on from NC_058404.1 coordinate 27,305,631, forward strand.
CTGCTCAATGGGGAGCCTGCTTCTCCCTCTTCCCCCCCTGCTCATGGTCTCTCTCTCTGTCTATCAAATAAATAAATAAGGTCTTAAAAAAAAAAAGAATCTCAGATTTTGTTTTTCTGTTAAAGTCTCTATTGTATCTTATTTTTTGAAAGATATTTTTGCTAAATATAGAATTCTAGGTTAACAATTTTTACTTTTCTCTTTTGGTATTTCAAAATGTCCCTCCAGTATCTTTTTTGGCTTGCACAGTTTCTTATGAAAAGTCTTCTGTAATTCTTATCTTTGTTCCCCTTTATATAGTGTGTCTTTTTTCTCTGCTTGGCTTCATAATTTTCTTTTCCTTTCATACATAAGTTGACATTGGGTCATCTTTCTTATAATTTTGTAATAAAATAAAACTGAATCTCTGCTTTACTCTTTACATCAAAATAAATTCTAGATAGATAAAAGATTTCAATGCCAAAAAAACATGGAACTATAAAAACACTAGAAGAAAATATGGATATTTTTAAAAATTTGGGGTGGGAAAATTATTTATGAGCATGCTATAAAATTCAAACATCATAATGACATCGAAAAATTTTAACACATTGGGCTTTAAACTTCTCTGAGCCAATATCAAAACAGAAGGTCAGAAACAAATTGAAAAGTTATGGACAACATATGGCAAATTTTGTCACTTATATGCCAAACAAAATATTTATTTATATATTAAAGACATCAATATCAATAAGGAAAAGGTGAATAATGAAATAAAAGATAGAATATCGGAGGAAGCAATCCCAGAAATAAAAAGCAAATAAACCTTTGAAAAGTTGTTTGTTTTTGTTACAGAGAATGCTAATAAAAATATCCTTTTTTTAATCTTATCAGATTGGCAAAGATTAAACAATAACACAGTACTCGATGTTGAAGAGGGCTTAGGAAAACAAACTCTCACAAACATCTTTTGTGAGTTTTTAAACTGATAAAATCTTTTTGAAGGGCCAGTTGGCAAAATGAATAAAAATTTAAAATTCTGAATACCTCCCTTCAACCCAACATGCTGAGAGGCAGCACAGAGCGGTGGTTAAGCACATGGGATTTGGGAGTGTCTGGGTGGCTCATTTGGTTAAGTGTTTACCTTTGGCTCAGGTCATGATCTCCAGGTCCTGGGATCGAGCCCCTTGTGGGGCTCCCAGCTCAGCGGGGAGTCTGCTTCTCCCTCTCCTTCTGCCCCTCCCCCTGTTTGTGTTCTCTCTCTCTCAAATGAATAAGTAAAGAATCTTTAAAAAAAAAAAAAGCACATGGTAATTAGCATCAGACTATCTGGATTCTAATCCTGGTTCTGTCACATACTTGCTGTGTGACACTGGGCAATTTACATAATCTCTCTGTTTTACTTTTATTGTCTGTCAATCGAGGATATTAAATACCTACCTCATTAGGTCATCATGGGGATTTAATAAATTAGTATCTATAAAGCAATTAAAATGGTGAACGGCACATGTTGAATCTACATCAATATGAGTGTTTACTATTAATATGTCAGTCTTCATGAAAGTCCTCCTTGAAATCCTTGGGTCATCCAAGCAAAAATCACCTTGTAAGATTTTTTTTTTTTTCTGTTAATTACCAGAAGATAGTCTAAATTAGTTGAACCTGTAGGTCCTAAATTTTAAGTAAGATGGTGTGATATTTTAATAGTTTAGCAGTTTGAACTTAGGTGCAGAGTTGTTTGAATCTTATAAGTGCACTTGACATTTTGAGGATCGTTGGCTTACTTGTATCTCAGCCCACAAATGCCTGGATGCTTTCCTTAAGAGCCATGACAGTGTTCTTACACCATAGATGAAAGAGCCATCTGCTCTTGCCATAGGGCCAACCCAACGTGATAAGCCATGCCCTCCATTCTGTGCCACCACTGTTAAATCTGCTGAAAGAGGCTGATAGAATTGTTGTCCCTCTCCTGAATGATGGAGACACAAGACTCCTTAGGGACCTACAAGTAAGGACCCATGTGACTAGATAAAAGGCATTTGCCCTTGGTAGCACTTTTGGAACTAAGAAATTCTTCTCTTACCACTGAAACAGGCAACAATTCCACTTCTAGGAATTATCTGAAGGTGATAATTACAAGTACACAAAGATGCTCAGAGTAGTAAAAACAACTCAAGTGTTCATCAATGGCCAGTTGTTTAAATAAACCATGGCTCATCTATGCAATATTGGTTCAGCCATTACACATATTGTTGTGGATCTACATTGAACACAAGGGAAAGATTCCATATCATTGGATAGATCACACTGGTTGCATGTGTAGTGTGAGCATTCATTTATTTTCTTCATAGACCTTATATCCACTTAAAATTATATATTTTTTGTTTGCTTATTATCTGTTGCCCTCACTAAAACAACATCAGGGAATTCAAGTTTACTGCGATCCCCAGAATCTTGAACATCATAGACATTCAAAACTGTTCGTTGAATGAATAAATGAATAAATGAATTCTACTTCTGTACATTATGTATCTCTATTTCTATATATATATATATTAAAGGGAAATGTCTGCGGCCACCTGGGTGGTTTAGTTGGTCGAGCATCTGACTCTTGATTTCGGCTCAAGTCATGATCTTGGGGTCATGGGATTGAGCCCCGCATGGGGCTCCATGCCTAGTCGGGAGTCTGCTTGAGATTCTCACCCTCTCCCTTTGCCCCTCCCCCTACTCGAGCTCGTGCGCTCTCTCTAAAATAAATAAAATCGGGGTGCCTGGGTGGCTCAGTCTTTAAGCAGCTGCCTTCAGCTCGTGATCCTGGGGTCCTGGGATCGAGCCCCAAATCAGACTCCCTGCTCAGCGAGGAGTCTGCTTCTCCCCCTCTCTCTGCCCCTCTCCCCTGCTCAGGCTCTCTCTTGCACTTGCTCTCTCTCTCAAATAAATACATAAAATCTTTAAAAATATGTATTTAAAATAAAATCTTTAAAAAGAAAAAAGAGAGAAACGTCTAGAAAGATAGTTTGCCCAAAGACTGGCAGTGGTTGGCTCGGCATGACAGAAGCTGTCTCTCCCTCCTCCCCAACTCCTTACTCCCCAGCTACATATCCATAAATACAAAATGATGTACAAATATATTCTCAGTGTATAAACTTCCAACAATATGGACAAAAATGATAAAAATAAAAAGAAGTTCCCTTTCATTCTGTCCTCCTCCCATCCCACCAATCCTGCCTTTCTTCCCAGAGATCAGCACCGTTATCAGTTTTGTTTGTATGTTTCGAGACTTGTGCATACATCCACATGCATATATAGACAGACACAGCTTTTTTGGTGTGTATCCTTTAAACAAAAAAGAACTAGTCTGTAATATCGTTCTGCAATTTGCTTTCTTCGTGTAACAGTATATATTGAAGTGTTTTCCATATCACTACATATGATTCTTTCTTGTTCTTTTTAACGGCTCGGCAATAATCTATAATATGCATGTGTTACCTTGTTACCTATATGGATGTTTTCTGGTTTATTCTGTCACTCCCCCACTGATGGGCATTTAGGTTGGGTCCGCTCTTTTGCTAGCTCAAACTACTGTTGTGCAAGGCATCTAATTTGATTGCCTTTGTGACCACTCTGTGTATTCTTGGGGTAAATATTTTGCAGTGAATTTTCCAGATGAAAGACTGCATGTATTTTAAATATTGATAGTTTCTGCCAAACTGTCTTTCCCAAAGGTGACACCAACTTACTCCACCACTAATATTAGGTCAGAATGCCATTTCTCTACTCTTTTATCAACCCTGAACTGTAGTACTAATCTTTTAATGTTTGGCTGGTTTGACAGGGAAGAAACTATATCTTTGTATTGTTTTAATTTGCATTTCTCTGATAAATGGCAAGATTGAACTCTTTTACCTATGTTTATTAGACATTTTTTTTTTCTAGAAAATCTGTGTTTATATTCTTTGTTCATTTTCTTGTTAGGTTGCTTGCCTTTTAGTCAAAGATTTATAAGATTTTTAACACATATATTCTGATTATTGATTTTTTGTTACATATTTAAGAACCTCTCTTTCTCCAGAGCAGAAAAATAGGTCCCTACATGTTCCTCTAATAGTTTTTATGGTTTTGCTTTATATATATTTAGCACTCTAAAAATACATCTGGTATTTATTTGTGTTTATGGTGTAAGATAAAGATTTAATTTTGAAAACTCCCAGATGAATAGCCAGTTGTTCTAATACTATTAACTGAATACATTGTCCTTCTCCCCATTTGGAACACCACTATTGTCAAGTGCCAATTGATGGCATGATTTTTACTTGACTCTATTATACATATTTTTATTCTTTTTTCTTTTTTTTAAAGATTTTATTTATTTATTTGACAGAGAGAGACACAGTGAGAGAGGGAACACAAGCAGGGGGAGTGGGAGAGGGAGAAGCAGGCTTCCCGCCGAGCAGTGAGCCCCATGTGGGGCTCAATCCCAGGACCCTGGGATCATGACCTGAGCCGAAGGCAGACGCTTAACGACTGAGCCACCCAGGCGCCCCTACATATTTTTATTCTTAAATAGTTTCAAAAAAGCATGCAGTATTTTTAAAATTGGAAAGGGCAGTTTTTTTCAAAGTGAATACATACTAGCAGATAATATTTAAATACCATGCAAAATTATTAATGACATAGTAATTTAAAAATTCAAGTGTTAGATTTTGATGTGTAATTCATCTCAATTATGTAAATACATCTATATATACCTAGAGGCAGCAAAAGGAAAATGAGTAACATACTAACAACTCTATATTATAGCATTCAGAAAGATTTTAATTTTCTTCATGGTGCTTTTTTTGTTTTTGTGTTTTCCAAATTTCAAACAGTAAACATATTATCTTTATTCTGTAAGAAAAGCTAAATTACTTAAGACACATGTAACAATTGACTCTAAATTTTTCTTGGTCCTCCAAATCAGGAATGTAGACATTTTTCCTCTTAGAGCAGTTGATAAGCAGTCAGTAGAAAATCAAGATGTTGACTTTATAGTGTCATTTTTCTTATGCTAATATTTTCTTTTATCTTTGAGGTCTTAAACTTGTTGTTTTCGTTCCCAGGCTCATGCACTTGTGCTAACTTTGAGTTCACTTTAGCCTTCGTTATACTTTATTCCTTGTACCCTTGAAATGTGTTTATCACCCGAGTGGACCTAACTGGGGTTTTCTTTACTTTCACAAGCACTGTTTTCATTCCTAAGCCAGATAAACAACGAAGCCATGATTTCCCCTAAACCAAGCTGCCTTCCTAGTTAGGTAGTAGGAAGGAGGGTACGAAATCTTGAAAGAATTATAACCCAGGAGTCCTAACCTTGGGTTATGGATAAACAACTCAGTGACTGATCAGAGCCTCCTTGGCTCCATCAGCTCATGGGAAGACAGCAGGTTCAACTTCTGCAAATTTGTAATCAACACGCCAGGAGGATGCCTGGGTGTTGAATAGCTGGGCAACGCCGCAGAAGCAAGAGGTGACCAACCACACCCCTCTCCCCGTGAGCTTTCCCCCCTTGAAGAGAAGGGTCTAGAACCTTGGCAGACTTGTCTTCACTCAGCTTTTGGGGGATTGTGTACCTGTTCTTCAGTCTTTCTGGTTTTTAACCATGGTCCCAACTCAGGAGATGGATATGAAGCAATCAAGAATCAGTTAAAGGAGATATCACCCAGTTTCTTTTTTTCTTTTTTTTTTTTTTAAAGATTTTATTTATTTATTTGAGAGAGAGAATGAGAGACAGAGAGCATGAGAGGAAGGAGGGTCAGAGGGAGAGGCAGACTCCCTGCTGAGCAGGGAGCCCAATGCGGGACTCGATCCCAGGACCCTGGGATCATGACCTGAGCCGAAGGCAAATGCTTAACCATCTGAGCCACCCAGGCACCCATGATTTAGTTGCTTTTAAAGCCTCACGAGATGCCCTTGTAGCAGAAGAGATCTTACTTTCGAAATAGGGGTGGCTTTTTCTTAAGAAAGAGAGCATTATCCCTGGTCTTCCAGAATTGCCTTCTCCTTTGTTGTAGGATCTATACAAATAAACGTGGTCTGTTTGCCCCTCCCTGTGGATTAGGAAATACCAACCTGGTTCTGGGGCAATGGTTTAACCCTACTCCTGGGTCCATGCCATGACAGGCTATGATTTGGACCCTTCTACTTACAAGGCTCCAATATAGGTTTGCTTCTATTCAAACCCATGCCTTCTTTTCAAGTCAATTACTCAGCTAAGGATTGGGATAGAGAGAATTAATGGAAATTGTAGAAAATGAAGTTCAAAAAAGCTTGATTCTCAACCACTGTCCCTCATACTCGGCCCTTTCCTTTATTTAGGCCCTTTATTCTGACAACTTACTCTTTCTGAACGTGAACTTGAGCTAAGGCTGTGGGACTGCTGTTGGCTTAACAATCGTTCCAAGCGTGCTAGACTCCCTGCCTTAACGCTGTTTACTTTGCTGGAATGTGCTTCCTTCCATGTCTGCATGTCCAAAAGCCACGCACCCTCTTCAAGGCTCTGTGTAAATATCTTCGCCTTCATGAAACCTTCCTTGGGTCCCTCCAGGTGCCACCTGGAAGACAGCAGCATGGTGGCCGAGAGCAAGGACTCCAGGACCAGACCTCCACAGTTCACATTCCTCCTCTGCCACTTCCTAGCTCCAGGACTTTTGTAAAGTTTCTTAATATGTCTGGGCCTTAGTTTCCCTCTCTGTAAAACGGGGATCATAATAGTACCTATCTCATAAATTACTAAGAGCATTAAGTGGGCCAATTATGCCACGCAGCATAAAGTAAGTTCTGTATACGTGTTTGCTTAAATACAATAAATAATATTTCCTCCTCTGAGCTAGTAATGGTATTTCAGTGATATCTTCTGTAATGCATACCAGTTTCTACTTTCTAGTCTACAAATTATCTTCTCTCCCTTCTTAGATGGAAAGTTCTGGAAAAGAAATTTGTGCCTGATTCCTGCTCTATATCCCTCACACTACCTCGCACATGGTAGGCACTGCATAAATACCCACGGTGATTGCCGCGGCTTGAGGAAACCTGTAACTCTCAGAGAGCATCATGGTATTGTCTTTCCTGTGCAAAAGGAGTTTGGTTCTTTCTCAGCCATGCCCTTGGATCATGTTCTAGAAAATGTACTTCCTCTCAGAGAAAACACATTGGAATGTATATCCTGCCAAGGGTCCATTCATGCCATGGCCACTGGAAGCTCAGTGTTGCAATGAGGAAGTGTGTCAAGGCTGGCTTCCCAGGATGCCTGCTTCCTGGTGGCATCACCACAAGATTCAGAAACTTTTGTCAGCTCACTCAGGAATAATCTATTTGCTCACAGGGGCCTGGTTCCTTCATGCCCAACTTCCAAGATGTTGTGTAACACACCAAAATGGCAAATCATCAATTTTCAGCATTGAGAAATAGATCTCCCAGGGAGGTACTTAAAAGTTCTTGTTGGCGGGTTAGCACATTCTCTTTCCAATATGGAAATTTATTTGAAAAGGCAAATCAATATCAGAATGTTGCCCAGTGGGCATAGAGTTGAATAAAGAAGTTAGATATTCAAGCTATGATTGCTTAGTATTCTCATTTTCACCAGAGGGAATGCAAACTAGAAGGGGCAGGCTGCTCCACTCTCAACAGCCCTGGTGACACACTGGCAAATTCTGACAGTCCTTCTATCCCTTTCCAATATTCTTGGCCAGTCATTAAAACTTCCATTATGGCATTATTCTCCTATAGTGGATATGTTTCAGTGTCCAAATTTACAATTTATCTTTCATAAAGTGAGCCCTTCTAAGGGAAGGCCTTCCTTTTGGAAAGGTACTCTAAGTCCTTGGCTAATATTGAGAAAATGCTCTAGCTTCATTAGCAACACAGTAAGATCAGTATTCAGTGTGTAATTTTTTGGAGGGAAGATGGCAAATATCCATTCTTGTTAATCTCAGGTCCCGTTGGTGATGTGGTCTAACCTTCATCCCATGTTTCAGAGGTACCTTGTTTGCTTGTAAGAGCTTCAAAAACCTGAATCTAGCAGGCACCTTAATTTCACCAGGAGGCAAAGGCTTCCCATTCAGCTAGTAGTTTCCGTTTGTCAAATCTAGTCCTAATTTACCAGATATCGAGTTCTAACACCAGTAGGCTCTATAGCTAAAGAGGTCATTTCTATAGTTTTGGCATATGCAATGGCACTTTCCCCAATAAGTGGGAGACTCTGCAGTTAGATAGCAGTGTTTTGGTTTTGTTTGTTTTGTTTCAAATATAGCTGAACTCCTTGATTGATAGTGGAATTGAGTGCATGCAACATGCCTTGAGTCTAGAGTTTGCTGATAGGCTACGCTCTCCACACCACCCTCAGTACCACCCAAGGTCCCAGGAACAAGATGGCATAGTCACAAATGTCCCCCTGCTCTCAGCTAATCAAGTAATCTCTATGACTTCTGTTCTCCCCACATCCTCAGCCATGCCAGGTCACTCTCTGAGAATGAGTCCTGAGTTCTCTTTTAGAGAACTGAGCTCGATATGAAGCTTTTATTTGAAAGGCAAAAAGAAAGCTTATGTTTTAGGGCGGTATTTCAAAAAAGAAGATTCCTAAAGTGTTTGTGGTTGAACATGATTTCAGTTGCATTAAAAATTCTGGGTGTGTGGGGCGCCTCGGTGGCTCAATTGGTTAAGCACCTGCCTTCGGCTCAGGTCATGATCCCGGGGTCCTGGGATGAAGCCCTGCCCAGGGGGGAGTCTGCTTCTCCCTCATCCTCTGCCCCTCCCTCCAGCTCATGAGTGCACACACTGTGCTCTCTCTCTCTCTCATATACATAAATAAAATCTTTAAAAAAAAAAAAAACGTTGCTAAGAAAGTAATCTTAAAAGTTCTCATCACAAGAAAAAAATTTGTAACTGGGTGATGACGAACGTTAACTAGACTTATTGTGACAACCATTTTACAATATGTACATATATCAAATCATTACATTGTACACCTAAAACTAATACAGTTTTAGAATGTCACTTACATTTCAATTTTTTAAAACCTCCCTCCCCCAAAAAAAGAAAAGAAAAGAAGAAAGGAAGGGATCCTCAACAGATGGGGAGGGGATGCTCAGAGAAGGTGCCCCGGAGCAACTGTTTTCTACACCAAAGTCTGAGGGTGAGGAGGAAGAAGCCAGATGGGGAGGAGGAGGAGGAAAAGGACTCACTTGCTTCCATGGTGCGTCTCGCCGCAGTGAGTTAGCAGGTGCTGTGTCCTCGCCCTCTGGGAATGCCCTCTACACGCTGCTCTGCCCAAGCCCTCACCCCCTCTGCCTGCTGAACTCAGTCATCCTTTCATTCTGGGGGCAGCTCCATCCCCTTCAGAAGCTCTCCCTCACCCAGCAGAGGCAAAAGGTCTTTCCTCTGTGTCCCTAGGTTTTTATCCTTTAAAATTGCAATTATCATACACTGAAAATGCATGCTTGTCAGTCTTCCCCACTAGATTTCAAGCTCTTAGAAAGCCTACTCACGTGCTCCTATGCACAGTGCCCACCCGGTACAGGGCAGGTATCCAATTAATACTGATACTTAAGGAAGGGACTGGCCTCAGGGTTTAGCCTACAGATCTCAGAAAGTGCTGTCTCAAAAGCATTCCTGCCACATTTGCTTCTTCGGATTATATTTGAAGACTTTGCATTTCTAAAATCAGTATTAGTGAAGACCTTAGGGTGGCCTCTGGAGAGAGTGAGAAGGTTAACCTCGCCAGGAGAATAGACAGTCGCCACCCTTGAGGGCGTGTGGCTGGAAGCGGAGGCCCGGGGCCCAGGTCCAGCTGTGCCCCTCTCCCCCCCCCCCGAAGCTGGCGAAGGACGGAAGCTGCAGGATCCCGAAGCTCACATCCCCGCTGTGGAAAAGCCCAACGACCCCAAGAGGTGTGCCGAGGGGATGGACGGTGAGAACCAACTTCCCCTGCACTTCTGGTGACTTAGCTCGGGCTGGATGACAAGTTAGGAAAGTCTGGAGCCAGACAAATATTTGGAGATAGAGTGAGAAGAAAAAGATGAACCAGCCGTCTGTGTGGGAGCAAGGAGACCGTACTGTGCTGATGTTGGCTGAGCGGTGGTGTGGTGGTGGCGCCATCTTTGGAACGAGGGGAGGCTCCTTCCCAGGAGGAGCCTCCGTGTTCTCGATCAGACTGTTCTATTAACTAAGTTACAAGCATTTCTTTTAAAGCTGGTTTTTAACATTGAACTCGTATGTTAGAACTAGTTTTATTCAGCTAGAAATTTTACCAGCCCCCAAAGGGCCATAGTGACCTGCATTGTCCTTGTCGGAAGGGACCCTTTTTCCCTGCTCATTCATTTCCTACTCACATCTAAAGAGTTATCATTTCCATTTGAAAAATATCTACATTCACAGCAACCGCCCAGGACATCGATTTCGGTTTAATCATACAAATGATATGATAAACTCCACTGGCAGACGGAGAGTGTCTAAAGCAAGAATTAGCTTAATTAGCTGCCCTTGTTAACATGCTCTCAATTATGAACTGCTTTTGTCCACCACATTTTATCTGTGGTAGAGAGACAGACATCTCCCCTCCTTCTGGGCCAGGCTCCCCTCTGTGCTAGAGAATTTTTTATACTGCTCCACTTAGACCCCCAGTCATCTCAACAAACCTGTTCATTATGAATTTTTTTTTTTTTTTTTTAATGGAAAGACCTAGATGTGGCAGTTGAGCCCAGGGCTGGAAAGCATGTGAATGTCAGGTGAATGGTTGCATGAAATGTTGCAAGTGCATTTTCTTTCCTAACCACCCTGGGCCTCAAAGTCCTCATCTAGCAAATGAAAGCCTCGAAGGAGGCAATTTCCAGAGTTATTTCCAGGCTTTTATGGTTTTGAATCTACCTAAGCTTTGTATCAACACTGTAGGAATGGATGAGGTTCTTGCTGTGGGGAACCCCATACTAGGGAAGGGACTGAAAGGTCCCCAGAGCCCAAAACCCATCTAGGACCAGGCAGGTCCTGACTCAGACCCAGGAAACAGGGCTGCACACACTGCCGCTTACATGACTCGCCCTGACGAACCAGGGATGGGGCCGTGCAGAAGGAAGCTAGAAAGACACTCCAGCTCTTCCTGCACCTGCCCGTCCGAGACCCTCCCCACTCCTGGAGGCCCGAGGGACCACCACTAGGGGGTGGGCTGCCCCCTACCCCTCCAGCCCCCTTCTCTCCTCCCGCATCTCTTTAAGGATGAGCAATCGACTGGGGGAGTGAGCCAGCGGGCTGCAGGGCAGAGAAGAGTGTGCTCTGAGCAGAGAGGAGGTTCAATAAGGGAACATCAAGGAGAACCCCCTTCTGGGTACTGCCCGTTGTGGAAGCCATTAACTGCATTTGGCGTCTGAGATGCAGATGAGAGGTGGAAGAGAGGGCTGACTTTGGGGGTGTGGGGCATCTCTCAGTGAGAGCTTGAACTCAAGAGGGGGAAAATATGGGTTCTTCTGAGTCTTTCCTTCTTCCCTTCCTTTACGGTGCCTTGAGGCTGGGTCAGGGCAAGTGGCCGGCTCCCAGTTTGTCTCTCGTGACAGAATGAGATTCAAGACGAGCAAGTGGGCTCAGAGGAGGAGTGTGTGAGTGGCTAGCAGTTCTGGGCTGTGTCCACTCCTCTCCCTGTGTCGGCACCCCAGGAAGCTAAGGGGACCAGTCAGCCTCTGAGAGTCATGTGCTTCCCTGAAGCTTATACGGGGCTTTAAAAGAGGCAAAAATGAGATGATGATGCAGAAAAAGGGGGGCATTTTTAGTGTATTCCCCAAATCCGCAGAGGAGGAGGCATTTTAGCAATGGCTATTGCTAAAAGTCTCTGTTCCTCAACCAAAAAATTAATTCTCAAAAATCCTTCTCGAGTGCCTACTTGGAAAATCAACTGAGATGCTTCTAAAAAAAAAGCTTTACTATGAGTCCTAAAGCATTCTTTCTGACTCTGCCTGCCTGACCCTACCTCATTAAAATTCCAGATGTCGGAAGGAGGCTACGCTCCATTCCATGATTTAAGGCCCCCTTTGTTAGTTCAAAGCGACTTCCGCTGCCCTAATGTGAAGTGCCAGGTTCATGCCCTTAGCTGCACTCCATTCAGAAGGATGCCAGGTGGGCCTGTCTCCAGAGCATTGTGATTTTTCTTAAGACAAAGCGTTTTCTGGAGTAATTGGGCCCCCAAAGTATGTGTGAATCCCTGGAAAATGTGCTGGGGTTTTTTTTTTTCCTACAGGGCCTGTAACTTTTATCATATTCTTAAAAAGAAAGAAAGAAGGAGAAGAGAAACGCAATGCCAAACCCGCTCCCCCCAGGTCCACGAGGGACTCACAGCGCAGGAGCCGGGTGGGGCCATTCCTGTCCTGTCTCTGCTCTGTCACTGTTCTCCCTATGGCCCAAATGTTCCACCTACTTCTCCCCAAGTGGGAAACCGGACCACAACTCCTGCCCCACCCCCCCCACCCCCAAGTCATTTGAAGGCTCTCTCTTGGGCTGCGCAGCCATCCATTGCCAGGCTGGAGAATTCTGGAAGAATAAAGCAGCAGGGGCCTTCAGAGAAATACATGCCCACCTTGCACCAAGCACATCCCAGAACAATTGCAAAGGGATGTCCCAACAGATGCGCACACCCCCCTCCTCCCTTTCCCCAGCCCTGCAAGCGGGCTTACGCACTTTGGCCAGCCATTATTCAGGCCAAGACAAAACTCTCAGCTCACTTCTGGGAGCAGAGAATAGGGAGAAGCCATTGTGGGGTCTGGAAATGGGGCGAAGCCCCCTCCTTAAGGTGAGGAAGTAGGGGTGGGGGTTGGGGGTTGTGAAGCTGGGGTTCTATAACCTCTATGGGAGAAATCTCAAGCTCGCCTTTCTGCTGCTAGTTCTATTCTTTTTCCTGTTTTTGCAAAATCGAAACCCTTCGGGTTTGTTTGTTTGTTTGTTTACCACTTATGGATATATTTGCTAATTTGCTAATAATATTGCCTTCAAGGGACAGGAAGGAACTGGTATTTGGTGACTTGATTTTGTTTTAGATGGAGGGCCCATGGGAGGAGGTGGGGGTGTCTGGACAGTGATTAATGGAACGTTTGCTCATTTCTCTCTAGGGTTTCTCTTTTGTTTACTCACTGCCCACCTCCTGAGACTTTCCTCAGAGACAGAGAAGGGCTACCTCGGTGTTTTGTTTTGTTTTTTTAAAGATTTTATTTATTTATTTGACAGAGACAGACACAGCGAGAGAGGGAACACAAGCAGGGGGAGTGGGAGAGGGAGAAGCAGGCTCCCCGCGGAGCAGGGAGCCCAATGTGGGGCTTGATCCCAGGACCCTGAGATCATGACTCGAGCCGAAGGCAGACGCTTAACGACTGAGCCACCCAGGCGCCCCCTACCTCAGTGTTTTAAGACAACTGAGCAGGGTGCTTTTGTTCGTTGGCTGTGCTGGTCTCAGCCCCCATTCTCCACTGAACCAGAGGGGTCTCTGCTATTTCCAAATGCTTCAGTGTTGTGATGTGACCGGTTGAAGGAAAAAACAGTGGGTGAAAAAAAAGGGAGTTCTCTTTGGATCTATTCTGGCCTTATTGGATTTAAATTGTGGTTGGAAAAACTGAGACTTAGCTTGGTACTGGAAATTGAGAAGTGGAAACAGAGTGTGAAGCTGGGGGGTCCTTTCTAGCAATGAGGAGAAGGGAGAATGAGAGAGATTTTTTTCCTGGCAAAGTAAAGCTATTCACCAGTTAGGATGGGACAAAGATAAATTGGGTGAGACAGTTTGTATAATGGAATGAGTGCTGAATTGGGGGCAAAAGGATTGAATTTTAAATCCCAAATCTGCTGCGAACTAGCTTTGTGACCTCTGGGAATAACTTCCTTGAATCTGTTTGGCATCTATCCGGTAGGAATAGTAATGTATCAGGATGGTTGTACTTGCAAATAACAGACAACCCAACTCAAAATGAGTTAAATACTAGAAGAAATGAGTTAGCTTATAGCTACTAAAATGTCCATGAATGGCAAAACCTTCAGGCATGGTTTGATCAGGGTTCCAGATGCGTTTCTCTCTGAGTTTCTTGTTTCTGCCCTTCTTTGCTTGCTTTCCTCTTGAGAGGAAAATAGCAGCAATAGTTCTATGCCTTCCAGTGTGCACATCCCCACGCCAAGATTAAGGTAGAAAATTTCTCTTCCCCAATCACTGTGCAAAATTATTGGACCTCACTTCGACTGGACTGACTTACATCACATGCTCACTCCTAAACCAATCATTTGGCCTTGTGAATGCCTTGCACTAATTGTCCTAGGCCTAGGCCATACATCCTTCTCTACACCAACCACTACAGCAAGAGGAATGGAATTGCTGTTTGATTTAGACTGGTTGTTCTAAAGATACCATCCAAACAGCACAACTGCTTCATGGTAGAGAAGGAGTAGGCAGCTGATGTCAACTAAAAGTGGCGTCATCCCCGAAGGACTTTTTTTTAAAAAGATTTTATTTATGTATGTATTTATTTATTTGAGAGAGAGCACATGTGAGCGGGCAGGGTGTGGGTTGAGGGGAGGCAGAGGGAGAGGGAGAATCTCAAGCAGTCTCCATGCTGAGTGCAAAGCCCAACGTGGGGCTCCATCTCACGACCCTGAGATCATGACCTGAGCCGAAATCAAGAGTCAGACGCTTAACCGACTGAGCCACCCGGGTGTCCCTCCATGAAGGATTAAAGGGAGAATTAAATAATTTAGCATATATGAACATTCCCAACAGCAGCCCAGCACATAGGAGATGCTCTCACATTAATCAAATCCGAATTTAAGGTGAAATATCCTATATTAGTTTTCTGTTACTATATAACAATTTATCACAAGCTCAGCAGCTTAAAACAACACCCATGTGTTAGTTCACAGTTCTATAGGTCAGGAGTCTGGGCCTGCTATGCTCGGTTTCTCTGGTCAGAGTATCACAAGACCAAAATCAAGATCAAGGGCATTCTCATCTGAAGCTTGGGGTCCTATTCCAAGATCATACAAGTTGTTGACAGATTTATTTCCTTGGGATGACAGGTCTGAGGTCCCTGTTTCCTCGTTGACTGTCAGCAGATAGTCACTCTCAGCAACTACAGACTCCTTTTTGGTTCCCCGCCATCTTCAAATAGAAAAGGTTGCACTGAACCTTTTTCATGTACCAAATCTCTGGGTCTCTAGACTCAAATTTCATGGGCTCCTGTGATTATGCCCTCCCATATAATTTCCCTTTGAATAAACTCAAAGCCAACTGATTAGTAGCCTTAATTACATCTACAGAGTCTCTTTTGCCATGTAACATAATATAATCAATCACACAAGGGTGCTATCCCCTCATATTCCCAGGCTCTGCCCCCACTGAAGGGACCAGGGGCTGAAAGTCTTGGGGGGCTGTCTTAGATCCTGCCTACCACAGAACAAAGACCCAGTTATCATAACATGTATTGGTCACAGTGCTTGGCATTATAGGACAACAATAAATATTGGTTGAGTGAATGAATGAATGAACATGGTTCCCAAGGCCCTTCAGGATCTGGCCCATTCTTATCTCCTGCAAACTGACCCCAAATACACACACACACACACACACACACACACACGTCTTTCTACACTGCTAGACCGATCCTGCTAGGCCTTCAGACTCAGCTGCCTCTGGCCTCTTTGATCCTTGAAGCCTGGGTCAGGAGTCTCCAAGCTCCCATAAGCACCCTTATCACATCATTTAGTAGAGGGTGGCAAGTTAGCTCCCACACAAGATGCTGATTGCAAGGAAAATAGGAACTCATCTCTGCAGGCTGGTTTGGAATGTGACTGGCCGTGAGTTTGACACATACTTTTCCGAAGACTCAGATTTTTTACACCAACTGCACCCTTCAGTCTAGCGTCCCCTTACCATTCTGCCAGTCACTTGACTTTAGACCCTGTTTGGCTTCAGAATTCTGCTCTCATCTGCCTTCTCGTCAACTGAAAAGAGCTTGGGTTAAAGCACATAGTAAGCTGCAAAATGCCATCTGGCTGGTAGAAGCAGGATGCCGTAGTAGGGTTGGATATGAAGCCGTGGCATGGGCAAGTGCTTCTCGTGTTTCAGCCAGGTTTTCAGTGGACTAAATGAGTATGCCCCTTCCCCTTTACTATACCACCTGCAGATTTCCCTGTGACGCAGGTAGCTCGCTGGAGGGGTGGCAAGGAAGAACATTGGGCATCTTACAAAATTCTCTTCCTGTTTAAAAGTCTATTTCCATTTCATATATTTTGGGGAGGCAATACACCATCAGTGCTGAGAGCCGGGTGGTAGGATGAGATTAGCATGGCTACAATTTAGCAGGAAATCCTGAACTGGACTCTGTTTCAGTTGTTTTATGAACTTGGACAAGCTCCTCCTCAATCTCAGACATGCTGCTAAGCTCTGGAGGTTAAAAAAAAATGAGGAAATAGTTTCTGCCTTTGTGGAGCTGCCAGTCCCAGGATAGAGATCAAAATGGAAGCAGAAAAAATGACCTATCTTCTGGTATATATTAGAACAGAGGTGATGTGGTATAGAGGAAGGAACCAGTATGACAGTTGACTTTGACCTTAAGTCTGAGTGGGAGTTTGCCCGCAGGTGTAGGAGAAGAAGGAATTCAGGCAGTGAGAGCAGCTTTGGAAACAGGTACAGAGGCACCAAGAGGAAAGGGAAGCGGGAAGAGAGTGGCACTGGTTGAGGCTTTGCACGGACATGGGTGCACTCGGGGAGCCAGGGCAGAGTCTTGAGAATGGGAACACAGGAGGGTAATGGAGCCATGGAAGGAAGAGCTCTACCCTCTCAGCCAAACACAGGTGGGGAAGAGAAACAACTGGTCCAGGAACACAATGGGAGTAGCTGTGGTAACAGCCTGGAGTTATTCAAATGTCCCCCACATACCCCACAGTCTCCACTTCCTTAGCACATTCTTTCCTTGTTGGGGCACCGCACCTCCACCTTGGCTAGCTAGGTAGAGTCAACAAGGTAGCACAGGAATATTAAGGACTTTTGAGGGTGACTTGGAGTGCTTAGAAAATGTCTGTCAAACTAGTTCACCCCAGGAGGGGGGGCGAGAGAGACCCAGAGGAGAGAGACCTAGAAGTCTTGGGTGTTGTGACAGCCCTCTGGTGGGAATAAATCAGTTGGCTCCCGTGGGAACACTTTTTTAGAAGCTCAGCCTCAGATTTCCTACAAAGAGGTCAGGGAGTGGGACCACATATTGTGAAGACTTGTTTTGGCTCACAGTTGTGGTGGGTGGCATCACTACTCCCCCAGGGAGTCTGACTTTATGTGTAAGGGAACTCTGAATATTTCTTAGCTTTTTGAGAAGAAGGCTTTAGGATGGATATACCATCACCAAAACCACACTTGGTTCCTTACCAAGTGACATATAAAGACTGTGCATAAAAATGTATAATGATCATTCCAGTCAAGGTCTGTAGATCTTACAAATCATCTTTCAGGGGGGATAGATCTTACTCTGTAAAGTACAGATTCCTCATTGCTGTTCACTTTCAACTAACTTAACCAAGCTCCCACTCTGTTCCAGTTACTATATCTGGGCCCTGGGGAAAAGCTTTCCTTCCAGTAAGTCAGGGCAAAAAGACTTAGAAAGGTTAAATAATCCACTCAAGTTTACACAGATAGCAGAGGCAGGATTTGAGCTCACGTTTCTAGATTTTAAGTCTAATAGGTATTTCTTTCATGGGTTCTCATAGAAATCGAGTCACTCAAGTGATCGTGTCATTCATGGCCTTCAATAAAGTAGTCTTATTCGTGAAATGCCACAAGCTCTTGATGGGTATTTGATTCCTTACATAAGATCTCATTCTCTTTTTTTCTCTTTTGGGTAATAGAATGCCATTCCTACCTACGACCATCCATTATGTCAGGACACATGGCTGCCTGGCTAATGGCTATATTTCCTAACCCGCCTTGCAGTGAATTGTGAGTGAAAGTGATTTGTGTAATTTTTGGATCTTGCCCTTTTAAAAAACTTATTAGGCATGCACACACACATGCCCCTCCCTCAGTGTTTCTTCCTTCCCTCCGGATGGAAAATATTGGCAAATGGAGGAACTTCCTTGAACTTTGTGATGGAAACCATGTGTTGATAACAATGGAGCCATACTGACGCCCATGGGCCACCAACCTCTGGACTGCTATGTGAGAGCGTATCAGTTGGTTATTGCTACATAACAGACCATTGCAAAACTTAGTGGTGTAAAATAACAACCATCTTCTATTTCTCATGGGGAGGTCTGCTCATCTGAAGTGGGTTAATACGACCTTGGCTGAGCATGTTGACACATCTGTGACCAGCTAGAAAATCAGCTGGGAGTAGGGATGACATGGCTCTACTCAAAAGAGTCTCTTATCCTCCAACAGGCTAGTTCAGCCTTGTTCTCATAGCTAAGGCAACAAGTCAAGAGAGAGAGGGTGGAAGCATAAAAGGTCTCTGGAGGTCTATATTTGGACCCAATAAACCATTGCTTCCACCATGGTACACTGGGTAAAACAAATTGTAAGGCCAACCTGGGCTCATAGGTCAGAGAAATAAACTCCACCTCTCAATGGATGGAGCTGTAAAATCTACATTGGATACAAGGATGGGAGGAGAATTGGGGCCAGTTTTGCAATCAGTATACCCCAGGCCAGCATCTGGCCATAAGTGTTCACATGCAAGATATACTCATACCCCGCCAAAGATCTCCAAAATCTACGTCTCATTATGGCATTGGATATTGTTCTAAGTCCAGGATCTTGTGACTAACATCGGGTCCAAATGTGGTTCCTCTTGATCCAAAGACCTATGAACTAAAAACACAACTTATCTGCCTCCCACACACCCAACATGCAATGATGAAACAGGCAAAAATAAACACTGCCCTTTAAAGATAGGACGATTGGAAGGCACCGGGCTTTGACGCTTCTGAAATCCCCTGGTGCACATATTCCCATTTCCCCCACTATGGAGTTGGGCAATGGTCATGGCAGTAGCTCGTCACTCCATCGTCTCCATGGCTCTGTCCTCTGGGACACCCTTCCTTTCCCACCACCCTCCTTAGCCACCTCTGAAGAGGACATAGGAAAATGTGCCATGTGAAACATTGGGGACCTGCCTGTAAAGCACTGGGGACCCAGAAACCTTTGACATTTTTGAACAATTTTAATTCAGAACATTTAGTCCAAACAGGAGGCACTTTTGCCTTTAAAATTCCTTTGGAAATTTCATGGGATTACATTGGATCTGATTTGAATCCCCTCTAGTTGACAAATTCTTTCTGAGACATGCCTGGCTCTCTAGACTTATTCTCAGCTACTTCTGGCATTCACACTGCAATAGGGTGGCATCTTTAAGACTCCAAGAGCCCTACTGTCCAGCTGAGAGAATATACCAGGCACTGCCTTCATTCTTTCCAAGGTCTTAACAAAGGGTCTTATAACTACGGTCTTGATTTGTGGTTTACTCTAAGCTTCCATCTTTCTGGCATTGCCTTGGGTTTGGTTTCTTTACTGGTTTGAGTCACTAAAGATGAGCAAGTTCTATTTTCCATCCTAGCTTGTTCTGTACCCTCTGTATTCCCTCTAAATTCAGCTTGCAAGCTGGCCAGTTCTTTCTTTAGCAGTAGACAATTTCAAGTTCTGTCTGGAATTCTCTTTGCGTGAGTCGAAAATTCACAGGATACATTTATCTCTTTCAACCTACCGTAGGCAATGATTTCACCAACTGTTTTGCACTATTGAACATGGGCTACCATTTTTCCAGACTCCTACAGTTTTCTGCTTATTGTCTGGCCCCTAAGCCAATGCCACATGTTTTAGGATTTTGTTGCAGCAGCTTCTCAGTTATACATAGCAACTGTAATTTCAGTTAGATATTGCTGTGTAACAAATCACCTCCAAACTTACTTGCTTAAAACAGCAACCATTTTTGAAGCTCATGATTCTGCAGATCAGCAGTTTGAACTGGGCTCAGCTAAGTGGTTCTTCTCTACTTGGCTGGTCTCTTTCATTTGTCTGTGGTCAGTTGTGGATTTACCTAGGTGGCTCTACTCTTAGAGATTAATCTGACTGTTGGCTGGGTACTGTGACCCTTCCTCACATGTCTCATTCTCTAGGTTTTTTCCCACATCCCTCTAGCATGCTTACTGGGATTATTTTTATGGTAATGCCAAAGTTTAAGGGCAATCAGCCCAATTATTCAAGAGAATAAATAAAAATATTCAAGGCCTCTCAAGGTGTAGGCTTGAAATGCATTCTGTCACTTCTGCTGCATTCTACTGGACAGAACAAGTCACAAGCCTGAACTGTTGAGAGCGAAACTATGAAGTTATAAGGCAAAGGGCACAGATACAGGGGACCACTAATTGAGGCCATTAACATAGTCAACTCCAGGAAGAGAATCTATTATATTTAAATCTCTGTGCTTTGTTACAACAACATAGTTTGTATCTAATAAACTTACTAAATGCCCAGCAGCATGCTTGTGACCTTGCTCCTATTTCCAAACTTAACAGGAGGAAGCAGTGCCCACTGGCGAATATATACCCACCTCTGTCAAGCTTGTGCTTTTCTCCAATCTGGTCCTGGCTTTTGGTGCAGAAAAGGATCCTGGCAAACATGATTTTTTAAAAGATTTTATTTATTTGTTTGACAGGGAGAGACACAGCAAAAAAGGGAACACAAGCAGGGGGAGTGGAAGAGGGAGAAGAAGGCTTCCCGCAGAGCAGGGAGCTGGATGCGGGGCTCGATCCCAGGACTCCGGGATCATGACCGGAGCCGAAGGCAGACGCTTAACAACTGAGCCACCCAGGTGCCCCCAAACATGATTTTCATTATGATGTACATAAAGTGATTAGCCTGCAGCCCTAGGGAAATGTAGCATGTCAGAGATTCCAAAATAAAAATACAAAAAAACCCATTCTGGTCCCTGTCGACGATACCATCTTTAAAAAGCAATAATTTGTCTTCAGAAGACTCTCAAATAGGCTTTCCACTCAAAGCCAAGTGAGGGTGCTCTAATATGCCTTCAATGGAGAAAATTTAAAACACTAAATATTTTTAGAAAAATGTTACTGATGCCCTCTGCTCTGGGCAGAATTGTGTCCTCCCCACCCCACCCCCTGCATTTCCCAGATTCATGCACTGAAATCTTAATCCCCAGTAGCTGAGGATGCGACTTTCCTTGGAGAAAGGGTCTTTAAGGAGGTAATTAAGTTAAGATGAGGACATTACAGTCATCTTTAACCTAATATGACTGGTGTCTTTATAAGAAGAGAAGATTAGGACCCAGACACACACAGAGGGAAGACCATTTGAAGATATAGAGAGAAAATGGCCATCTACAAGCCCAGGAGAGAGAAGGCAGAAGAAACCGATTTTGTCAACACCTTGGTCTCACACTTCCAGCCTCCCAAATTGTGAGGAAATAAATTTCTTTTGTTTAAGCCCCCCGGTCTGTGGCACTTTGTTATGGCAGCCCCAGTAAACTACTAGAATCTCTAAGATGTTGATGAATTGGGGTTCTTTTTTGTCTACATTAACTCACTTTGAGTGTACACAAGTTTCCTCGTCCAAGTAGATAGCAGAGCTCGCTAATATTAATAATAAAATTTTGTTGAGTACTTACTATTTGCCGAGTACTTTGTTTATGTGTATTTTCTCCTTTTGTCCTCAAGGCAGAGCTATAAGTACTATACTATGCCCGTGGTTTTATTTTATTTATTTTTATTTAAATTCAATTAGCCAACATATAATACATCATTAGTTTCAGATGTAGAGTTCAATAATTCATCAGTTGCATATAACTCCTAGTGTTCATCACATCATGTGCCCTCCTTAAATGCCCATCACCCAATTACCCCGTCCACCCACCCACCTCCTCTACAGCAACCCTCAGTTTGTTTCCTATAGTTAAGAGTCTCTCATGGTTTGTCTCCCTCTCTGATAACATCCCATTCAGTTTTCCCTCCTTCCCCTATGATCCTCTGTGCTGTTTCCTATATTCCACATATGAGTGAATACATATACTAATTGTCTTTCTCTGATTGACTTATTTTGCTCAGCATAATACCCTCCAGTTCCATCCACACTGATGTAAATGGTAAGTATTCATCCTTTCTGATGGCTAAGTAATATTCCATTGTACATATGAACCACATCTTCTTTATCCATTCATCTGTCGATGGACATCTCGGCACTTTCCACAGTTTGGCTATTATGGACATTGTTGCTATAAACATTGAGGTGTATGTGCCCCTTTGGATCATTATAGCATCCTTTCTTGATTAAAACTCTCCACAGCGTAGGGATAGAGGGAACATACCTCAATATCATAAAGGCCATATATGAAAAGCCCACAGCGAATATAATTCTCAGTGGGGAAAACTGAGAGCTTTTTCCTAAGGTGAGGAACATGACAGGGATGACCACTCTCACCACTATTGTTCAACATAGTACTAGGAGTCCTAGCCTCAGCAATCAGACAACAAAAAGAAATAAAAGGCATTCAAACTGGCAAAGAAGTCAGACTCTCACTCTTCACAGATGACATGATACTTTATGTGGAAAAACCAAAAGACTCCATCCCAAAATTGTTAGAACTCATACAGCAATTCAGCAATGTGGCAGGATATAAAATCAATGCACAGAAATCATTCGCATTTCTATACACTAACAATGAGACAGAAGAAAGAGAAATTAAGGAATCGATCCCATTTACAATTGCACCCCAAACCGTAAGATACCTAGGAATAAACCTAACCAAAGAGGTAAAGGATATGTATTCTAAAAACTACAAAACACTTATGAAAGAAATTGAGGAAGACACAAAGAAATAGAAAAACATTCCATGCTCATGGATTGAAAGAACAAATATTGTTAAAATGTCTATGCTGCCTGGAGCAATCTACACATTCAATGCAGTCCCTATCAAAATACCATCGACATTTTTCACAGAGCTGGAACAAACAATCCTAAAATTTGTATGGAACCAGAAAGACCCCAAATAGCCAGAGGAATGTTGAAAAAGAAAACCAAAGCTGGTGGCATCACAATTCCGGACTTCCAGCTCTATTACAAAGCTGTAATCATCTAGACAGTATGGTCCTGGCACAAAAACAGACACGTAGATTAATGGTACAGAAGAGAGAATCCAGAAATGGACCCTCAACTTTATGGTCAACTAATCTTCAACAAAGCAGGAAAGAATATCCAATGGAAAAAGGACAGTCTCTTCAACAAATGGTGTTGGGAAAACTGGGCAGCCACATGTAGAAGAATGAAACTGGACCATTTTCTTACACCGTACACAAAAATAGACTCAAAATGGATGAAAGACCTAAATATGAGACAAAAGTCCATCAAAATCCTAGAGGAGAACACAGGCAGCAACCTCTGTGACCTTGGCCCCAGCAACCTCTTGCTAGATACATCTCCAAAGGCAAGGGAAATAAAAGCAAAAATGAATTTGGGGGACTTCAAGATAAAAGGTTTTTGTATGGTGAAGGAAACAGTTGACAAAACCAAAAGACAACGGACAGCATAGGAGAAGATATTTGCAAATGACATATCAGATAGAGGGCTAGTATCTGAAATCTGTAAAGAACTTATCAAACTCATCACCCAAAGAACAAATAATCCAATCAAGAAATGGGGAGAAGACATAAACGACATTTCTCCAAAGAAGACATACAAATAGCCAACAGACACATGAAAAAATCCTCAACATCACTTGGCATCAGGGAAATACAAATCAAAACCACAATGAGATACCACCTCACACTGGTCAGAATAGCTAAAATTAATAAGCGAGGAAATGACAAATGTTGGCAAGGATGTGGCAAAAGGGGAACTCTCTTACACTGTTGGTGGGAATGCAAGCTGGTGCAGACACTCCAGAAAACAGTATGGAAAGTTAAAATAGAGCTATCCTACAACCCAGCAATTGCACTACCAGGTATTTACCCCAAAGATGCCCGTGGTTTTAAATGAGGAAACGGATTCTTATGTGACTACGGGGTTAAGTGACATGCCCTGAGTCTCCCAACTGGCAGGACTGGATGTCACCCCTCTCAGCTGGGAAAGGCCTAGGCTTTGAAGTCAGATGGATTTGAGGTCAAATTCTTGTTCTGCAAATTACTAATGATGCTGTCTTGAGTGGTTGACTTAACTACTCTGAGCTTTAGTGTCCATGACTAAAAAAATGGTCATAATAATGCACAGGTCATTGTGATGGTGAAAAGATAAAACACACCTACCAAAATGTTTTAAGAAGCCTAGCACAATCCCTCTTACATATCAAGGGCTCAGTGAATGTTGGCATTTGTATTTTAAGACCACATTAGGCCTCGTTGCCCTGTAAGCATCTCTAATCCAGCCAGTCTGTGTGTCAGGGCCAGAGGTCAAGGCTGTTTCCTGCATTACATTTTTTTTCCAGTTCCTTGTCCCATCTGCTCTTACGTTCCCTCAAAGGATATGACCTTTACCCATGACCTCACATTGTAGATGGGGAGGTCACAAAAGGTCTCACGCAAACTGAGGAGGCTCAACATTCAACACAAACCATCGCACAAAGAAATTAAAGGCCATATACGTCTTCTGAACAAATGGCTGAACCCACATGCACAATAAAAAGGTTGTCATGTGAAAAACAGGTTATTTTTGAAGTTGTGATTTGGAAGGTATTGCTTTCATTCAATGACTTTTTCTTGATCACGAGTATGAGGGCGGCATCATGCTGAGCACGTCACGGGAGGTAAACTCTGAAGATGCACAGCACCAGACCCAATATGATAAGTGCCTTTAAAAGGGTAAAACACATGGAGAATTTAGGGGAGGGAGAAGAAAGCTTTGGTTTGGAAACACACAAAGCTCCTGGAGAGAGGATGACATTCAGGTAGGATTTGAAGGGAGAGAGGAGGGCGATGGCTTTTCATCTAAGTACATCCCCCCTCAGCTTGGTTGTATGTTAAAGCACATGGTCTATATTTAATTGACAGTATAGATAAGCTGAACTGCAACTATCTGTAAGGAAGTACAGTTTGCAGCTAATCACTAATACACTCCAAAAACTTGGCAGGATGAGTCTAGGGACAATTGTTTGAAGGACAAACAGTTCTTCAGTTCTCTTGACTCTTTTAAGATTTTTCTTGGGATTAAGTCACATGAACAGAGTGGGCCTCCTGGATGATGTTGGCATGGCCATTGGCTGAATTGTTTTCCTGAGGGGTACGTTGGGGGTGATGGGCAGACATCGTCATGGGGATGTCTCCAGGCTGTCCGTCAGTGGAGTATTGTGATCTGCTTAGTTAGGGCCTGGGGGCCTCTGTGGTCCAGAGTTGCCCTTCCCCTGAGGAAGTCTCATCTGGAAAGGCCACCAGCTTTTCCTTTCGGGGAAAAAAAAAAAAGCTATCCTAGATAGCTTAGAGTCAAATTAGTGGCTCCCTTGTGACAAGAACACGTATTATTAAGGAATGCAGTCTTTAAAGTCTTATTCTTGGCTCCCTTCAAAATCCCCACCCTTGTTTTGATTCCTTCTTAGTTCCTCTTTTTGATTTATGCCTTCTCATTCCAGCTTTTATATCCTGTGAGTATGATCAATCTTTTCTGGAAGGAGGTGTGGTTGAGCCACACTGTCCCTGCCTTCCTTCAAGCCTAAGATCTTCCACACATAATGTTTCCTTTGCCTAGAAAGCTCTTTCTTTCCTTTCCCTTTTTCTCTTTTCACTTTTCCATGCTTTCCCCTTGACACCCCTGAAACTCTGCTCTCATTTATGTCTGTTTCCATACCACTTCCTTTGTGGGTGAGAAGATCCTTCTGGCATGTTTCCGCAGCGTGCTGCACTCTTACTCTCTGTGGAATGGCCACTTCCTTGTCTGTGTCCCCAGAAAGACAGCACACTTTGTGGGGGTCGAGAGTGTATCTGTCTTCTTCAAAGTTCCCTCTCCTGGACCTGGTATTTTGTCTGGTACATGTTAGACATGCAGCAAACGTTCGTTATGTGGATCAGAGTTGTTACTTTTAGGACCCTCAGCTTTCTCATGTGTCAGGAAAATACTAATTGTCCCACAGAGTTGTTGTGAGCATTACAGAGAATGATTTAGGTAATATTCTCAGTACAGAACCTGCCAAATATGGAGGTCTCCTTCCTCTCACCTGCAATTCCACACTCTGTAAGTGATTAATTTCTTAGTGCAGAATTCATGATGAACCATGTCCTTCCTGGGAGCAGTGAAGTTTGCTCTGGGAAGAAAAGATACGGATATAGAGAAAGTGACTAGGGAGGGTTTCCTGTCGAGGTAGAGCATTGTGGAAGCATTTGAAGGAGTTAAGACTTCAGACAATAGCCCGTCTTGAGAGGGGTGGGAGAGTGTGCTGGGAGTAGGAGCCAATGGCAAGCAGGCGGCCCCAGCTCCATCTTTCCAGGTGACTACTCCAATTTTCATGATGCAGCCTTGACAAATGCAGCAGGCGGGGGCTCTGCATGAAGGGACCTCTGGTGAGCATTTCCTGAGGGGTGTCAACGCTTCTGTGCATATTTTTCGTCTTTGTGGTACCAGAATCTAACATATTTCCCTGTTCCGATGCCTATTAAACACTAAACCACTTCTCCCTTGGCCTTCCTGTCAGCCAATAACACCATATATAGTATCTATTTTGTCCCCAAACACCTTTTCCCCCCTATGGCTATCAAAGCAACAGAGCATCCAGGGAGCCCAGAGACCATCCGCACACACGTCTCTGAAAACACTGCATGGTGGATGGGAGAAATGCTACTCCTTTACTCATGGGAGGCATGGTTCCTTCCACAAATGTGCATTGAGCCCTTACTGAGTGCCAGGCACTTAAGATAGAGGTACCCAAGGATGGGTAGTGTGGTCCATTAGCTCCTAGCCAGCAGGGGATCTATAGGAACTTTTTTTTTTTTTTGAGAGAAAAAGAGAGTGGGGAGGGGCAGAGGGAGGAGAGAGAGAATCCCAAGCAGGCTCCATGCTCAGTGCATGGCCAGCGCCAGGGCTTGATCTCAAGACCCTGAGATCATGACCAGAGCAGAAATCAAGAGTCGGACTCTTAACCGACTGAGCCATCCAGGCACCCTTGTAGAAGCTGTTCTAAGAGGTGGCCTCAGCCCCTTTAATGCCTTCATATTCTCAGCCCCATCAGGTCACCCGGAACAAATGATTCAGTGGCTCACTATACCACTGAATCTTCAAAATGCATCTTTCTATTGATAACCGCTGTAGAGCCCCTCCTACAGGAAACTTTCGGAGCTGCAGCTTGAGGACCTGGGAAAAGAAAGCATGCAATGCCAGTCTCAGGAGAGGATGGGAGAGATCTCCATTCCTTTCCGGGATCTTCCTCTATGTCAAAGTCTCACCCTCCCCATGGGCCAATAGAAGCCAGTATGAGAGGGGCACCTGGATGGCTCTGTCGGTTAGGTGTCTGCCTTCGGCTCAGGTCATGATCTCAGGGTCTTGGAATCGAGCCCCACATCGGGCTCCCTGTTCAGGGGAGAGCCTGCTTCTCCCTCTCCCCCCTGCTCCCGCTCTCTCTCTCAAATAAAATAAATAAAATTAAAAAAAAAAAAAGAAGCCAGTATGAGGGATTAGCCACCCCACCTCCTTCATCATCTTTGCTTTCCTGCCTCCTTTTAATAAAATGGAGATGTAAATATTTCAATATGGCAATTAATAATGCTAGCTCAAGTCAAAAACATACTATTTTAATAGAGCCCTAGCTTAGGGATATGGACAAAGCAGGGCCTTAATAAATAAATACATGTTGTTTGCTTGGTTGTAAGCCCTTGATCCCTGGAGCAAATGTGAAGATCATCCTCATGTGTTTCTTGTTTTACGTGAAACAGAGAGGCTCTGAGCAGCAAATCTCAGAAGAAGGAACATTCTCTTCTATGGCCATTGTGAACCCAAAAACAGTGTCGGGAGATTGTTCTCACAGTCCTTATAGTGCCCAAGATCTGAGTTTTCCATACTGAAAGTGGAGAGCAGGCAGACATCAGAAAATTATACCACCAGTTCTCTGCCAAAGATTACCAGAGCAAGCCTAGAACTGGCTGGAAAACTCTTACTCCATTTATTAAAACAATAGTTCCTCAGGACACTAGAGAATTTCCCTAATAACTGGCTGAATATATGTTTAAGCCCAGTAATAATGGCTAGCAAACTAAGAGGTTCTTACACTTAATTATACCTCTAGCATGTAGGTTGGCACAGAGGGAGACCTTAATTACCAATGTGTTATGCCCCTGCTTTACATATAACAAATGACTTTAATGTGGCTATTTGTGTTATAGTTTAAACATCATGGTAATTAGGAAGTGGAAAATAGGCGTCGCAGAGGGAGCTGTCACTTTCCTGAGCTCTATATGGGACCTTTTGTGCTCTGTATCTCTGAAACTCTCTTCTGAAGGAGGCAGGACCAGCCTTGGGCCAGAGGACTGCATAGCTCAGACTTCCCGGGCATAGGAGGGAGGCTAAGGACAGAGCTACTCACAGAGTGACATCCATTTATTTAACACATCTTTCCTGAGTCCCTCCTACCTGCTGGGCACTGTTCTAATCACATGGGATGTCAGCAAGCAAAAATGAGTCAGATCCCTGCTTCTGTGGAGCTTCTATTTGAAGCTGGTTCAGTTATAGAATCCAAAGAGTTGATCCCTGGCTCAGAGATGGCCGCCAGTAGTGGGCCTGCCATCGGCCCTGTCCTGTCCAATGTTTCTTTCAACAACTCGGTTGAAGGTATAAAAGGCATGTGATCAATTCTTCAGAGATCAATAGCAAGCATGTACTGGGTGCCAACCAGTTTTCTGACCTGATTTCTCATCCTCACGACAAACTTTCGAGGCAGGTGTGACCATCACCTTCACCTTAGAGCACAGAAGCCTGCAGGGCTCACTCAGATGGTCCATCCAAGTTGGCTTCTCTCCCTCTGAAGACGCCAGGCTGATGATGGCATAATTAATACTGGATGATAGAATAAGGATTCCAGAAGTCTTTATTATCTGAATAAATGAGCTTAAACTAACAGTTTGCATTGGGGATGTACCATAAAGAAGTAAGGCACAACATTTAGAGATTTGAATTCTCTTGGCACTATTTTTGATGCATTATCTATTTCTGTGATTACTTCCTGCAGTTTATGAGATTTCTTCTTTTACCTGGTACTCTGGAGGAAATTGTCATTTAAAGGCAAGATTAATAAATTTAATAGCCAAGCTTAAGGAATAAGGGAATTTAGTGATATGTTCCTCTTGGGCAGAAGCTGCCATGGCCGAAGTGATTTAGGGGTTGAAATCTGTTTGAGCTATCTCTTGCTATGTAGTAAACCAACCCCAAACCCAGTGATGTGAAAAAACAATAGTTTTATTATACTCACAGATTCTGAGAGTCGGAAATTTGAGGAAGGCCTGTCAGGGACAATTTATCTCTACTCCATAATGTGTGGGGCCTCATTTGGTAGGACAGGAATGGCTGGGAATGACTCAGATTTCTGGGGGCCAGAAGAACCTGGAGGCTTCTTCACTCACATGTCTAGTGTCCAGACTGGGATGACTTGAAGGCTAGAACTGTCTACTGGAGCTTTTCCAAGGGGTTTGGGCTTCCTCACAGAATGGCAGCTGAGGATAGTTGGGTTTCTTATATGGCAGCTTGAAGCTCCAAGATCAAGTTCGAGCAATCAAGGTGAAAGGTACATGCTATCACTTCACCATATTTTATTGGTCAAAGCAGCCACAATCCTGCCTGGATTCAAGGGGAGGAAACATAGACCCTATCTTATGATAAGAGATAGGTCAATGAATTTGTGACCCTATTTGAAAACCATCACATCCCCACCAAAGCATATCCTCCCTGTGGGTTTTTAGCTCAATTCACTCTTCCACAATAACTTCCGATTTGTAGAAGAAGCAACTGGGGAACATGGATGTAAAGGTTGAATTCAGCTTTTGAAAGACTGTCACATGCAAGATAGAACCGATTTAATCCACAAGACTTCAAGCACAGAACTAAGAATCAGTGAGTAAATGTCAGAGGAGAGCTTATCCATATTTATGGATGACTGTCAATGGCTGGCCTGGCTAGTAAGACAGTGAATTCTCTGATTTTTGCACTATTGATTAAGCATAATTCTGGAATGTTCTAGAACTCCAGGCATTGTCTGAGAATGTGGTTTAGATTATGTCTTTAGGAAAGTAAGGGTTATAAGTGACTGCAGGTCAGGCACATCACAACAGATATGGGGAGTGATGAATAATAGTGCAAGACTTTCTTTTTTTCCAAGTCACCTCATGAGTCCAGGACTTTGGGGATAGTGGGAAGGCCTGATGGTACCTCCCCTCCTGTGCTCCTCTCCTATATCACAGCTGAAATCTCCCAATGAGAAATTAATTTTTAATTTTGTTTATTTTTTTTTGAAGATTTTATTTATTTATTTGACAGAGAGAGACACAGCGAGAGAGGGAACACAAGCAGGGGGAGTGGGAGAGGGAGAAGCAGGCTTCCCGCCGAGCAGGGAGCCCGATGCGGGGCTCGATCCCAGGACCCTGGGATCATGACCTGAGCCGAAGGCAGACGCTTAACGACTGAGCCATTCAGGCGCCCCGAGAAATTAATTTTTTAAATGTAAGACTTTGTTCCTTATTAAAACGCAATACCCCAGGAGGTGAGAGCCAAAGCTCTTTTGGGTAATTTATAATTCAACAGGAACGTTTTCAAGTCCTATTCTCTGGGCCTAGTGTGACAAGAAAAGACAGGGCAAAGAGTATCTGAGAAGGATGGAGGGGAAATGCACCAAAAGGAGAGAAAGGATGGGGGGTGGGGGCAGGGAGATGCATAAAGATCTGGGAGAGCTGAGGGCTTTGGGGGCAGCCCTGCTGGAGGCTGATGTCTTTAGCTTCATTTAAATGGATGAGAAACTGGTAGACAGTAGGTGCCCTAGTCACTGTGTTTCCTGCACTTGAGAAATGCAAAAATGAGCTTGCCACAGACCCCTCTTTCCTACTTGGAGCAGTGGAGGCGGCTCACCCCTCCTCCTTTATTCCTGTGCCTACACTCTGCTAGAACAGGCACGACCTGAGGCTTAGCCCACGTCCTGAGAAGTCATGCCAGCCTCTATAAACAAAGTAAAAATCCCAACCCTGAATCTCCACAGCAAGAGAATCCCCAGAGGCAGACAAAAACAGCGTTGGAGACAGACAGAATCCAAGGGGGAAGCGCCTCAGGTTGGGCATATTCCATCTGATCATTTAAAACTGACCTCTTTCCGATGGCAAGGGATAGCAGACATTCACAGGGAGGCTATAAAATTTATGGCAGAAACAGAGCATTTGATATAGGGAAGAATAAGTACCAATGGACTCCTACACCTTCCCTCACCCGGCACTGCCCACGCACTTCAAAGAATTTCTGAACCAAGAGGGCAACATTTCATGTTTCTACCTCTGTTGAGGACCTTGACTTGCACTTCTGCATTTTCCTTCCCTCCCACAGCACAGCCCAGAGTGCACCCGGTAAAACCAGCTGTCAGGAAAGCATTTGATGCCAGCCATTTGCATCTTAATGTGATGCAAAGACAATGGGTTGCCTCCCTCAGCATATTTCAGTTTTAAGGCTAATTTCCAAGGGGCTAGCGAAAGCCTGTCTTCCAAGGGAATTCAAGCTGGGGAAGAGAGATGGGGCAGATGCTGGGGAAGGGGCTGTGGCCACAGGAAGCTGAGCAGGGAGCCACCACTTCCGCTTCCGGGTACCAGGGAGACCCTGGGGGTCCGCCATTGGTTCTGTCGTGGGATCCGAGAAAGTTCAGGCTTTGGTCTGGACGTTGCCCTCCTGGGGAGCACCTGGAGAGTGGGAGCCCAGACTCTGGTCCAGGCTGAGGCCACATGTCCCTCTATCTCAGTCTTCCATTCTGGGGCCTATAGAGGAGACAGTTCACCGGGGTTCCACATTAACATCAGCAGCCAGCCTCGGGGAACCAAGTGTACAGGTCTCCATCTCAGCTGCGGGAATTTTAATAGGGTTGTAAATAGACCACCACCACAAGACCAAAGGAGAAATCTTCCTTTTGGAAATTCTGCATGGTCATACCATTACAGATCCATGGAGATCTTGGGATGAAAAGTCCCAAGAAACACCAAGTGCTATTTATTTTCACCAATATATAAAAAAACTGGGCTCCAATTCTGTTATGCACTGCCAATAAGCAGCTCTACGGGATCACAGACACATCAGCGGCCCCTCAGGCCCCAGAAGGCTATTTTCCTAGCATTACGCATTCTCCAAGTCATAGATATCACAGTGCTGCTCTGGTGGAGACTGAATGATAGAATATCATCCCATTATAAGAAGACAGAAAGAAAATTCAATACACAAGATCAGATGTAGGCGTTTCTTTTTCTCTTACCATTCCCTTCTCTCCCTTTCCCTCCCCCTTCCTTCCCTCCCCCTTCCTTCCCTCCCCCTTCCTTCCCTCCCCCTCCCTTCCCTTCCCTTCCTTTCCTTTCCTTTCCCTTCCCTTCCCTTCCCTTCCCTTCCTTTCCTTTCCTTTCCTTTCCTTTCCTTTCCTTTCCGTTCCTTTCCTTTCCTTTCCTTTTTCCTTTCTTTCCTTCCTTCCTTTCTTTCCAGTAACTGAACCAGATCTTGATTGTGAGGAGATTCTAAACGTTCACAAGCACAGTTACAATGTGATGCTCAACAAATCCTTTTTAAAAGGACCATTTGATAGAATTAGGAGGAGAGGATCAGTGGCTCTAAAGATTCATTTAGCATAGATCTTGTCCAAGGAAAGGAAAAGTCTTGGAACTCAATATGAATACATTTAAATATGACTCAGGAGAGAAGGCATTTTTTTTTTAATACATGAATTTGAGCTGTGTGAAACCAGCAGCAATAAACAGGACTTGTAATGCTACCGATGGCCAATAAACAAGAATGAAAGTCTGAAATAACATCACATGCCAGGAACCAACTCAGCCAGCCAATATCCCATTCAGTCAGATAATAATTCTTTATTGGTCCATACGCATAGGAATTCAAACTGGCTATACAGGGTGCAATTGAGAAATTCTTCAAGGGCATGTTTGTGTGGGCTTGTACTGCCCTGACATTAAAAAATAAAATGAAATTACTTACTCGTTCTTGGAGAAAAGACTCAGATACTCAGATTTGCATCAGTTAATCATAAAGCGTCTTAGCCAGAGAATTTTCCCTAAAGACTTGCCATAAAGATTTTGCACAAAAAAGAAGACCACAACTCCAGCCTGAGTTCAGAAGAATGTTCAGTGTGTCTATAATCCCAGTATTTCTCCTGTGCACCCTGGATGTAGAGACCTCTAGTACCTTAAATTTTCTCTTTCCTTGTAGCAACTGGAGAAAAGATTGGTCAGTCTGACAGGGAGTAGCCATGTTTGGCTTCCAAAGGAGGGACGCTCTAGTGGTGTTTATGGGAATCGTACACTCTCACTGGAAAATTTCCTTGAGGCGATGGTAGCCTACAAGTGTAATACCACACAAGCTATCCCAGAGGCCACAGAGCAGAAGGACTCGCGCCAAACTAATATTCTCAAAGCAGTTTTTGAATTCTTTTGAATGCACAGCTGGAAGCAAGAGAGGGCAGATGAGGCGGGGAAACACAACTGAGAGAGGGTGTGGGTGCGGTGGAGGAAACACACTATCTGATCCTCAGTTACACCATATTCATACACCTTCTCTCTCTCTCCCTCCGCCTCATCAGCCTGCCACACTGAGAATGAGTTATGCAGACAGAGATGAGGTTGAAGCAACAGGGCTCAGCCTGAAGGTGCCTAAAGCCAACACAAGTTTGCTCTATCAGGGAGACACAGGGCAAGTCCCCTGACCAAGAGCTGTAGTTTGCCAATAAGCTTGATGAGGAGCGATGGATTTTATCTACATTTCCTAAGCAAAGGGTACATGACCACTGGGTGGTCAGGTTAAGACCACATAAATATTGGGTGTCTCATATTTCTGATGTATACTTAGAGGTTCATGGGTATCTGTCGTCTCTTGGTCCTTCTGGCCTTTCCTGTCTATGTTCAGCAATACATGTTTTACTAACTTGACCTGTGTCTCACCCGTCTCACGGGTTACTAACTTATCTGTATCTGACACGTTTCATGAATTCTATCGGTATCTCATGAGCTACCTGCTATTCATAATCCATATCTCGTGCATCTTAGGAGTTTCATTCATCTTACAGTTTTCTTGTCTTTTATAACAGAAGTGAATATTCTCAAATAACACAGCAAATACACATTACAGTGCTGATATGTTTATTCCTTTAAGTTTTAGAGGTATTTTTTCATTCATCCTTTCTTCCATCCATGCACTGATACAACAGACACTTGTTGAGCACCTCGTAATTGCCAGGCACAGGTCTAGGAGGTGGGAGGATGAAGACGAAGGTGACATGGTCTGGCCTGAAGGTGATGGCCGTTTAGTACTAAAAAGACACATAAAAACAAATACTGACATGAAGTGTCATGGGTTTTGTAAGAAACCTTTGTGCAGAGCATAAGTGGAACAAAAGCACCCCATGGTCAAGTTGACAGCATGTGTGGGTGGGTGACAATGACATGGCTTCCTAGCAGGTGTGGTGCTGAGCTAAGTCTTGAGACAAATACGCTATCCAGGCAGAAGGGGAGAGAAGGGCCTTGCAAACAGATGGATCAGGGTGAGTACAGCTGTGGAGCCTCTGCAGGACATGCTGAAGTGCCCCAGGCCAGGCACGGTGGCAGACAGAGGGGGCCAGATGGTGGGATACCTTGAATTCTAACAGAACATGGGGAATGGTCTGTTCCTTTAACTGCTTGATCCCAAACTCTTTGCAGTGTGAGGGTAACTCCCATTTGGTCTGTAAGTTCTATGACTTATTATTTGGGAGGTCTTAACCTCTCAGAATCCCTTCTTCTTTATCTGTGACATGGAAAGAATAACTCCATGCTGGAAAGTTTGTTGTGGAGATTGGGAGATTACTGGCAGAAGGGCTTGGTCCACTGTCTGGCACCTAGAAAGCCTCCAATGAATGGTATTGATCATTAACATAATCATCATGGTCATGATCCCGACTTCCCAAAGGGTTGCGTGAGATATAATGGGGTTTCAATTTACCAGACACCATGATTTACAGAACGCCTAGTGACATTCAGAGAAACATTCAAATAGTAGCATTTGTCCCCATTAGAACAAAATGAACTTAGAATTGTAACCTGGACAGTAGCCACTTTTCAGCCATACTTTGAAGTTCCCTGGGAATAATAATGATGGTAATGCCCTGTGATGATATCATTACTCTGTTCAAAACATAGAAAGATACAATCTGTGTAACTTTATGACATTTGGGACAGCAGGGAAATTTGAAACGCACATATTTCTGAATTAACATCATGTCACACTGGAAATGAATATCTCGAAAAGATCGCTTGCAACAAGGTGTCGCGACAAAATGCTGTGAGGTCTCAACCAGCTGCCTGGGTCAGGCTGGGGAGACCAGGGGGGCTTTGCCTTTGTTTGGGGCTGACAGAGAGACGATGGGAAATGTCTGGAGATGATTTGTGCTGCCAGCATCTTCAAAAATAAGAGAAGATGGGGGGAAAAATATTACCCAGGGCAGGGCTGGTACCATGAGGAAATGGTGATTCAATTCATTGCGTTGACCCGCGTGGTGCTTGCTTTGTTTAAAATTGTGCTGGGCAATTCCTTCAGCGTCAGGAAGAGAAACAAGTCTTGTCGATAAATTATAGCGGATGTGGGGAAATCATTCCCGGAGTGAGGTCTGGGACTGAATGAGTCCCGTGAGGTCAGTGCCCACAAAGGCAGCTGCCAAAATTTACATTTTTCTGTTTGCGCTCTGATTCAGGGTGGATATAAATCTACATGTTACAACCATGGAGCCCCCCGTCTGCTGGCCTCACGCTGGGACAAAGGGTCGGGGAGGAGAACGCATGACCCACAGATGCAGGCTCCAGCTTCATAATGACCCCGCCACTCTTGGCATCTTTTCTAGCTTTCTGGCATCTCCCAGAAAATGTCCGTCCCCTCATGACAAATAATTAATGTGTACTTAATGCCCCCCAACTGTATGGAGAGTGAAAATATTTAAATCTCTGAAGATATAGTTTTAATTATAAAAACTATCCATATGTATGTGCACTGCAACATCTTCAAAAGGATTCAAGTGTAGACAAAATAAAGTCAAAGTCGTTTTCTCCCTATTTCCCACCGAAGTCCAATTCCCGAGAGATAGCCGCTAATCATTCGTTGTATATCCTTTCGAACCTTTCACTCTGCACAACACACAGTGGCAAAACCTCTGAAATCAGACTGTGTGGGTTCAGATCTGTCTCTGTCACTCTGTAGCCACGTTGTCTTAGACAAATTCCACAACCTTTCTGTACCTCAGTTTTGTCATCCTTGAAGTAGGGGTAATAATGGTAACCACCCCATAGACTGGCATGAGGATTAAGTAGATTTATACACACACAAAATGTATGCCGGACACTTAAGAAGCAGGTAAGTGTTTGCAAAAATGGGGCTATGATTGAGAGAAAAAAATTCCTTCGGGGCTTTGTTTCCAGAGGGTCATAGAGTAGATGAGTACGTTAGTTTGTTGGGCCGGTATGAGTTGGACTCAGTTCCCCTGAGTTTCTTTCGCCAAAAGCAATAGTTTCTTCCACTTCCCCAGTAAATATAACTACCATAAGAACACAGGCTATGAGGTGAGGCAAGCAAGGATTGGAAACCAGGCCTTACTGGTGTTAGGATAATAGCACATTCTCTACTTACTAGTGTTAGGATAATGGCACATTCCCTAACTTCTCTGAGCCTCAGTGTCCTTGCCTACAGAAGAGGAACAATAGTTTCATTTCAGGGATTATGTGACTAATACATGTGAATGATTTTCCCTGGCTCAGAGTCAGCACTCAGAAGTGAGAGCTATGGTAGCATGAAGCACAGGGCTTGATGCTTCTTTTTCTTACGTCTCCAGCAGAGGTGTGGAGCACTGGACTGGCACCATTCTGAGGAGAGGAGAGGGACAGAGACTTGACTTTGGCCTTGCTGGGGATGGCTGGTTCATACCCCAATTTTGTCTATGATCTTTGGCAATCTACCTTTCCTACGTTGGGATAGAGTTTTCCAGGTGACAAAGCACTTAAAAAAATTTTTTTTAATTTTAATTTATTTGAGAGAGAGAGCACATGAGCAGGGGGAGGGGGTACGGCAGAGGGAGAGGGAGAAGCAGACTCCCCACTGAGCAGGGAGCCTGACCTGCGGCTCGATCCCAGGACCCTTAGATCATGACCTGAACTGAAGGCAGACGCTTAACGACTGAGCCACCCAGGTGCCCCGACAGAGCATTTTCAATTGCATTCACTACCCTATGAAGCAGGAAGAAAGGGAAGTTATCACAGCCTTAGACGAGCATTGGTTTCCACATAACAAAACTGAGACCCAGAGAGCACAAAGTACTTGGCCAAGGTCAGCTAGCATAGCGCAGAGCCAGAACGGGCACTCTGTGCCAAACAGGCCTATCTATCCAGGTTCCCAAGAAGGCCAGTTGGAGGCCAGCTTGTAGTGTGTGGGCTGCTGTGGGCTGCACAGGTAAGATAAGGGTTCTGGGGTCACGGGCTGGCTCAGAGTAGGCCCCCAGCAAACAGGTCACCATTATTATCAAAGCATCTTTATGTAACATCTACCTGTCTCCCACCCCTGCCACCATGACTCAGTCTAGCTTTGTTTATCTGGGCCTGGTACAGCTGATGAAGCTAATAATACTGACCTAAAATAACTATAAAAGCCTGGACAAAAAAAAATTTTTTTCCTACCCAAGATGATCTATATTTAGGGAAGTGTGGCTCCTCTCTTCCTATATCCATTTCATATATTTTGAGTCAGGAGCTATTTTGCTTGAGAAACATGGTCAGGACAATTTCGTCTATAACTGCACTGGAAGGAAGAGGATAATGGAAATTTTAATGAAGACGCCGACGCAATGAGAATAGGAATCAGTCCTTTTGCAATACGAAGCAGCTACTTTGCTCAACAGGCAACAAAACCTTTAGTTTGTGTTCATGAAAATTATGATCATCTCCGGCTCCGCTGAGATTTCACCAAGAGGGAAAAAAAAAAGAATTTAAAAAGTTCAGATGCAGTTCACTCGGAAGCTTGTCTCCAGACTTTGAGAACATTTCAATTTTTCAAAAGGGCACACCAATAAAGAGGCCGAACACAGATTGGTACAAAAGAACACAGATTCTCTAGATCATAAGGACCTTGTGAGACAGTATGTTGCTAGTTGTCTGGGCTTTGTATCTCATGACTATGACACAGCGGGATGAACAATAACACGCTGGCCTCACCACGCTCAGCCTCAGGGCCTGGGCCGTGAATGGGACAACACTGCACTGCAGCTGTAGTCTTCGGCCAAGGACGTGCCCTGCGCTTGTCCGTGGCGGGGACTAGCTGGGGGAGGGGGAGGTAGACCTGGGATGTGTGTTGCTAGCACTGGGGGACAGAGGGACCAAACTCAATCAACTGCAATACCTGAGCCTGTCTGCTGAACCAAATCTTAGAGGCCCCAGGGAGAGTGGCCCAGTTACAAAGTCTCTGCCATTGAGCGGTGGGAGAAACCATGGCGTCTGTCTACCACCCAGTCTTCCATGGAAAAGAGAATGGAGTGTCACCATTACAGCTCCCCATGTGGTGTGTGTCAGGCACCGCCAATATCCAGCTGTCTAGAAAAAACACACTGTGCTCCTTTCCTCACTCACACAGAAGAACTCTTCTGCAACCAGATGTATGGGTTTTCCACGCCAAGCAATTCTGCAACTGCCTGGCATTAGCGCAGACCCCGCAGGTTAAGACTGTCCTCAACCTCAGACACCCATTGCATAGCACGTCCCCAGGGTACCTACAACTTCTGCCTGACTTCCACAGATGGAAGGTTCCCATGACCCCCCTCCTGGGTTTGATCACTTGCTAGAATGGGTCACAGTACTCAAGGAAACCCTGAATGTTTACTGCTTTGTTACATAATAAAGAATATGATAAAGGATACAAATGAACAGCCAGGTGAAGTGGTATATAAGGTGGTGCCGGGAAGGGTCCCGAGTGTAGGAGCTTCTGTCCTTGTGAAGTTGGGCACAGCGCCCTCCCAACACCCAGATGCGTTTATCAAACCCATCTCCACATCAAACACATCTTGGAAGCTCTCCAAACTTTGTACTCATGAATTTTTATGGGGGCTCCATCGTGTAGGCATGATTGATTATTAATTCATTTTCCAACCCCTCTCCCCTCTCTGGAAGATGGGAGACAGAGCTGAAAGTGCCAACCTTCTAATCATGCCTTGGTCTTTCTAGGGACCAGAGCCCATGTAGGAGCTCACCAAGAGTTGCCTCGTGAACAAAAGCCATTCCTCTCACCCAGGAAATTCCAAGGGATTTAAGAGCTCTGTGTCAGACACTCCCATCACTTGGGAAATTACATGGTTTTAGGAACTTTGTGTCAGGAATCAGGGTCAAAGACCAAATATAAGCAGGAACCAGAGGCATATTATTTCACACAAACCCAATTCCCATTCTCTTACCCTTTGCTGTTCAGAGAACTACAGTTTTGTTCCAGGGGAAAGGACAGCCCAGATAAACTACATTCACAGCTTCCCTTGCTGTTAGGGATGACCATATGACAAATCAAAATTCTGACCAATGAGAAGTTGATAGAAGTCAGCTAGGGATTTGGGGAAAGGTTGAGTCTCTTGATTTCGTACCTCTCCATGGTTGTTTGCAAGAACATTCACAATTCTTTCTATTGCTGCTGCCTTGGAATTGACTTTGCAACTCTTTCTCAAGAGGCAGAGACTATTTCTCCACCTCTTGACTCTGAGTTTGGTCTGTGACGTGCTTTGGTGAGTGTACAATAGGCAACAAGATGCAAACCAGAACAGACATGGGATTGCACAATGGAACTTGCCCTCTCTTGCTCTGGAAAGCTGAGACTGCCACGAGAAGCCACCCTTCTTTGCAATAATTGAACATTTAGGTAACAGGAGAAACCACAGCATGTGTCTACCTAACATTCTCATACCCATGAAAATGCACTTGCTCTCTCCCCAAAAGGGAAGACTTGAAGTATCACTGGTTAGTGCTTCCACCTCTGCATGCTGTTTATTTCTTGTCTAGTGCAGGCACAATCCCATCTAGATATCCAGTAGCCTGGGGACTAAATAAGTAGTTGGGGGGGATTGTAAATGCACACTCATACACAGTCATGCACACACACACACACACACATCAAAGAAAGGAAGAACATATAGGCAGCTACTCTAGTCAATTTCT
Source organism: Neomonachus schauinslandi (assembly GCF_002201575.2). Classification (NCBI taxonomy): domain Eukaryota; kingdom Metazoa; phylum Chordata; class Mammalia; order Carnivora; family Phocidae; genus Neomonachus; species Neomonachus schauinslandi. The sequence continues at coordinate 27,345,999 of NC_058404.1, forward strand.
GCAGCTAGTCAGGAGCAGTGACAGAGGGCGTGGCAGTGCCCAGTAGAAGCACCAGTGATGCTGGGCAGGTAGGATGGTGCCAAATGGACATGGTACCATCTAGGGAGGCCTGGGGCAAAGACAGGAGAGAAGGGGGACTGAACAGATTATACAGAAGCACATATGAGACCACCCAAGGCTTCTGGAAATACCAGAGGGAGAGTCTTTGTAGGGGTCTGGGTTCCTGCATCTTGCATTTTATGGAAGACGACACTTACAAGATGAGGAAAAGGAAAACATATGCTAAAGATATAAAAAGACACAGTCATCCCCCCCCCCACCCATTAATGTCCAGTTGGGAAGACAATTACTCAATGCACAAAATACCTACCCAAACCCCCACATAATATAGGATTAAGGATGTTCTGGCTCTATAAGAAGTACTGAGACAAGGGAAGAAAGGAGGGAGGAAGGCAGGGAGAAGGGGGAGAAGGAGGGAGGGAAAGAGGGAGGGACTGACCTTGGATGCATCTATCTGGAAAAAACAACAGCTCATCATGGTGTCCAATGGCCTACACAGTGCCCCTGCTGAGTTCTCAGAGGGCACAAGAGCTACCAAGGCCCAGAGAAGTTAAGTGCCTTGTTCTAAGTCCATAGGTAGCGAGGAGCAGGGCATCCTTCAGGATAACACACGACGGCAAACTATAACAGAGTCACTTGTAGGAAACAATTCTTACGCTGGTTTTCCCCTTGCACTTTTCATTCTCCTTGCAGTCAAAAGAGCTGCTGTCTATTTTTGATTAAGTCATTTGATTTCCTCGTGCCTTCAATAGGCAAACTTCCCCAACCAGTCATCTGTTTCTCAGCTGAACTTTTCTGCCTAATACTAAGGAAAGAAGTCGTTTCTGTCACAGTGGTATCTTTTGTGCTGTGTGATGGAAAGGATACAGAAGTGCAAGTCAGGAAACCCAAGTCCTTCTCTTGGTTCCATCAGCAAATTTGGGGGCATTTTGAGAAGTCACTTCATCCCTGTGGACCTCTGTTGTCTCAGCTGCAAAATGCAAGGCTTGGCCTACATCAGTGGTTTACCAGTTGCTTCTTGGAACCCTAAGAGTACATGGTAGTACCCGAGGAGCAGATAAGGGGGGAGACCCAATGGGCAAGACTTCAGTTCCCGCATTCCACCTCAGTTTTATATATTGGGGTTCCTAAGCTAAAAAAAATCATCTGGAGAATTGCCCAGGCACCAATAATCTGTCTTTGCAAGGCGTTTGGTTGATGGTTCTAAAGATAGCTCTGTGCCCACTTGCCTCAAGTGAGTAAAATTTTGGATGGACTAAAAATAAAGAATGCTGGTTGGATTTCCAGATTTTTTTCAGAATGGCACAGAAGAGAGTAGACTGAGAAAAATGCTTTATGAGTAGGGAATTATTTTGCTTTTCTGCCAAGATTTATTACATAAGCACATTTCGTCCTTAGCAGCACCAACCCCAGTGTGAACACTCTCTCACTGTATGTACATCTGCCCTGAGGACATAAACTGGAAGATCCATATAGGCTGGGGCCACACCGTGTCCAGCCTGGAACCTTCTCAGAAAGGGTCGGTGGGAAAGATGAGAGAGTCCCATGTTCTTTGTTTCCTCCTCTAGAATCTCAGCTATATGAGGAATTTATTTAGCCATGTTATAAATACCCTATCACTATGATTACGGAGACAGTTACACTACAAATTAACATTTAAAGAGAATTTCCAGGCAAGTGAATATACCCACCTTTAGTCCAGAACAGCTGTTAAATGGTCTGTTAATAGAAGAACCATAAGAAAACAGAGACTCTCAAATTGTGTTGCTTGATACTAAAGAAAAATTGTCGCAGGTGCTCAGACTTTTAGCTAACGAAGTAAAAACAGTGATACGTGGGACACAAAGTAAAATTTAAAGAATGATATATGGGAACGAAGATAATTGGAATTTTGCTTGTTTACAGATAAGCAAATTGGCAGGTACCATTAGAACTGTCTTCAAGTGAATGAAGATGTTTTGTGAATTAAATCCTTCCTGATCATTTCCTATATTACTAAAAGAACAAGGAGGAAAGGGACTTAGATGTAAGAGAAAAGATCCTGATTTGTTAAGAGAAGTGAACTGAGATTTTTGGGGGGGAATAAAACACTAAGGCGGCCAAAATAAGGTCACCCTCAGATCTCTTGCCATCTGTCCATCTGTTTTGGACATTTGCCTATTGAAAGGCAAATGGCTGGAAAAAGGGATCTTTATGATCTTTATATCTGTATATGGAGCATGTACAGAAATGTGAGCTGGCGGAACTATTATTAGGATATCACATCTATAAAAGGTTTGAGGCTTTTAAAAATCCTGTTCCTCTACATGATTTCATCTGGGCTGTGGGACAGGTTCAGAGGCAGTGTCTCCACTGTACAGGGAGATAAACTGAAACATGGGGCTTTCAGAAGTACCTGCAAGAAAGAGGTGAAGAGCCTTAGCCAGAGCCTCACAGAAGGGAGTGACGAAGTCAGGACCAGCCCCGTTCCCTGTTCAGGGATATCCTTGTGGCCCAAGATTGTAGATTGTGAGAGAGCAGCCAGCAAGGGGGTGAGGGAGTCTAGAGGGCCAGGTAGCTCTGGGAAGAATGTGGAACCTCAGGGAGGCACCGGGAGAGGTGGAGGAGGGGCATCATCTGGTGAAGAATGGGGATCCATTGTTACCTCAGAGAATCAACAGTCTTTGGGACTGGTCCTCACCTGGCAGCAGGCCCACAGACCCTGGAAGGCTTAGGGGGACAAAAAGTCACTCCAACAGTTCACTTACTTATAATAAGAGTGATCCCTCACCCCAGTGACTGGAATGCTCCTGTCCACACAGGGCGGATGATCATGTGTGAAAGGGTAGATGCTGGGGACACATTACTGGGGCCGTCAGGCTGGGAAGGGGACCTGGGCCTGACCATGTTGCAAGTCAGTATAAAACTGCTGGGAAGGTTGTCAGCTGTCTGCCCCTTGCTGAGGCCCTCAAAACTGTTTTCTTCCCTGAGGCTCAAACCAGTTCTCAGCACTCCTGTATACGTACCCATATTCCATTCCTAGAATCAAGGTGTCTGGTCACTGAAGTATTTATAACAAGGGTGTTTGGTGACCACAGAATGGGATCAAGCTTGGGGAAATATTTCACAGAAAACCCTATGAAATGTATCTACATCCCAGCCCTATATCTCTGGTGATCCCTCAGATGCCATACCCCTCCCCCCATAATGCTGAATGTACCAGACAATTCTGCCCTTTGAATTACATATTTTATTTTTTTTAAAGATTTTATTTATTTGAGAGAGAGAGAGAAAGAGCACAAGTGGGGGGAGGGGCAGAGGGAGAAGCAAGCTTCCCGATGAGCAGGGAGCCCAATGTGGGACTTGATCCCAGGACCCTGGGATCATGACCAGAGAGGAAGGCAGCCGCTTCACCAACTGAGCCATCCAGGTGCCCCCGAATGACATATTTTAATACCGACCCTACCACCCTCCTGCATCCCATGGCCCATTCTTTCTTTAAGCACATGAGCATTATTCTGATTCCTGTCCTGGGTATTTGGTGGTCTTATTGGTGCCACTGTCAGTCTTAAGGGGACTATAAGTCACAGCACTGTGTCTGAGGGCTGGGGGTCCCAAGTATGATGGAAGGGGCCCCAATAGGCCAGATGGAGTATTGGAGACAAACAACAATAAGAAATGACTCTGTGTTCCTCAACATCTGATCTTCTTCTTGGTATGTTAATTTTCCTTCAAACAAAGCAAGAGCCACATTGCCCGAGAGCTACCCCTCCATCTTCATCACCAGCAGCAAATTTCTCCCAGTGGCTTAAAGGCCCACAAGGGTGGCTGCTGTAAGACACAGTTATATCTTCTCTTCTCTCCATTCCCACTCATGGCTCACTTGGTTTGTCCTTGCTTTGACCTTGACATGACTACTTTGGGCCTCATTATCCCATCTGCAGCGGGGGTCTTAGACGTGAGAATCTCAAAAATCTTTGCAAAGTCTAGATTTTCAGAAGGAATCCCTCAGGAAAAAAAGAATCTAAAATTAAGTAAATTGGCATTGGCTTCTGTTTCTGTTCTTTCTCTTTATTCTGTAGCTGCCAAGTCATTTTCTAGGTATTTGAAACTGAGTGAAAAGGTTTCCCTGTGGGTTTAATTTCAGTTGCTCTCTGTGTAATTTTATTATGCACTTACCCAGGGATCAGTTTCTGTAGCCGTCCCTCAGGCACAAGTGTCCTTTTAATTCTCAGGAGTTTGGCAACCCACGTAAGGAACTCTAATTAAAAATGTGCATTTTGAGAAAAAGTTGAAGTCACACCCTCATACAGTGGAAGAAAGGACCTCTGTTAAGCTTTCCTCACGCATGAGAATGCATTTCACTGTTAGACAGAGATTTTCTATCTACCATGTCAGAATCCACCCCACACACTGGGGTTTCGGAGTATTAGCCCCATGGGTTCTAAGTACTGACCTCCATCTATCATCTGTTGGGTCCTTCATGAAGGGATTCAAATCTGTAAACACCTCCTGAAGACCTACTTTGTATCCAGCCCAAGTCACTGCAGAGCCAAAGGCAGTATAGTGCAGAGGCTCAGGGCTCAGGCTGGATGAGCCAGATGTGGTTTAGGTCCAGGTCCTAGAGTGTACTAACTCCATGACCTCTTTGAGTTTCAGTATCCTCATCAATAAAATAGATGGCACCTGCTGCATGGGGTTTTAATGGGAGTCAGTGGGGGTAATGCATGCAAAACACCAGGCACAAAATCTAGCCCCTAATAAGTCTTTAATCAATGATATCTATGATAACATTCAAAAAAGGAAAATGGCAGATTCATCCATTCAACAGGCATTAACCATGTGTCTTTTATGTTCCGGGCACTGTGGTACGACTCTGGGTATGTGTTGGTAAGCAAAGCAAGTAGAGTGGCTGTTCTCGTGGGATTTGCAGTCTGGTGGGAACTACAGTCTGTATAAAGTAAACACACCTATAAATATACAATGACATGTTGTGGTAGGTGTTATGAAGGAAATGAACTGGTGCCTTCAAGAGCTTGGGAAGATGACGTGGGTAGAGCCAGGTGGACATGCAAGAGAAGGAAGGGGGTTCACAGCATCAGAACTACTGTGCTCTTGAGGGGTGGGTAATTGGGCAGTCTTCACAGGAGAGAGGAGCCCAGAAGAAGGAAATATACTTATTAGAAGAAACTTGATTTTTATTCCATTATTGACTCACAACATTTTAAAGTTTGAACATTTATCAAAAATTATCCAGCCCTGGGGCACCTGGGTGGCTCAGTGGGTTAAGCGTTTGACTCTTGATTTTGGCTCAGGTCATGATCTCAGGATCATGAGATCGAGCCCTGCATCAGACTCCACGCTCAGTGCAGAGTCTGCTCAAGATTCTCTCTAACTCGCTCAAATAAATAAATAAATCTTAAAAAAAATTTATCCAGCCCAAATCTTATACAGATGGCTAAACTGAGGTATGAGAAGTAAATTGCCTCTAGTCCCATAGCTAGTTAATGAAAGAACAGGCTTTTCCTGGGATCTTTTTTATCATTAACTCTTACTTCTTCTTAAATATGTCAGAACATCCAGGATTTTGTAAAAGGTTATTAAAAGTATGCATCTTCTTCTTCTATCACTAATAAAAGTCCCTTTTTCTTGAAATTTCTGGGGGGAAGAGGGATGGGGCTGAGATCCTCTGAGAATCCTGCAAATATATTTTTTATGTTAATTTTTTTTTTAAATTCCAGTGTAGTTCACATACACTGTTATATTAGTTTCAGGTATACAATATAGTGATTCAACACTTACATGTATTACTCAGTGCTCATTAAGATAAGTGTACTTTTAAACTCCTTCCCCTAGTTCATCCATTCCCTTCACCCACCTCCCCTATGGTAACCATCTGTTTGTTCTCTGTAGTTAAGAATCTGTTTTTTGGTTTGTCCCCCTTTTTTTTCTTTTGTTTATTTGTTTTGTTTCTTAAATTCCACATATAAGTGAAATCATATGGTATTTGCTTTTCTCTCACTGGCTTATTTCACTTAGTATTATTCTCTCTAGATTCATCCATATTGTTGCAAATGGCGAGATTTCATTCTTTTTTATGGCTGAATAATATTCCACTGTACATATACCCCACTTCTTCTTCATCCATTCATCTATTGATAAACACTTTGGTTGCTTCCCTAGTTTGGCTATTGTAAATAATGCTGCTAAAGGTATAAGGGTGCATATATCCCTTCAAATTGGTGTTTTCATATTCTTTGGGTAAATACCCAGTAGTGCAATTGTTGGATCATAGCATTCTTCTATTTTTAAGTTTTTGAGGGAACTCCAAACTCTTGTCCACAGTGGGCTGTACCAGTTTGCATTCCCACCAACAGTTCATGAAGGTTCCTTTTTCTCCACATCCTCACCAACACTTGTTGTTTCTGGGGTTTTTGATTTTAGCCATTTTGACCAGTGTGAGGTGATATTTCATTGTGGTTTTGATTTGCATTTCCCTAATGAAGAGTGATGTTGAGCATCTTTTCACATGTCTGTTGGACATCTGTATGTCTTCTTTGGAGGAATGTCTGCTAATGTCTTCTGCACATTTTTTAATTGGATTATTTGGGGTTTTTTGTGTTGACTTGTGTTAAGTTCTTTATATATTTTGGTTAGTAACTCTTAATGGATATGTCATTTGCAAATATCTTCTCCCATTCAGTAGGCTGTCTTTTAGTTTTGTTGGTTGTTTCCTTTGAGAATCCTGCTAATCGTAAGCTATTTAAACTTGGGTAAGCTCCTAATTCCCTCATCAATACTCACTTCCTTTTTGAGTGCTCCTCTCTTTGGCATTTGTGTTATGTTGGAATCATGTTCTCATCAAATTCCAAGAGTACTGCTCTGAGGCCCAGAGCTTGAGTCTGCTTGTGCAGATCTAAGGATACCACCAGCTGAACCACCCTATGTACCACACCACAGTGGGACGCTGTGCTAACTCCCATGGGTGCTCCCCAGCCTCAAGTCTGAAGGGGTTCTCATCATGAAGGTCAAGGATCAGCTGCTTTCATTGTCACTCAGATGTGCAGCAGAAATGTGTAAGATTCCAGCCAGCCAGGAGTGAGGTAGGCACCCCTAGTGGAAACAAAATGGGCTTGGATGGATCTAGGTTTGAATCCAGCTCTGCCACTTATTAGTTTTGTAACTTTGGGCAAGCTACTTATCTCTGAGATACTCAGGTTCTGTAAGTATAATACAAAGACATTGGACCTAACTTTCAGGATTGTTGTGAGGCAGTTAAAGAGATTCCTAAGATGATACCTGGCAATGGTGCTCAGTAAATACACCACATTCCCTTTCTTTATTTGATAAGCGCAAATTAGGCACTACTCTAAGGGCTTTACAAATGTTAACTCCATCCCCTTCTCTCTTCCCAGTGAGGAAGAATGCACTACTGACGGGGGGGTGGGGGGGGGGGTTGCTGTTCCACATGGTGTTGGGCTGTACCATAGGCCTTTGGAAATAGGAATAGCCTATCTTGCCTGAAAATCATCCACCTAGGCTTTCAAGCAGGAGCCTGCATTTTTTCCCAGACTTTTAGATAGTGGTTGCTCCCCATATTGTGGTTATTAATAATATTGATAATTTCACTGTACACATCCACTGGCCAATTACTCTCTAGCATCATCTCTTGCTGTACCTTCTTGACCCATTTTCTTTATAGCAGGCATGCACTTGGCTTAAGTCAGTCATGTGAGGTTACTTATAGTCCCCAGAGGTTCCACTATTTCATGCCATAGGCCACACTTTTCTTCTTTGCCTACACTGCCATTCCTCCTATGTCTGCCTAGCAACAGTCTTTTAAATCTCATTCCAGTCATTCCCTGACTTTCTGAGAAGTATAGGCAGCTCCCTCCTGCCTCTGTACCCTGTCTGTGGCCAGACTGTAGAGTTTGTAAGGGCAGAGACTGTGTCTTACTCAACTCTGTACCTCTAGCATCTAGCCCAGTGTCCCATAGTAAGGAAGGAAGGAAAGCTGAAAGAAGGAAGGAAAGAAGAGTGGGATAAGGAAGGAGGAAAATAGAAAAGGAAGAAGGGAAGGAAAAAGGAAAGAAGAAGGGAGGAAGGAAGGGAGGAAGGAAGGAAGGAAGGAAGGGAGGTAGGTAGGTAGGTAGTGAGACATCATCAAGTAATGAGCCAGTGGTAATATTAAGGCATCTTCTCTCACAGCTGATCACTGTTGCTAGCTCTCACTGTCCCTGCCAGGTGAAAACTGATGTATGAAGGGCAAAGACCGGACTCAGAATGGTTGTCATGGTTTGATAGTAAATGGTCATTTTTCAGGTGTGAGAAGGTACATGCTCTCCTCTAAATGAAACTCTTTGTCCTCTCTTATTCTCTTGAAAAATAAACAAGACAGAACACTCCTAGAGCTGGAGGCAGGACTGATGAGCTTGGAGATCAGGACCAAGTGCCAGCTTCACTAGCCTGGGGCACCGTGGCTCACTCTTCTGTTGAAAAGAGGCAGGGGCATCAGGGAAGGATGTGTGATGGTCTCCGAAGGAGACCTTGGAGTTCAGGCCCCCGTGAACTGGGATCCCTGATTCCCTGTACCACCTACCTTCCTGAGGTCACCTGCCTGGCATCCAACATCCTTTCCCTAAGCTGGAAAGACCAATGGGGAATGGTAGGGATGAGGTGAGGCTATAAGTACACTGAAAGCAGAGAGCTTTCATCCATCCACCCATCCATCCAACCATTCTACAAATGTTCCTTTAGTGACTAATGTGTGTTGGAGATACACTGACAAAAGACAAAGGCTTTGCTGATGAGAAGTTCAAAGCTTCTCCCCATCTCTGTGTTTCAAGTTCTCCTCTATCAATAAGACATTTGGATACTTTTAAGGTCATAGTTCCCCATGACCCCAATTCATATTTCAATGAAGTCTCCTCTCCCTAAAAATAAGCAAACCCACACAATTTTGCATGTTATTTCAAGAGACTCATAGACACCCTGAAGCCCATTCATGAATACCAGGTTAAAAACCTTTCGGGACTACAATATTTTCCCAGTGTCTTCCTACCCAAAATTCACTTCTTGATTCTAGAATACAGCTGCCCCAACAGAGACTCCTTTTAAACATGGTACTTGCTAACGTTAAAAAAAGGTTTCAGTCTCTGACTGAGGCAAGCACTTTGTTTGAAAACAATGCAAAGGAACCAACTGAGGAGGAGGAATACCAGGTACCATGGCCTGCCCAGCTCATCACTTTTCCCACCCACCCCAGGCTTGCCTTGGCAAGGGGAACAAGAAGTCCTATGTCTGGAGCTCATTTGGTTTAGCAGGGAGATGATTTGGCTGCGGATCCTTCTCTGACTGTCATAGCTCAGTCTAAGTGTCTGGGATCCTGCCTCAGGGATTCAGGTTTTGCTATTCCCGACTTCATCAAACTTCCCAGGGCTCTTTGTCTTCCCACCCAGACCTATTCTTCCCCTTGGTTCACCACGGTTCAGCCAGATCTCAGACTTCAGCTAAAGGCACCCAAAGCCTGGCCTAATAATCCCATCGGGGCTTGATCTCCTGGTTGCAGATCAGCAGAAGTCCCTATACCCTAGATGCCAATCCCTAATGCAGCATGGCCCTGGCTATTTGAGTGTCAGGTTCCCCAACATGTACCTTATTCACGCTGCTCTGTCTGAAATGTACCCCCTCTGCCATGTCATCCCTGACCCACCCTGTCTCCTGCCATGCCCATCTAAAACCCTTGCGAGTCAAACAGTAAATAAAGGGTGGGGACAGGACTGAACAGGACTAGAGTGAGGAGCGTAAGGCATGAAATTGAGGGAGGCACTCATTCTCAGTGAACCTTGAACTTGCATGGCCCAGAGAGGGAGTTCCTCCTTCAATTTTGTACCCTAAACACCTCTCTAGCCACACCCTGATCCCAATCCTGATGAGGTCTCCTAAGCCTAAAATAGACTTAAGGCACTCTCTAGACTCGAGTTTCTTCAATTTCTGGTTTTAATTTCTGGAAAGAAATATTATTTAATTATAAATAAGAAATTCTTCTGCCCAGGGGGGGAAATTCATGGGGAGGAGGAAAGAACTTTATATCAAGTGCAGCACAGTTCATGGCTGGTGATTAATCTCTTTGTGGAAAATGGCAATTTTAACACTGACGTGAGTAGTCACACCTTTTCTTTCCATAGTAGTTCAGCATTTCCTGCTGTAATAATTCAGGCCCTAATCCTACATTCAAGGAAGCAGAAGTGTCAGCACACTATTAGTTTTCTGTGCGTTGACCCATTTGTTTCCTCATAACCTCGCTCCAATGTGCCATGCTGGCCTACAGTAGTGATTCATGATGGACATCGACTAAGGCTCTAAAGGGCATCACCAGGAAGGACCTCCACACAAAGAATGATTCCTCAATGAGGTGACAGCTCAATGAATGGCCCGGAGACACAATCAGGAGCCTCTTGAGCCATGAGGTCCCCTGCTCTTGGATTTTCAAGGCCATTGTCTATGGAAAGGCAGGAAGAAAGGAAAAGTCCCTGAACCGAGGGTCAGGTCTCTTGGGTCCTAATCCCAGTCCTGTTGTCTAAGTTCGCTAAACTTCTTGGTTTCTCTGGGCTTTCATTTCCTCATCTGTGCAACGAGAAGACTGGTTGAGAGCTAGATCAACAAAGACAACTTCAGCACGAAACTGCTCTGGTGCTACTTGGGTGTGAATCTCTAGGGGTTTGAAGCTATTCTTAAGGGTTCCTGGAACTCTTTCCTGTTTCTGTTCTCTGAAAGACTTTGACCACAGCAGTGAGGGTCTAGGTTCATGCCCACGTTTCCACTCTGGTTTGCCGAGGTGGTTGACGAATGTGGAAACCAGGTCGGCTATGCTTTCATCTTGGGACCTGGACTTTAAGCCTTTCCTTTTCCCCCTCAGGGTGTCTTCAGGACGTTCACGCCAGCTTCTCCCCACGCCGAGCTGCCAACTCATGCCTCCCTAAAGGAGGCCTCTTAACCAGCCCACCAGCGCCATCTCCTTCCCACTGAGGTTTCTGACTCAGAGCTGCAGTGTAGCGTGCGGCACCCTCAGACAAGAATACATCTTGCAAACTGCATTGGGGGCTGCTTCTCTGGGCTGCACCTTCTGGATACCAGAACCAAGATGACAACCGGAGCTGAATTCTTCACAGACTGGAGGACATCTAATTATACCTGGGAAGAGCTTTTTAATTTAGAGGGTTTTTAAAAATAGGTATATATTTTACATGTATGTATATACATTTCATAATAGTCCAACATGACTAATACTTGCAGTGTTGTTTCGATTCTGTCAGTGTAATTGGTTCACTCATATCTGAGTATCTACGTATCATTAAGACTCTAAACTTTGACTCTGAAGGATATATTAAGAATAAAGTCTGACACTTTTCTCTGAACATGATTTTTTCTGAAGACTTTTGGAAAGCAAGAAAGGACTGGGTAGCAAATAGGGTTTCTCCCACCTACTGACACCAATCAATTTAGGGTGGATCTCTTGTGGCTATGTTGGAAAGGATCATGAGACGGTAACTTGGCAAGAAGTGTCTCATGGATAAGCAATGTTGGCTCTGAGGAAGGAGGGAACTGGGCAATATATGTGCCATTTATGTGCCATCCTTGGATGACCTTTCCGCTGCCCACCTCATCCTTCTGTTTGAAACCAGGAGGCAAGGCATGATGCTCCAAGAATGGAAGTGTTGTCCATGATGGAGGAATGTCACACAAAGTACGATCATTTCAGTGATAAACGTCAAATTAGGGAAGAAGTTATTATAACCTTCATTCTGGAACCTGGCTTCTGCATCCACATATCTGGTGAATCCAGTTGAAACCAAAGTCATTTTAGAGAGGGGGACTTCCTAATGATAACAGGAAACTTCGTAGAGAAGGAAACTGAGATCTCAAAAAATGTGCTCCACAATTATGATGCAAATAACTGTATATCTGGCAAGCAACAGAGAGTCTCTTGTAGGATCCTAATACTAACCTCCATTTACTCCTTACTAAGAGAATGGCATGCTCTTAGGCAGACAGGACTATAGTGAATCTCCCTGGCTAATTCTGTGTGTGTCTTATTTAGATTCGTTATCCTGGTTTACCAACCCTCTCCCTCTTTGCCTCCCAGGACTTTCCCCCATGTCTCTTCATGCTAGAATGGGTTCTTCCTTCCATAAGGGCCCGGAGCATCCCAAATGCTGAAAACTCTGTTTCTCCATCTGCTCTTGCTTTGGACTTTAAAAAAAGAGTCATCAATTATACTCCTAGAGCGCTAGATATCTGCCTTTTTAATTGATACTTGTTTGGAATTTAAAGAGGTTTCTTTTGCCTCTGCTACAGAAAAATATCTCCTTTTCATACATCACCCCCTGCCAACTCCCCCAAATCTTGAGATTCCTTCCACCGTGTACATCAAGGGGCTTTGCTTTCTGTCTCTTTCTACTCTGATCACTGAGTGACTGGCTCATGGTGTGGCTCTAGGAGGGAATTCACTGGGTGAGAGAGAACGAACATATTTTAGGTTGAATAGGAGCCAAACAAGAATGATAAAATTTATAGGTTCAGTGATATTTTCTGGGGGTCAATATCTAATGCTCTACTCTCTCTGGCACACAGTGACACGTTCAACTGTAGGGAAAATTGAAGCCCTCACAGTTCTCTTGGTCTCACTTTTATGTAAAAAGTGGGATGGAAGCTTGAGTAGAGGTGACAGGCTGCTCTGCCTGGGGGGGACGATCCCCAGTTTTGACTTGTCCCTTAATTGGGCTTGTTTTGGGCGTCAAGGAATAGACCCAGGCTCACAGGAGGAAGTAAGCGAGAACAGGAATATATTTCAGCAAGCCTCATGGAAAACCGAATGCTTGCTGAATATTCAGTGCATTTCTAGCAACTTGGGACTTTCGTGCCCACTCAGACTTCGCTGTGCGTCTATACTCGTTAGCTGGCAGGGCACTGTCTCTGCCTTCGTAGGTGGGACCAGCACAGTGTACGAATGTAATTCCCTACAGTTACCCTCCTCCTTTTGTTTTCTCATCTCTTGCTGCTTTCTCTGGAATGCATCCTCTTTCACACCTCACCACATCACTCCGTGGTGTCGCAGATGCGGCAGCTGAAACTTCCCCTTTGGTAGCACCTGGAGAACAATGCCATGTGAACCCAAAGGCTAAGATTTTCTAGCTTTAACCCCCTTCCTAAGAATATTTGTGTGCTATTTTCTTCCTATTCTCTTCTTTGCCATTGTTCCCCACTTTGGTTCATTTAATGCCAGTTCCTGTTCCGTTTGGATTAGTCAGACCTGTCTCCCCCATACTAAATTAATTATTCATGAAATGAAGGTAACATCATCTGTGAACTCTATTATCAAAAACCATTCTGAGTGCACTGGTGGTGAAACTGCATAAAATATGGCCCTCGCTTCCACTGTTACCGCCTCCCTGAACCTTGTACCTGTGAAGTAACAGGGAACGATATAGTTCCAAACATATGCAAATGCCTGGCACAGTTTAGATGCTGCATGACACATATTTGGTGGACAAAACAGATGAGTGCTTGATCATGTGGTTAAGCATGGAGGGGCTCTGGAAACTCAGACAAGGTGTGATGATGTAGGCTGGAGAAGTCAGGGAAGGTTCCAGTAAAAGGCAGGGCAGGGAGGTGTTGGAAAGTATGTTAGGACCTACCTAGGCAGTCTGGAGTAGGGGCAGGAGTAACAGGCTCAATGAGAGCCCTCAGTTCTCTGGATGAAAGCTGCTTCTTTGAGTTAGCTATTATTATGATGACTGCTACTGTCATTATGGCTAAACTTACTCTAAATAGAAATCTATAATGATCTCAATGAGCACTAAAGAGCGGCTTAGTCATCACGGCCACCAAATGTCGTCACATACATTAAGTGCACCTATGTGTCCAGAAATGTCCCAGCCACCCTGTTATGTGCACAGCCTCTGGTTAGCTCTTGTCGTGTGGGCTTTTGGATTTGAAAACAGACATACGAAGGAAGCAATCTGACCTTAGAATAAGAGGAAAATTTACTCTCTACATCTCTCTAAATTGGATTTTTGCTATTACATATCATAAAGACTTTTAGACGTGGAATGGCATTTCATTCATTTGACAAATAATTATATAATATGAATAAGCCAGTGCGCATACAGCAGTGAGAAGAGGGAGGCAAAATTAATAAGTAATTATAATTAATTATCTAATTATAATTGCGCTAAGTGCACAAAGGAACAGGACAGGGTGCTAAGGAGCATAGAATGGGGAGCCTGATCTAGTTTGGGGCCAAAAAGATTTCATTAAGTACTTGATTATTTAGAAGGATGAGGAAGAGCCAGGCGAACAGTTGGGTGAAGATGATCTGGGATTAAACTGGGAAAAGACCCATCTTCCCTTGCCATAAGTGCATATTTAGCTAAGTTACAACTTCCTGTTTGAACTGGGCTGTTTTTGACCCTCAAGAGGTTGGCTAAGCAGACGGTATTGTGACCACAGCAGCTGCTCCTGACGTGAGAGGCAAAACATCAACTCGGTATCTCCGTGCCCCACCTTATGCTTTTGCTTTGATGCTCAGAGCTACGTGGAGCAGAACACAGACGCTCACGGACACACACAGCACAAGGCAGTAGGTATTCGTGCCTCTTCTATAGCTATGTTTTCCATTTTTGCACCCTCAAGCTTCTGCATGTGTCTGAATATTCCACGCACTGAGTTTCTATCTCACCTCTTGCCTCGCCAGCACCCCAAGCCCCCAGGTACCTCTGTCCTCTCCTTGCGAGCAGGCTGCTCGCTTTCTCCCTTCAACCCCAGAGCTCTGACTCTTCAATACGAAGACACTGAGATCATTGATGTTTATGCTTCACTCTATAATATGTGATGAAGCTAATGGAGCCGATATTGACAGTATTTCTATTTTGTCAAAGCTGGGGGCCTGACCCTGAACAGAGAACCTTTGGTAGCAGCCATCTCAAACTTGAACTTGAAACTTCAGAAGAACTGAGAGAGGGTGCCTGGGTGGCTCAGTTGGTTAAGCGACTGCCTTCGGCTCAGGTCATGATCCTGGAGTCCCTGGATCGAGTCCCGCATCGGGCTCCCTGCTCGGCGGGGAGTCTGCTTCTCCCTCTGACCCTCTCCCCTCTCATGTGCTCTCTCTCTCATTCTCTCTCTCTCAAATAAATACATAAATAAATCTTTAAAAAAAAAAAAAAAAGAACTGGGAGAAACCAAGAGGTCTGAAATGTACTTATGATCGGCTTTCTGAGAACAAAGGGATGAAGGTTACTTCTGAACTGGCTCCGCCCCAGCCTTTACAAGCTCCATTCAAGGGTGTTGAGCTGTCACTGAGGCAGCCTAGGACTGCGGCAGGGGATGAGTAGTGAGTAGGAGTCAGGGAAATTTTGTCACAGTTGCTCTCTCAGGCTGAGGCCCCCGACCATCTCCTTCAGGAAGCCTTCTCTGGTTCTCTCTTGGATGCTGAGCAGAATACAAAAAAGACAAAATCCTTTCTGTGTGGTCACCTGATGGCAAAGTGATCCCAGAGCCAGTTGATAGGGCTAGCAAGGATGGGGGGTCCTGAGTGGCCTGAGGAGGCAGAGCAGTCCAGACAGGGGCAGCTGCAGCTGGCCCCACGGGGAGGGTGGGCAGACGAGTGACATCCTCACTACAGCACTCCCACAGCGTCCCAGTCAGCAAGGGCAAGAGCAATGGAAGCCTCCAGAGTCCATGTCACAACACTCAAGGACACCTGCCGGTAGCCTTACCCTTACGCAGTGACAGGGTCGCTCCTTTAGACTTTGCCCTCTCTCCATCTTACTGGGTTGAGAGGGTCAGTGTTATGGACATTGATAACTATTGACCACCCCCGCCAACCCCCAGGCTTCTTCACTTGGCTCACCCATCTGTGAGCTCAGTCTGCAGAAGCTCCCCCCCTCCCCCACCCCTGCTCCTCTGTGCACCTGCAGCACCCTGGGGCACCCCTAGCTGTGTTCTCCCCACACTGCCCCGTGTGGGTATTGTTCCTCTGTTAGGCTGTGAGCCCCCTGAGACAGGAAACATGGCTCATCCTGACTCGTGGTGCCTGTCACGCATACCCCCAGATGGTTGTTGGAAGAATGGGTGGATGGTTTGTGAATTCTTCCTCCCCTATGTCAGACCTGAGCACGTCGGGCTGGGTGCAACACAGCGTGGGTCACAACTTCCGACGGTCACAAAGAGAGGCAGGTAAGGTCAAAAAGGAGGGAATTTCACATTCCCTCTTTCAAATGTGAGGGGACGGGAAAAAATATAACTCCTAGATGTTTGCAGTGTCACCCTGCCTGGAGGGAAAAAACAAAACAAAAAAGCTCGGATGGCTACATTTCTCCCTAAGACTTCACGAGGTCTCCCTGCTCCAGAATTGTGTGTGGCCAAGACGCTTAGCTTGTCAGACAGCACTCTTCACCCAAAAGCTTTCTCAGGTACGTGAGGGGACAGAGATGCCAAAGAGAAATCAGGGGGTGCCCCAGCCACAGATCCCTGATGCTGCAGGCATGTGCACACCCCACCATCATCTCTGCCGGAGACGGGGCAGAGGTACAAGGGAAAGTGGAAGGGACGGCACACAGAGCTGGGCTGAGGGCCCAGAAGGCAGCTCGGAAGTCAGCCTCAGCCCAACCCTCACCCAGAATGGAAGAAAGGAAGCCTGCTCCCTCTGCCCTTCCTTCTCTTTAGTCCAGTGCAGATTAACAAGGTTTGGTATGACTCATTCTGTGAGTCAGACAGGGGAGGAAAAACAAGCACGTCAAAGTCTAACTTTCAGATGTGTAAAGATTTAGCAGTCTGATCTGTGACCAAAATTGTTGATTTGAAGAACTGGAATGAAACTGCAGAGTTCTCTCTCCTTCCATCGTCGAAGAGCTGCTGAGCCACGGCCAGCCAGGAGGAAGGCCAATCCGGAGAACTGCTCAGAACAGCCAGTATCAGGGAGAAATGACCCTGTGAGGCCTGGAACTAAGGTGTGAAGTCTGTCTGCTGTTTTTCCGGGATCCCCTTCACATATCCCCCCACCCCATTTTTTTGCTCCTCAACCAGTAATGGCCCCTGTCCATTTCCCGGTGTGCCTTGCGTTCTTGACTTCCCCTTCACTTATTTTGTGGTTCTCAAACTTGGCCGTACTTTGGCTCCCAGGACCTGAGCATCTAGGCTTTTACAAGCTCCCCAGGCGTTTCTAATGTGCAGCCGAGCTTCTGCATCATGTCCCTCATCCAATGTATACACTCTCCGTGGAAATTTGCATGTTAGTGTTTTATCTGTAATAGTCTAATGACATGCTCTGTCTTGAGTTTTAAAATGTCTGGCTTTGGGGAGATAGTTCCATGACCTGTGTTCTGAAGTCGACTGCATCAGATATCAGTGCTAAAGATAAGCGAGTTATGGTTGATTTAGGATATTTTAGGTCTGCAAGCAGAGTGAAGGGCACAAGGCAGCATAGTTCTCTTCTGGCTTTCTTTTCTTAATTATCAATTTTCCCCTCCCATTCTTCTTCCCTAAGTCCCAAACACCAGGGAACCGTTATCCCTTCCCTTCACAGCTGCTTGTTCTCCCTATAACCCAGTAAAAGGACGTCTTGGTGGGATATTCCCCCAGGGATTCCAATCGCATGATCCAGATAGTTCCTTCCAAACCCTCCACTCTTCAGGGCGCCAGTTGCTCAAGGGTCTTCAGTCCTAGAGCAGCGGCAGGGGTGGGGGACACTGCTGTGTGGGACCCAGGTCCCTCAGGTTGGGGGTAGAGCAGCAGTTCCCAGGCTTTTTGGTCTTAAGATTCCTTTACAGTCCTCAAAATCATTGAGGACCCCAAAGAGCTTTTGGTCATGTGGGTTATATCTCTTAATATGACACTATCAGAAATTAAAACTGAGAAATTAAAAAAACATGTATATAATAATTTACTTCAAAATGGCAATAGCCAACCCATTCCAAGTTAGCATAGATGCTATATTTTCTGAAAAATAGCTATTTTTTTCCAAAACAAAAAACATGTAGGGAGAAGAGTAGCATTGTTCCACATTCTGCAAATCTTTCTGGCTTAATACAAGACTGCTGGGTTCTCGTAGCTTCTCCTGTATTCAGCCTGTTTCAATTCACACATTGTGCAGCAACTCTGGGAAATGCTACTGGAAATTGATGAGAGCATGAGAATAAAAAAGGCAAACAATGTCTTCATATTATGAAAATTGTTTAGACCTAAGTGGGTTCCCTAAAAGCGTCACCAGGACCTCCATGGGTATTTGAGCCACACACAGAGAACTATTGGCAGAGACCAGCCTCTATGGTCAAGACAGCCAGTGCTGAGCGGTGATTAAACAGTGAACTGGGCAGGAATAAGCAATAACCTGGAGGACTGGTAACATGGGAGAAAAAACAAAGTAACAAAACTGATTTGACCCAAGGCAAGTGACAGTGGCTAATGTCACCTATATGTCTTTCTTGTCAATGTTTATGTTTCTGTTTCTGTGCAGTTTATGTGTCTGAGTTAACTTGGGTGCAAAGCCAGTGTGGTGTTCGCGGGGCATGTTGACCAGCATGACACGGAGGATGGAGGGCGGGGACAGACGTTCTGGCAGCCCTGCCACTGGCAATGCAAACAGAGGTAAACGGTTTCGGTTTCCATCTCTGTAGCAAGTTAAATAGTGAGCTTCCCCAAAACTTGTCTAGTTTCAACATCCTTTGGTTGTCTGTTTACAACTTTCAAAAAAGGTTGGGGAGGGTCATGGCATTCTTGAAAACATTCTGGCTGAAGTGAGGAAGTAAATACTTACTTGGATGATAGAAAAATAAGAAGGAACTAAAAACAACATTTTCTGAACTCTGAGAGGAAGGTAACTTTTAAAGCATGGTGAAACATTGATAAAATGCAAAAACTATCAAGGAGATAGTAAAACTGACCCAGTATGTTTTTGCTATATTTCCTACTGAACATCCTTTTCCAGGTCACACTGTACATAGAATTTAATGTCCTGATTCTTTTAGGTAAACATTTCTACTAAGTATTTATGTAAATCCTTTATAATTCCCATTTAAATGAATAAAATTCCACTGTGTGGTTATACTATATTTTACTGAATCCCTTTATTTTTCGATATTCAAGAAGTTGCACTAGGGTTATGGAATTACGGCTGATTTTGTTTCTATTTCATTTTACTTGTCTGTTTTCTCTAGTGTGGTTCAATGTTGTTCTTAGTATGACAAATAATTTTAAGGCAAGGACATGTTTTTTAAAGGCTGGGAGGAATCTGGATTGCCTATACCAAGAAATGCCATTCTTTGAAGAATCTCAATGTAGATTTTTCTCGGCTCTCATTAGACTCTCAGACTTCCCCGAACCGCAGTCCCAAAGGTGTGTAGAACCCCACATATGGCTATCAGCCGTCTGATCCTACTTGCGGTGATTCATGCTGCATTCAGGAACAATCCCATTCCTACTCAGATAACAGTTTGCCATGTCAACGCACACAGCCCCCACAACGTGTAACAACTTCACTGGAATTCACTTTTCCTGTTTTTTTTTGCGCCCCTCCCAGTTCTAGGAAAGTGATCTCGGAAATCACTCTGCCTTGTCCTATAGCACTGATTAACAGGGCCCTCCAAAAAACAGCCAAATCGCAAAGAGGCCAAGGGAAGGCGGGAGGCCGGGCCCCTCTTTCCTCCTTGTCCCAGTGCCCCAGGAATGTCCTGTCTGCCTCTCTGTCCTCACCCCAGGGGTGGGATGAGGATGAGCTGAGTTGCCGAGAAGTGAAAACGTTATGGAATTAAATGTCCTACGCAGCGGAGATTTATTTGTTCAAATGGAAAACAGCATGGGCATGAAGGGGAGGCCCCAAAAGGAGTCCCCGCTTCTGCAGGAAGTGCCCACGGCCCCCCTCAGTCCAAACGCACCCACTTCGAGCAAGCTATTTCTTTGGGTTCCTCTTGCCTTTCCAGGGTGCCTGCCACCCATAATTGTCTTAGTGGAACTGACATATCCTGATCGGACTGGGTCCTTCCGAGGATAGTTAGTTTTAGTGAGAAAATGCTCTAGTATACATGTATTTGTTTCTTGGGGTGCCATAATGTACCACGAACTGGGTGGCTTAGAACAGCGGAAGTGTAGTGCATCACAGCTCTGGAGGCCAGAAGTCCAAAATTGAGGTGTCGGCACGCCCCCACCCCCAAAGTGCTAGGGAAGGGTCTGCTCCAGGCCTACTCCCAGCTCCCAGGAACTTTAGCATCCTTCCTGGAAGGTGTCTTCTCACACCGACTCTCCTCTGCGCATGTCCGCTGCCTCCAAACTTCTCCTTCTTATGGGGATCCAGTCCTATCAGATTAGGGCCCATCCCAATGAGCTCGTTTTAACACGATTAACTCTGTGAAGACTCGGTTTCCAGATAAGGTCACATTCTGAGGCACTGGGATTAGGACTTCAACATATCTTTTGGGGGGGGTGCACAACTCGGCCCCTAACGTCTCGGTAAGCAGAGACGGGACTCAGAGCTGCTACCCTGGCTTTCTCAGACTTTTTCATACTCCCTCAGGGGAATTCAGAGGTCTGGGGTGAGGGCTGTTCTCGGCAAGCAGATTTTCCCTCGTGGTGATAACAACGTGTCACAGTAGGGTTAGCTCCAAATTAAGAGCATTTCGCAGCCAAGGATTTTATGCACTTCGCAAGTGTGACCTGAAGAAAGAGCCTGAGGTCACAGAGGCTAGAAGAGCTGGCTGGTTTTTGATCTCTGAGTCCTGGGCAAGGCCGCACTTTTGGATGGGGCAAACCTGTGGTTGCGCCCCCCTGCCAGGGAGACCCCTCCGGGCGATGCATCCTCCACAGCAGGTGTTGTCCAGGCCCTGATACAAACCGCCTGCCTGGGGGGGGCTGTGGCTCCCTGGCAGCACCTTGGCCGCAGGAGGCAGTGACCGCATGCTCGGCGGGGCGCGAATGACAGAGACCTCGGTCCTTACCGCGCCTTTGGCAAGCGACCGGCTGGTGAACAGAACATCGCATTCCTGGCATCTATTTCCGTCTAAGTGGGTCTAACTAGCAACCGAAGGGTGCTTAACATGGGATTAAAATAACATGTCTGTGTGACTGGAAAGCCCCCACTTGGCTTTCTGCTGGGATGTGACTACCACGGACCGATGGCTTCCATCAGACCAGGGCTATTGAAATAAAACACTCTTCTAATTTTGGACTGTATTTTTTTCTACGTTAAAAGTCACTGATGCTCACTGTAGAGAACGTGAGCGGTGTACTATCCCTTATTTTCATCAGCATTACCATCAGTAGATAATAACACATGTGGGTGGCATAAAGTCACACAGGGAAGAGAATCTGACATTCCCTGGTGTGTCCTGTGGGCCGGGCACGTACCTGGAACTGGGTGAACGCCACTGTACACCAGCCTTCCACTACCTGCCCCCGCCAGCACTCTACCCACTCTCCGGACGAGGGAAGGGACTCCGGGGAGGTTGGCTGCTGGTCTGCTTCCACACACTCTGCAGCCCTTCGAAACAGGGTTCGGAGCTCACCTCTTCTTAGAACTCTTCGCTGGTAGAGTTTATCCAATTGCTGACCTTTCCGAGGGTCCCTTTGCCTTCCTGGGCACCATTTCTACACGTCTGGTGTACAATTTAGATGGGGTTTTGATGGCTATTTTGATATATTCATTCGTGTCCCCTCCTGAACTGAAAATTTTTAAGTGCAAGGATACAGCATTTACTTCACCGTGTTATGAATTATAGCAAGGTTACAGAATAAATGTTAAAAAAAAAAAACAACCCAAGCAGCCCGACTACTCAGAAGATGTTTATCTTGGAGCATGCATGTCAGATTTCTCCTCATTGGACTTGAGGGTTCGGAGGCACTAAATGGGTTAATTTCTTGGCGCTTCTGGTCATGGATTTCCCCAATAACAGACTGGATTTGCCAAAGCTTGGGGAAGCAAGCTCTACTCCATAAGGAAGCTATAGTAACTTGGGGGCATGTGAGTCCTTCCATATATATATATAAAAAACTGGGGGAGTTTTCGTTGTGTTCAAAAGGGACAGGTGAATGGGCTGGAACTCCTCCTTGACAGAAATCTGGGCATTCTGGGACGAGGTGAGCTGCCTCCTGCTTGCCTGGCGTGTTCCCTCGTCAGCGGTGCCAGGGGCATTATTCATAGGCATGTTTCTCCGTTGACGGGGAGTTCCTAAAAGGCAAGGGCTGAACCCAATTCATCTCTGTGCACACAACAGGTATTCAATAAATGTTTGGTGAATAAATGAAAAAAATAAATAAATAAATGAGCTGGTTTTTTTAAATTTCTTATGAAGTATTGCCCATAGGCCGAGGGCATGGGAAGATTGTCTGTTTTACGCACCCTCACATGTCCCTGCCTTTGATTTCATCCTCTGGGCCTGTGTTAATCTGCTTGACTAGTTTAACCATCAGACATGCCCACTATGTGGGGGTTTAGAACCAGAAAAAAGCACAGAGTACTTGTCTAAAGAAAATGGGATCTCATGTTCTCAGTTATTTTGGCATGAAGTTCCATTGAAGCCGAATTAGGTGGGTGTTAATGTGTATCTATTGAATGAATTGATGTATAACTGCAGAATTATCCATCAGGGGCTCCTGATTAAAATTTTATACTTTAAGGCATGTAGTAGCTTAATAAAAGGTCAGAGGACAGAGCAAAAGATGAATGCCTCCTCCCGCCATCCTTCCTTCAGTCCATATCCAAAGAAGAATGTGAATACTTACAAACCTTTCCCCACCCATATCCCCATTATTTCTCCACATTTCTCTGTCCCACCCACTCCCAGTCAGACACAAACCAAAGAACTGGAATTTGCAAACCCTTCAATGCTTCATTTGTTTCCCATCTGTTTCCTGGATGTGTCTCAACCCTTAGACTCTTACAAACGTCTGCCTCTCTACCCAAAAGGTGAGTGACAACCTCAGATAAAGCAATTGTAACTTTCTTTTTTCATGCGGCATCTGTCCCATGACTGGATACAGTTGATTTACCTGTAGTAAAAGGGACAGTAACCAGAAAAGAGGATTACAGTGCATTCAGAAGCAATCAAGGGAGGAAAATAAACCAAGTGCCAAGAGGGTTTTGAATAACAGAGCTATCCACAGGAGCAGAATAAGCTTATAGAGAAAAAAAGGAAAAAGAAACAAATTTTCTAGGACAACCTCTGTACTTCATAAATTTGGAATTTTGTCAGGACCTTGATAATTGATTTTCTATTTTAAGTAATTTAACAGGTAGACACGGGTTAGTGGGTTTTGTTTAAAATTTTGCTCAGGGAGTCCCTGAAATACTTTTTTATTGACAAAGTCATTCTTTCTAAAGCAACCTAAGCTATGAAAAATGCATATTCTTAATTCCTTCTATTCCATATGAATCAGAGTGTGGGTGTGTAGGGGGGGTTGGGGGGGGTTGTATAAAGCCACAGGAAATAGGGAATTGCTTTGAACATAAATTGTACTTGAAAATCTGGGGAAGACATTATCTCTTTGTATTAAACAAATGTGCATTTTTCATAAAATACATGAGCATTTTTTGCATGAATCTGAAAGATTTACATGAGACATCAAGTTGTTATGCTGTGGCAACTGCATCAGATGAACAGATTTACCCCCTTTCTCCCACTCCTGGGGGTCCCTTTTGTTATTGAGCCTCTAGGCAAAGAGATGGACAAAAAGCCCCTCTGTCTTATGTATTGATACATGGTCAAGAGACTAATTTTTCAATCCTCACCCTCTGGAGTTACCATTTCTACTGTGGAATCCCAAAGGGACCATTGCTTGGGGTCCTGCCTCTCTCTGGCCAACTCTCCAAGCCAGTGACTCTGCTGGTCACCAAGAAAAGTTCATCAAACAAAGCAATAAAATCGAATGTGTGGTATATGACCACTTTCCAATTTTTATTCCTGCTCCCCAAAGGATTGCATTCTCTGTAGTGAGTCATGGACAGTGGGTCTGAGAAATGACTGTGGCCCAGCTTGAGATGAGCCAGAGAAATCAGGAGACCAGATCCTGAGCAAGTGGTAGTGGGAGGTAAGAAAAGATCAAAATTTAACTTGTAGTGTCTTTGTGAAAGGTACATAAAAAAGGTGAAGCAAAACTACTTTGAAAGGTTGGGTATGATTTGTACCATATGAATGTGAACAGCTGGGGAGTTTCCTTTCCCCTCTTCTGCCTTGGTAAAGACCATGTAAAATGAAAAAAAAATTCAGTCTTCAAATTTGACACTGAATGGCCTGTTGAAAAGAGGTCACTTGGGAGCTAGACAGATCTGAGTTCAAACCTGCCTGTGTCACATACTAGCCTTGACCTCAGCAAGTGATTGAGTCTCTCTGATCAACCATATCTGTAAAGCAGGGTACTATATTATCTTTAACTAAAGGGTTGAAGCTAGTAATATGTAAACTATCTGACACATATTTATCAATTTACTTTGTGTTAGTCATCTATTCCTGTATAACAAATTACCCAAAACATAGTAGCTAAGCATTCATTATCTCCTGGTTTGTATGGGTCAGGAATCTGGGCACTCCAGCTCAGGGTCTCCCCAGCATTGCCATGAAGGTATTGACCAGAGCTGCAGTCTTATCTGAAGGCTCAAGTGAGGGAAGATCTGCTTTTAAGCTTGCTCATGTGTTGTTGGCAGGCCTTGGTTTCTCACTGGCTAATGGCCAGAGACATTATTTCATTGTCATGTGGGCCTCTCTCTAAGGCAGCTCATAACATGACAAGCAAGAGAACAAGAGAAGGCATGCAGGATGAAGCCATGATTACTTTGTATCCTGGTCTTAAATCCAGTCTTTTTGCAACCTAGTCTTGAAAGTCACAGCTCATTGCTTTTGTCCTACTCTATTCATTAAAAGAGAGTCACAATATCCAGCCTACACTCAAAGAGAGAGGATTTACCCATGAGCATGAATACCAGGAGGAGGAGATCATTAAGGGCTATGTTAAAAGGCTCCTACTACACTCTGGCTTTCAACAGATATTTCTTGAGAGTCTACTGTTAGCCAGACCAAGTCCCTGTGGTATGTACTTTTTTAGCAGCATGAGTTGTCATCTTACATGAATTCATGCCTACCTCCTCTTTTGTAAGCTGCTTTTTGTAAGCAGGTATGAAGTCTCATTTCACTCACTTGTATATGTTTTCTCACCTAGCACAATGCCTGGCCAACAGTAGACTCTCAAGAAATATCTGGACTGTGTCCTTTTTGCTCTGAATGACATTATGAAAAACCTGAAAAATCTTGACTGAGGTCTCAGGGTTAGATGGTGGTGATGCATTCGTGTTAATTTCTTGACTTTGGTGGTTTTACTGTGGCTTTGTAGGAAAATATCCTCAAGCATGAGAAATATACTATAGTTCAGGGTTGATGGGACATCATGTTGACAACTTAGTTGAGTGATTTTGGGCAAAAGATACATTTGCCATTTATCTGTAAGTCGGAGATGGTTTCCAAATGCAAGCAAGCAAACAAACAAACAAAAACAATGACGCACATCAATGTGCCTTGAGAGACACAAAACGATTTACAAAAGGCAGGTGGGATGACGTCATCCTCTGTGCTTCCATCTGCTGTTCGCCCCACGTAAAACCATGATGGCGTCCTTCCATTTCTACTTGCAGATTGTTTCTGGGCTTTGTCCCCTCCATCACTTTCAATATCACCACCTGGTTTAGGTTCTCACTGCTGCTCGGCAGAACCAAGGCAATGGCCTCCAAGCTGTTCTTCCTGCCTCCAGCACCAGCTTCTCTTTCTGTTCCGTCCTGCCCTCCCCTCACAACCCCCACATCTAATCTGTTCTCCGTACTGCTGACTGAGGGGTTTTTCTAAAACCCAGACCTGCTTGTGTCCTGCTGAAAATCCCTTAGTCCTCTCTCCCTCAATGCCTGCACATGAAGTCCCAGCTCCTTTTCTGTCCTCTATTCTGGTTATAGCCTGTCCTTCCACTTCTGCTTCTGCTCACAGCTTTCCTCTGAGATTGAGCAACACTGAACCCTTGACCTTCCTGGGAACCACCGGGACCCTTCTGCCTCCCTGCCTCAGGAATGCTGTTCTTTCTTCAGCTTTTTTCTGGCTGAAAGATTTCTGCTCACTCTTCAAGATCCAGCTCAGTTGTCATTTCCTCCGAGAAGCCTTCCCTGATCCCCAATCACCTACCCCAGGCAAAGTGAAAGTGCCTGCCTTTGTGTTCCAATAACTCTGGGTTCAGTCGCTCTCATAATAGCTACCATTGTTAGGGAATTGTGAGCTGTGTTCTATTTGTCCTTCACCAGACTGTGAGCTCCTTGAGGACAGAGTCACCAGCACAGTGCCTGGCACCTTGTTGGCATTCAATAAACATTTGTTGAACAACGAAGAAGCCAGTGCTGTGGGGGTTGAGGGGAGGGTGCTCTCTGGACACTCATTGAGCGTTTGGTGGGCACCAATGTCTTCCCTCCTGGATGGAAGAGTCTGCACCAGCTGGAGATTGGTGGGTCTGGGACATACACTCCTATAAGTAAAGTAAGTGAGTTAAAAGTAAGAAATTCTCCCCAAAATTGAAGCTTGTTTTCTTTTCTTTTCTGAGTAGTTCCGAAGCAACATAAAACAGCACACTCCTTTCCTGCTTTCTCCACCCGAAGAAAGACTCTGATAAAGTCGGCTCCAGTTCCCCAGCCTCCGCAGAGTGGGGGGAGGAGGGGCTGTCCAGCTGGGGCCTCAGCTGGGCGGCGAAAGTGTGCAGGAGGGGTACAGAGGGAACAAGCTGGGGTGGGTGCTACTTATCCCTGCCCATGGGGGATGGCAGCATGTGGAATGAGGGGGGAATGAGGGAAGCCAGAAGCTGCGTAGGGGGCCAAGGTCCAAAATGCTGATTGGAGAGCCAGGTCCTGCGTCAAACCTGGTGGGAGAGTCCGAAGAGCAGCCAGGCGTGTGGCGGGAGGGGAGGGAAGGTCGGGCAGCCGCAGAGTGGAGGGAGGGCTGTCAGGAAGGGCGAGCCTCACAATGTAGCTGGCATAGACCTGTCATTTGAGGGCTAGCAGGGGTGCAGAAATACAAGGGTGGGTTAGTGCATTTGCATAAGGATTTGGAGCGAGTCCGATGACAAGGAACCGTTAAGTGATCAATACGGCCTCTCTTACTAACACGAGTATTTCTTTTTCCTTGTTTCAAAGCCTTTTTGCTTTTCATGGCATTTCAGTTCACAGAGAGATGAATCTCTGGGGGGAAAACCTAATGTTATTCCTGGGCTGGGCTCATCAAGGGTATTGGGAACTGGATCATAAAGCCCCGCGGAGAACCTGCTAAACAAGACTGAAGGTCACAGCTAAGGCATCGGGTCAGCCAGCTGAGGACCACTGAGAGTCACCACGTAGTCAAAATCAAGTTAATTTCAAAGTCTGTCTAATAGAAATGTATTCAATTCAGGTATATCTGTCTTTAAGCTAGCCCAGAAGAAATCAGGGAATGAGTCATTCCATTTACAAAAAAAAAAAAAAATTCACAATAGAAAATTCTTTTATAGAGCAAGCTGCCCACATGTATTTAAAAAGAGCTGAGAGTTAGAAAAACTGTAATAAGCCCCCGAATGACTAGGAGCACATCTATAGAAGTCGATTATACCCATCCCACACATCCAGGGAAGAGATGTGAGCCACTCACAAAACCAAACAAGTCAACGACTGAAGCTCACAGAGCTAAAGAAACATTGATTCCAAGCTTCTGATTCAAGAGTAGAGTTTGACATCTGTTTTTTAAACGTCCCCATTTTCTCATTAATTCAATATTTACTGAGCACCAATTACCTTGTTTTGCACTGAATATATAATTGTCAACAAGGTGGGAATAATCCTTAATTTTACCAAATGTTATTCTAGTAATAAAGACAGACACAATACAAATAAGCAGACAAGTGACTTAAAAAGCTGTCAATTGTGATGTGGTGTGCAGGAAACAGCCAGGTAGCTGAGACTGTGTGTTGGGGAGGCGGTTACTTTAGCTGGGGTGGCTGTGAAGGCCTCTTAGAGAGGAGTAACATGTGAGTGGAAACAAGGTTGTTTGCTGGCAGGAGGCAGTCATGTGATGCAGGTGAGAGTTCCAGGCACAAGGAATAGGTTAAAGAAAGGCTTGGTCGGTGTGAAGAACAGATAGGTAACAGAAGACAGTATGCCTAGAGCCTAGTGAGTAAGATGGTGTCTTGAGATGTGGTTGAACCAATAGACCAGAGGCTAATCATGCAGGACCTTAAGGTTCACGCTAGGGTCATGGGGAGCCATTAAAGAGATTTAAGCAAATGAATGCTATGTTTTAATGTAAGAAGGTTACTCTTGATGGCCACAGGCAACTGGATGTGGGAAGACCATCTGCACACTGTACCAGTTGTCTAAGCAATAAATGAAAACCTGGGTCAAGATGGTGGCATGCAAGATGGAGACACGTGGATGAACTCGAGATATGTTTTGGAAACCGAATGGAAAAAGTCTGCTTCAGGTTAGGTGTGGGCCAGAGGTAAAGGAAAAATCAAGAATGACTTCTAGGTTTCTAGGCTTCTAGACGAGCACCTGGTTGGTGCCATCTCCTGAGATGGGGAAGATGTGCAGGAACAACTTTGGGAAAATCAAGAGCTCATAATAGATGTTAGATATCTTTGAGACTTGCAAGTTGATGTATCAAATAGACAGTTGGATAAATGCATCTGGAGTTGAGAAGTGAGGTCAGCTCTGAAGAGAAAAAAAAAATCATATATATAACCGTGTAGACAGTGGTTGGCCTACTTTAGGGTCAATTCACTTACTCGTTAAATATTTGCCCATCTTTCTCAAGACAGAATCTTAGTGGTAACATATCTCAAATGCATTGTGAATTACTGTTTATTGCTTGCGAAGTATCTTATCTTAGAGAGCATACATTGGTTAACATTTACTGATTGTGTTAGAAGTGGCAGGAACTCTACTCATTTAATCCCTGCAATTGTCTGAGGCATAGAGGGCAAACGTGAGCACACTTCAGTGGCAGATTGGCAGTGGAAGCTGAGAGTTGAAGTCACCTCCCTGCAGTCCCACAGCTGGTGTGTGGCAAAACACGGAGTGGAACCCCCTCCAAAACACGGAGTGGCCTCCTGACTCCAGGATCATGCTCCTGCCTTCATGACTCCTCTCCTCTCCATAATAGTCCCTTATCTACCTTCACTGGGGAGCAATTGCTACAGTACTACACTGGTACAGTAGCTGCGCGAATTGTAACTTGGGGCAACCCCTGAACCCCTCCAAGCCTCCATTTCTTCAACTATTGGCGATGGCTAATTTTATGTGTCAACTTGGCTGAGCCATGTTGCCCAGATATTTGGTCAAACATTATTCTGGATGTTTTTGTGAGAGTGTTTTTGGATGTTTTTGGAGATCAACACTTTACACTGGTGGACTTTGGGTACAACAGCTTTCCCTCCATAATGTGGGTGGGTCTCATTCAATCAACTGAAGGCCTGAATAGAACAAAAATTGGACCTCCACCAAATAAGAAAAAATTCTGCTGCAGACAGCTTGAACTGCAACATCACCCCTTCCTGGGTCTCCAGTCTTTCACCCTACCTTGTAAATTTTGGACTTGCAAGCCTCCATAATCAGGTGATCTAACTCTTTAAAATAAATCTCTTTAGGGGCACCTGGGTGGCTCAGTCGGTTAAGCATCGAACCCTTGGTTACAGCTCAGGTCATGATCTTAGGGTCGTGAGATCAAGCCTTGCATCAAGCTCTGCACTGGCCATGGAGCCTACTTAGGATTCTCTCTCTCTCTCCCTCCACCCCTCCCCCCACTTGTGTTCTCTCTCTCTAAAAAAAAATTAATTAAATAAATAAATAAAATCAATCTCTTTATATATGAGATATATATGTTGTGTGAGCACACGCGTGTGTGTCTGTGTGTCTGTGTGTGTGTACTACTTGACATTTATTTTCCCTTCCCTTTAAAGCCATAGCCAATTTGACTGCTTTTCCCCAGGTCCTCACATTTGTTAGCCTGCCCCAGTTTTGGGGTCAGTCAGACAACTTGGTCAGAAAAAAGGGGGCTTTTGAAGGCTCCCATGGCCTTGTCAGCAAATGCCTATATGACAGAGAGCTTTCTCATTTCTGATTATTTTTCTGTGAAAATGGGTGTTTTGATTATTTATCATGGCATGACAACCCAAGAACTTAAAGGCTTAATACAACCATTTCATCATCTTTCAGAATGGTGCTATGGGTGGACTGTTCAGCTCAGCAGGTCTTCTGGTCGCCCTTGGGGTCCCTCATGCAGTTTCAGTCAGATGGAAGCTGGAGCTGAAGTGATTGAAGATTTGGCTGGGATGCTGAGATGGTTGGGTCGCTCTCCCTCTCCATAGAGCCTTAGGGTCTCTCCCTTCTGCATGGCAACTCCCAGTGGTCTGTACACATGGTTTCTCCAGCAGCATAGCCAAGCATCCTATATGACTCCAGGGCTCCAAAAGTGTCAAGAAGGAAGCTGCTAGGCATCCTGAAGGCTTAGGTCCAGACTTCATGCAGGGATCACTTCTGCCAAGTTCCATCATTTAGAGTGAGTCCCAGGCCCAGCCCAGATCCCATATGGGAAGATCTACACAAGGATGTGAACACTGGAAGAGGCAGTTCTTCAGGCACCATCTTTGAAAGCTAGCTACCACAATGGGAAAGCTTAGAACGGACTCCATCTCACCCCCTAAACATTCTTCCTATAAAGATTCCTCTTAATGACTCAATGCTTTTTTAACATGCTTAAAAGGATTTTTTAACAACATTATTTCAAGACAAGTAAGAGATCAAATTGACAATAACACCAACAGTCAAAGACTGAGTTAGCCAATTTAGGAAACCAGAGTTCTCAACCAAATATTTTCTCCCTAGCCCTACCAGCTCAGCTCCCTGCTTTCACCACTACAGGAATTCTCTCTAGAAGTTTCCCCAAGAGTTAGTTTTATTCCAGGCTTCAGAGCGCCCATGCCACTAAGATGACAGCCATACAAATATCAGAACACTCTCCTTCAAAATTGGATTCTAATCATCTGAGGAACCAATGTTTACTTTTAGACTTTAGGTTGGGCCACATATCCCCTCTTCTCAAAAATCAACACAGCAATAGTGGTCAGAAATCTTTTCTGTCATCATAGGAAATATTTTTAGCTCTTTTAAATCCACAGAAGGGATTTTTTTTTTTGCAAATTTAAAGTTAGCATAATTTTATAATAAGTAACACAGTCACATAGTCACAGTCAAAATTTAAAAGTTTCAAAGGGAATTTGACTAAGAAATCTCTTCTCCCTTCCACAGCCCTATCCTTCAGATTCATAGTTTCCCTTTTCTCTCTGTTTTTTTCCCCAAAGATAGTCTATGTTTCCTCTCTCAGAGACATTATGTGCACATACAAGCAAATATTCACTCATATTCTTTTTCCAGGGTTTACACAAATGGAGTCACACTCTACATACTACTCTGCATCTTGCTTTTCTTAATAAATAATCTTAAACATTTGTCTATATCAATACATAATTTCCTTATTCTTTCTTTTTTGCTAGCTGCATGAACATTCCATGGTGTACATGTACTATAATGTTTTTAAATGTTTTAAATGTTTTTAAATACTTCCCCCTTGATCTTTCCAATACTTTGCTATTAACAAGGTACAATACATAAAACTGTATATGCACCATTTCATATATATGTGGATTTATCTGTGGGATAAAGTACTAGAGTTGGTATTGCTGGGTCAAAATGAGGTCATTTGTAATTTGATGGATAGTGCCAAGTTGCCACCCAAAGATGTATTAATGTACATTCTCACCAATAATGCATTTGTCTATTTATTCCACCCTTCCTAACACTTTCTCTTATTTCTCTTATCTCAGTGTGATTTTATTTTTAATGTCCCTTATTATGAATGTAATTGATTATCCATTTTTATGTTCAGGTGCCATCTGTATTTCCCTTTTTGTGTCTGTGTATTTAAATCCTTTTGTTCATTTTCCTTTTGTTATCTTAGTCTTCTTTTTATTTGTAAGAGGTTTTTTCACATATGCAGGAAGTTAGCCCTTTGACTCTGACACAAAGCACAATTTTTTTCCCCACATAATCATTTGTCTTTTTACTTTACTTAAAATAGTTTTGCCAGGCAAAAAATTTTATCTTTATTTTTATGTAGTCAAATTCATCAGTGTCTGACTTTCATATCATTTTTTTAAATGATTTCCCACTTCAAGGGGAAAAAATCAATTTTGTAGTAATTTTATAATTTTATAATATCATTTGTTACATTTGAGCCTTTGATTTATGCTGAATTTGTTTTGGTGCAAAGTATGAGGCATAGAATCAACTTAATTTTTTTTTCCAAATGCCTACCCAGTTGTCTTAATACCATTTAATAAATCACTGATCTTTTCCTCACTGAATTTTGATGCCATCTTTATGACACCACATCTTACTACTCAGCATAGATCACGGTTTTTTGTTGTTGGTTAATTCTTTTATATTTTCTCAAAAGTGTTTTAATATTTTCTTCCTATAGAGCCTGTGTGGATCTGATCAAGTTTACTTCTCAATATTTTTCTTTTTCTTGGTCATTACTATTGTAAATGGTTAACTTTTCTCCTATTAGAATCTACTGGCCCTATATTCTGATGACCCTATCTTTCATTGATTTCTGCACATACATTTTATACATATTGTTTCTGGAGGAATGTACTTCCATCTTAACCTTCAGAGAATTCTTACAATTTTACAAGGAAAATAAGCATTTCAAAGAAAAAAAAATTACTATGTGCACACCATGAAGCAAGGCACCAGGAGCAAAAACTAGCAGACATAACGGATTACAGGAATAGATTATCAAACTCCTCAGATATTGAAATTATTAGATACTAGATAGAATAATTATGCTTAGTATATTTAGAAAAATAAAAGACACACTTGTGTACCTGCAGGGGACAGAAGCTACAAAAACTAATCAAGCAGTTTGGAAAATGAACCAAATAGAACTCTTAGAAATGAAAACATAATAATTACAATGCAAAATTTAACAGATAGATTTAAGAACAAATTAGATTCAGCCAAAGAGAAAACTAACAAACTGGAAAATAGGCCAGTGGAAATTATCCAGAATGCAGGCCAGAAAGACAAAGGGATTAAAAAAATTAATATATGAGTGGTTTTGAGGTATGAAGGATGGAAAGAAAAAAGCTAATTTCTATATAATCAGACTTCCAGGAAGAGAGAAGGAGACGAGGCATGAGGATTGAGGTCATATTTAAAGAAGGGACTGAAAATTTCCCAGAACCAATGAGAAAGTAAACTATAGAGTGAAGAATTCCAAAAATCCAAAGCAGGTTAGATATGATTTTTTAAAAACGAACAAATAAGTTAAATACCTCTTAGTAAAAATGCACAAGAGCAAAAGAAAGAAGAAATATTAAAGGCATTCAGAGGAAAAAATGATTGGTCTTGAAGGAGCAATGATTAAACTGACAGCTAACTTCTTTTTTTTTTTTAAGTTCTTTTTTTTTTTTTAAAGCTTTTATTTATTTATTTGAGAGAGAGAGAATGAGAGAGAGCACATGAGAGGGGGGAGGGGCAGAGGGAGAAGCAGACTCCCCGCCAAGCAGGGAGCCCGATGCGGGACTCGATCCTGGGACTCCAGGATCATGACCTGAGCCGAAGGCAGTCGCTTAACCAACTGAGCCACCCAGGCACCCCAACAGCTAGCTTCTTAACAGCAACAACAGAAGCCTGTAAACAATGCACTAAGATCTTCAGTGTGGTGAAAGACAATCACTGCCAATCTAGAATTCTATACAAGATGAAACTATCTTTCACCGATGAAGGCAAAAATAAAGAAATTTCCAGAAAAAAAGCGGAAAGAGTTTGCCACCTGTAGTACCTCTCTAAAGGAAACACTAAAGGAGGACCTTCAGGCTGAAAGAAAGTGATCCTAATTGGAAGGTCTAAGATGCAAGAAGGAATTAAGTGGAGACAAGACACATAAACAGACATCTTCAGAAGAAATGCAGCCAACAAAGGTATGAGAAGATATTCAGCATCATTAAATATCAGAGAAATGAAAATCAAGACCACAATGAGATAAGATTTTCCACTCATTCTATTGTCAACCTTTAGAAAGTGTCAGACAATACCCAGTGTGGGAGGAAATGTAAATCCACAGGCTTTATTGTACAACGCTGAGGGGAGTGTCAATGAGAAAACTGTTTAGTTTTATCTCCTAAGCTGGATATTAACCAATTTGTGATCCAATAATTTATCCTAGGTTTAAACTGAAGAGAGGGGCGCCTGGGTGGCTCAGTCAGTTAAACCTCCGATTCTTGATTTCATCTCAAGTCATGGTCCTGGGATTGAGCCCTGTATTGGGCTCCACGCTCAGTGGCGAGTCTGCTTCTCTGTCTCTCCCTGTCCCTCTGCCCCTCTCCCCGCTTGCACACACACACACTCTCTCTCTCTCTCAAGTAAATAATCTTAAAAAAAAATTGAAGAGAAATTCTTGCACATCACAGTAGACATGTATAGACAATGCTTATAGCAGCATTATTTAGCAAAAACGTAAGAACAATCCCAAATCCCATCAATAGGAGAGCAGATG
The DNA here is from genome assembly GCF_002201575.2 of Neomonachus schauinslandi. Classification (NCBI taxonomy): domain Eukaryota; kingdom Metazoa; phylum Chordata; class Mammalia; order Carnivora; family Phocidae; genus Neomonachus; species Neomonachus schauinslandi. The sequence goes on from NC_058404.1 coordinate 27,380,690, forward strand.
AATAACTGTTAGTCACATAAGCAGATATTATGTAGCAGACAAAACAAAAGAACAAAGTAATATGCAGTTAATTGGGAAGTCTTAAAAGACTATATGCTGGTTGGGGCACCTGGGTGGCTCAGTCGGTTAAGTGTCTGCATTCGGCTCAGATAATGATCTCGGGGTCCTAGGATCGAGCCCTGCATCAGGCTCCCTGCTCAGCAGGGAGTCTGCCTCTCCCTCTCCCTCTGCCCCTCCCCTTGTTTGTGTTCTCTCTCTCTCTCTTTCTCAGTCTCAAATAAATAAATAAAATCTTTTTTAAAAGACTATATGCAAAAGTTATAAAAGTTTTTATAAAAGTTAAAAGGAACTCATATATGTATATATAAATACATATACATCTATATATATATATGCAGTGCACATAAATGCAGTAAAACTGTCTAAGAAGGAAAGTTTGGGAATGGTAAACCTGGGGTTCAAGGTGATGGCTACCTTGGGTGAGGGGAGGCCGGAGGAGGGGATGGGGAAACTAATGTGGTTAAAGGAGGCTATAATCAAGATGCTGGTGTTTGTGTTAGGGAGTAGGTTTACAGGTGCTAATTACCTTATTAAAAAATAACCAATCAATTAAGTTAAAGAGCATCACCAAAGGACAAATATTGAGAGTATGCCATGAACCAAAGATTAGGTTTAACCTAATTCTGTATACCTAAGTTCCACAGAAAGAAAAATTAAATTAAAATACGAGCTAATGGTCAGAGAGGGGAAAGCAAAGTTAGGAATTTGTAAAAACAGCAACAGAGTGAAGATCTCCCCAACTACTAGAAAAAAAGAAGTATGGTGAAAAGAGAATTGAATAAGAAAGGGCGGAAGAGAAAACATAACAAGAATGAAGGCTATTATAGCAAACAGATAGAAATCCAGACACATCAATAGTTACCTTAAGTGTGAAAGAATAAATGCATTTGTTAAAAAATGAAGATTGTCAGAGTAAATAAAATAAAATGAAATTACTACTCAGAATTTAAACACTGTGGAAAATAAACAAGATTGCAACAGAAAGGAATGATCCATGTATAAAATAATGAAGAAGGAAACTGTGAAATCGGCAATGCATTTTACCTCCAGACTTCACTTTGAAAAGCCCCACCTTATATAAAGTCTCTGCACACCCACCTGCTGCTGCACCCAACCCCCAACCCCCAACCCCATTCAGCATTCTTTGATAAGGAGAGCAAGGGAAGGTGCTGGCTTATTTCAGACTATGGAGGGAAATTATATGTGTGTAGATGCTTAATAATCCAAGAATGAATACTCAGTACGTGGAAGTTGTATATGACTGAGCACTTTTTTCCCCCAGATTCCATGAATGTGAGATGCTGATGGCTTCCAGCTGAGCCCCTTCCCAAGATTGGTCCTCTGCCAAAGGTTATGCCCTTCTTCCTGGGGATCAGAGTGTAGGCATCAAAGGGCCAGCCTTCTTGCCTCAATCCAGGATCCCTCTGAAGGGCCATTCAAGTTTCAGTGCTCCTTGGGGACATCAGCTCTTGCAAAGTATCGCAGATCAACTTCCCCCTCTGCCCAACCCTGCTCCCTCGCTCTCTTACAGATGTTGCTGAGAGCACTCCTACTCTCTTAAGACCCCAACTGGTCTAACACCAACTGGGTGTTCCACAGTTTAATTCTAATGCCAGCCACCTGGAGTTAGCACAGAACCCCAAACAGGTTGAGACCAAAATCCTCCACACAACTCCCTCACTGCACATCTCCCAGGCTACGGGTCTCAGGAGTCTCTCGGCCACCCACACTTCTGACCAGCTGGCCACAAACTCGGGGTGCCTATGACCTCCTCAGTTTTGAGCATTCACTAGAATGACTCCCAGAACTCAGGAAGTCACTCTTTTTCTTAGTACATTTTCATTATAAAGGATACACACGAGGAGGACCCAGCCAAATGAAGAGATGCGTGTGGTGAGGTCTGGGAGGGAACACAGAATTTCTGTGCCCTCTCCTCATGAAATCAGGGTGCGTCACCCTCCTGGCACATCGATATGTGATTTATGATGGATGACTACCAATCAGGAAGCTCCACTGAGCTTTGGGCCCAGAGTGTTTTAGGGAGTTTCATCACATTGACATGGTTGGTGAAATCACTGGGTAATAAATCGTTTTCCAGCTCCCCTCTCTTCCCTGGAGGTCCGGCTAGCTCAAAATCCCAGCCTTCTAATTGCGTGATTGCGTGACCCACCTTTCTGGTGACCAGCCCCCATCCTGAAGCTAAGTAGGGACCCCTCCAGAGTCACCTCTTTAGCATAACAAAGACACTTCAAACGCTCCGGAAATTCCAAGAGTTTCTGAAGCCTTGTGCCAGGAATCTGGGGCAAAGACCAGACAAATTTCTATAACAACTCCCTAGAAACACTCCCACACATAAATCTCTTGTCTTAGAGCCTGTTCCCAGAAAACCTGACCTAAGACTTTCTGCCGGCAGTGGTTCCAGGAAATGCAAGTGCTCTTTCAGTCTCTGATGTGTTCTGTGGAGAGCTGGGATCAGCCTTCACTGGTGTAGGCTCTGCCCACACAACCAAGACCAGTGTCTGGGTTACCTGATGGTAGCACCCACAGCTGGTGGCCTGGTGGCAGTGTTCTAGCAAGGGGCAACTTACACACAAAACAGCTCTTGGACCTGGGATGGTCCTGACTGATTTAGTTTCAGCTACTAACTATAATGACTAAAAGGAAGGAGCACTGGGCTTTTGTCCCTGTCCGCTTATATATGAAGGAAAAAAGAGAAGGAAGTAAAGTAGCTTCTGATTTCCCTCTTCCCAACAGCCACTTGTCTGAGTGTCTCTGGGAGTCCTGGACATTCAGGTTTGGTACATAAGCATGTTCTGAATTCCAGGTCCCACTACATGTCTACTATTCTCCACCCCAGCTCTCCAAGCCAGACTTCTCCCCCATATTGTCATCTGGGGCACCCAACTCACACTGTACCCAGACGTTCCAGACATCCCAGCCTCAACATGTCCGAAAGAGTTAAATCTTCTCCACAAAAATGGCCGTCCCTTTTCTCTACCGTCATCTACATGATTATCTCAGCCAGGACCTTGGTCTATCTTTGGTGTCACCCTTGGCTTCTATGACTCTCTCATCTCCAGCATACATCCATCACCCTGACCTGTCAGTTTTACCTCCTGAGGGCTTCACAGAATTCCACCTTTTCTGTCTTCACTGCTGTGCCTTCCTCAACTCTCTCTCTCAGGCTGGATGAAAACACCCCACCTCTGTGCCTTCCACCACTTTTGTCTGCTTAAATCCCATCTCCATACAAAATTGAGAACGATGCACTGAAATTACAGGTCCAACAATCTTCCTTTCTTTTTAAAAAAAAAAAAAAGATTGATTGATTGATTTGACACACACAGAGAGAGAGAGAGAGAGAGAGCACAAGCAGGGGGAGAGGGAGAGGGAGAAGCAGGCTCCCCACTGAGCAGGGAGCCCGATGTGGGGCTCGATCCCAGGACCCTGGGATCATGACCTGAGCCCAAGGCAGATGCTTAACCAACTGAGCCACCCAGGTGCCCCAACAATCTTCCTTTCACCTTTATTTTTTTCATTAAAAAATTTAAGGAGCACCTGGGTGGCTCAGTCAGTTGAGCATCCAAGTCTTGATCTCAGGGTTGTGAATTCGAGCCCCATGTTGGGCTCCACATTGGGCATGAAGCCTACTTAAAAAATATATTATATATATAATATATATATATAATAAATATATATATAATATATATATAATAAATATATATATATAAATAATATATATTTATATATAAATAATAAATATATAACTCATAAAATAAATAATAAAATCATATATATATATGAAAAGTCTCTGTAGTATTTTTCCCCTTTTCTACGCAGTACCCATCTCCTCCCCTTTCTTCTAAGAATTGCCCTTCCTCCAACTCCCTAAAGTCTGGCCCCCCTCCCAGGAGCTGCCATTTTCTCAGACCAGTTAATTTGTTCCCATTCAGAGTTTTTTCCTAGAGTTTTGGACTCAGGCTCCAAGTATCTTATTGACCTCTCTCTATGGCTGGAGATATAAGATGTAAAATTTGTTAAATTTGGTGGCCACACATCTTGCTTTGATGAGTAGAGAAGCGAATGCAGCCAGTAAGAGGAGAAAGAAGTAAAAGTGGAGTGACACACACAAAGGTAAGCAGAATGGAGAGAAAGCATTCTGCATTGTTGTTTCCTTACACAAATGAATCATACCATACACGTTTTTCTTCCTTTTTTTTTTCATTTAACAATATATCTTGGAGATCTTTCCATTTTATTTCTTATGAAGGTACTGTGTTCTTTCAATGGCTGCCTGATATGTAATAGTCTGAATGTTCCACGGGTCACGTACCTATTTCTAGCCAATAAGTAGGCTGTTCTCAATCTCTTGCTGTTACATAGAATGCTGTAACAAATGTCCTTGTACACACATGTATTTTTTGTAGAAGAGAGTCCTAAAAAGGGACTAATCACTCTCATTTGCTCAAGCTCTCTAGTATTTCCAAGATAAAATTCATGCTTCTTAAAAGGGCAGACACCGCTACCTCCATTTCTCACCCCTGCCCTATTCTCAAGCAATACAAATTGCTTGAAGCTTCTAGCTCGTATACCATGCTTTTTGTTCCTTTGCCTTTCTTTGCTCTTTTTTTTTTAAGGATGTTATTTATTTACTTGTGAGAGGGAGAGAGAGCACAAGAAGGGGGGCAGAGGAGCAGAGGGAGAGGGAGAAGCAGGCTCCCTGCTGAGCAAGGAGCCCGATGAGGGACTCGATCCCAGGACTCTGGGATCATGACCTGGGCCGAAGGCACACGCTTAACCAACTGACTGAGCCACCCAGGCGTCCCGTCTTTCTTTGCTCTTGCTACACCTGAATGCGTGCTCCACCTCTCTCTGCTTAGTTCATTCCTATTCATTCTCTATCGCTCAGTTCAGGTGTCCGTCCCTCCAAGGAAGTGCTCCACTCCACCTTCATCATTGCATGTGCCACTTTGCATCTGATTTATTTATAAATAAGCCTGTGTTGGCTGCTGGATTATGAATTCCTCCAGCTCAGGAATTTACGACAGTCCTTGTGCCTTATTGTTTTTAGATCCAAGGTGCTGAGCCCAGTGTCTGGAACACGGTGTGTGCTCCATTACGATGGAACGAATGAAGGTCTACACTCATAAATTTATCAAGCTCCTACACACTCAGCCACATGCATGTCTGCTCCTCTTGAACGGTAATGGATCTGGTAGGTTTCTTTTTCTCTAATCAATAATAACAATACCACAAACACACACTTATGCACACATGCGTACACCACAGTGTACAGATTAATGCATTGTTTTAATTTTATATTTTCTTCTAGTTGTCTAGTTAATTGCTTTAGTTAAGGTTTTCATTCTTGAAGACAATAATAATGGCAATAATAGCTGTCATTCATGGTGTCCCTTAACTGTTCCAAGCCCTGGAATAAATGATTTATCAGACCATCTTCAAATCTCGTGGTTCTGAAGGGTAGGCACTATTATTTCCATTTCACAAATACTGAGCCCAAGAAGTTAATATCTCACCCAAGATCACACAGCTCAAAAAACAACACAACAACAAAAAACAACCCAGTCCTGGAACCTGTATCTATGAGAACTGAAAGCCCATTCTCTTTTCCTAACTAGGCTCTCTCAGAGTGTTTTTAATCCATAAAAGGGGCTATTGACTCAGGCTCCCTGGTGTAAGATCCAGACTCACAAATTTAAATCTACTTGGGAATTGCAAATACACTTTCATTTATTGCTGCTATAATCAAAGAGGGAGATTTTACTTAAATATTAAGGTTTGGGGGAAGAAGCATATACAAAAACAGTTAATATTCTAACTGTTCTTCTGATCCCTCGTACATTAACCTGCATTAAAATTTTAGCTGGATCATGTTCCCCAAGTGCTCTATTACACTTTACATATGTTACTTCGAATTTCAATAATAAGCTAATTTCCAACAATAACTACCTATGGTTAGATGTTACCCCTAAGGAATGTCTAATATTCACTATCAGCAAAACACACAAAATCACCCCTGGGATTGCTTGGACTTTTCTTTTCACAATTGAGATCTACAAAGTTGCAGTGATACACTAAACTGCAACCATCTCAAAAGGCATTTTGAAAGTATATACATCCAAGAAGTGTACTTTGAGGTGGTATAGCATAATTTCAATGGTTAAGCACACTGGCTTTGGAGGCAAGCAAATGTACCATCTGGTAAGTTCTGTGATCTTGAGCAAATTACCTAACTTCTTTGAGTCTTCGTTTTCTCTTCTGGGCCAATGTGAGGGGTTTTGTTTGTTAAGATAAGGGCAACTTCTCAGGCTCAGAAAAGGCTACTTTTTGCTATTTGAAATTTTAATTAATAGTTAATTTATGATACATATTTGAAAACCTAGCTTTCCTTAGTCCTTGAATTTAACTTAAATTATCATAATTTTATATCTAAATACAGAAAATTTCAACAATCACTTTTAAGATGGCCTTTGATTAATGTTTAATCAACTAAAGTTGAACAGACAAAACTTCTTCAAACAATCAGCACCATTTACAACTTAAATACCTTAAAATCTATTTATAAATTTAATATATTTTGAGTCTTCTTTTTAAGCCCTTCAAATGTCTGCCTTTTTAGCCAAAATCTTTCTACGAACTCAATTCTTATAAATTTAATAAGTGAAATATAGTGAATCTCAAGTTATCATAAACACTGTAAACAATAAACACACAAAGATTTCAATTTTCTTAAACCTAACATGAAGGTAATAGTACTATGGATTTTATTTATTTCCTCCCCTTCAAACTCAATTCTCAACCTTCCTGGAGTTAAAAGATTCTTGGCTTCATGAGCAGGAGTCCCAGATAAATTGTGGTAACCATCCTAAGAGAATTGAGGTTACTATCTTGACCAAGTAAAAGACCAATGACTAGAGATCCAAGACCAGGAAAAGAAATCTGTTGGTTTTGTATATCCAGAAAGGCTCTCCCCAGCAAATACATGAATTCGTTTCTATGGTTGCAATAATAAAGGATTCAATTCTTGGTCTTCTGAGGGCAAGGAACACCATCATCTAATTATTTCATCTACACTCACCTATTTGGTTTGGGTCTAACTTCTTTCAATAATCTTTAACAATAATCTCTTTACTGTCTGCTCAATTTCTGCTTTCATTTTATTTATTTATTTTTTTATCTTAGCCATCCTGTTTGACAGGGCACAGTCCTTTGGTTGGATGCTACGTATCTCCTAACCTTTCATCTAGTTTTTTAGCCACAAAACCAAAGTCATGCTAATATCAATCTGATCATTCCAGCACCTCCTCCGTAAGGCTATTATGAAGATTAAATCAGCTCAACGAATGCTAAAAGACTTAGCACATTGCCCAGAACATAATGGGCACTTAACAAGCTATTATTATTTTGGGGTGTTTCACTACAAAGACATTTATCCAGTTGTTGAATTTTAGTTAAAACAACATATAATGATTATAATGCTAAGTGAAATAAGTTAGAGAAAGACAAATACCATATGATTTCACTCATATGTGGAATTTAAGAAACAAAACTCACAAGCAAAGGGAAAAAAATAAGAGACAGAGAGACAAATCAAGAAATGGACTCTTAACTATAGAGAACAAACTGATGGTTACCAGAGGGGAGGGGGAGAGGGATGGGTGAAATAGGTAATGGGGATTAAGGAATGCACTTGTCATGATGAGCACTGGGTGTTGAATGGAAGTGTTGAATCACTGTATTGTACACCTGAAACTAATATAACATACCACTGTATGTTAACTAACTGGAATTAAAATAAAAAACTTAATAAAGAAACATAATAAAATGACATATAATGTAATTGAAAAAATCATATATGATATCATATCATCCATTTCCTGCCGAAGTCTCACTAAAGCAGTAGTAAAAAGATGTTTAAAACAGCATAAGCCTATGAGCACAGAATTTTTTTTTCTTTTTTAAGATTTTATTTATTTATTTGCCAGAGAGAGAGCACAAGCAGGGGAAGGGACAGGCAGAGGGAGAAGCAGGCTCCCCACCGAACAAGGAGCTCGATGCGGGACTCAATCCCAGGACCCTGGGATCATGACCTGAGCTGAAGGCAGACGATTATTCTATCAAGAGGTAAGACACAGGGCTGTTGACTGGGAGTATCAGCTACAGTTGAAGGAATGGGTACCTTCTTGAAATAGAGAGATTAATAAAACTTTAGACACAAATATTGAGAGCCTTCCTTAGATGCATTACCCTCCTACCTTCTCTGGGGAAAGCGACCAACTCAAAAATAGGCCCAAAGATTCTGACATCTGAGCTTGATAACACCCACTCACAAGCACAGAGCTTCCAATCAGCTTTTAGTGCTGGGTGGGCAGCCAAGGAGTCCCACACATATAAAGAAAACCTCTAATATGAAATTCAAAGACCAACATAGCAGAAAAAAATTATGCAGGCAGAAGAAAATATCAGAAAACTATCAATATCTTCACAGGAAAAGCATCTTTTAAACAATCAGAATGAAACTGTCTTTCTCAAGAAAAGGAATATCAAAAAGAACTTGTAAAGGTTAAAAATAAGAAAACATACAACCTAATAGAAAGTTCAGAACATAAAAGTGAAAAAAAACAAAACAAAACTAGGAATCAGTACTCCGTCAAAATAAAGGAATAGATCAATGACATGGAAGCAATGGAATCTGGGTAAAGGAGAAGCAAACAGAAAACACATGAAGGAAATCCCTGAGATGATGGCAAAAGTATGCCAACACAACAGTTATGCAGCATGCTTGGAGGGCAGCCAGTTGAGATCCAAGCAGATCAAATTGCTCCAGAGAGGTTTTTTTCCAAAAACAAAACAAAACAAAACAAAAATGAAAATTGATGAAACATCAAATGTTCTGAAACATATGGTGAGGAGATTTACATAACCAGGATATAGAGTTGGGGCAAGTATTTAGAAAATAAAACATTTGTCACTTCAGGGAAGGTGGGAGGCTCTACAGAAAAGACAAAGTTCTGATATACATACCATAAAACACAGCTATGAAAAACAAGGTAATATTCTCAGTAGCACCCAAAAGCTCTTAAGAACTAGAGGCACGGGTGGGTTCTGAAGGCACTTAAGAACTAGAGACATAGATAGATATGAAAATGACTGGCTTAAGGTTAGACCTCCTGGTCCACTCACTTACCCTGTGTATTTAGGTAGCATCCCCTTCCCCAACCCAGCAGGTGATGGAGGTGCAACTTCCCGAGAAACTGATCCAGAGAGACAGAACTTGGAGTCATCAAGATGGCTGAGAGGAAGAATAAGGAAAGGGGTAAGAAAAATGGTCAGCCAAAAGTCCCTATACTGAATGATGAGACACTCAACCCCAACCACCTCCATCACCCACCTCTTTTGATCAGTTCCCAGATGCTGGCAGCCAGGCCTATATCCACACCAGGTAGGAGATTAGATATTTCTTCTCTGGACCAACACATCTGAGAGGAAATACGCAGAGATACTGACAAGTCTACAATCCCTTAAGAAATGGGCAGAGATGCCTGAGAGTAAAGCCGCTAGTCAGCAAACCACACCCATACAGTGTTTTTATGCCTTATTCTAATTATGAATCAACAGCTAAGAACAACCAGACATTGGACGAAATCTCTTACCTGAAAGAGACCAAAATATTTAAACCAGAAAAATAGAACTTGGAATAAAAGAGGCAATTTTAAAAGACCAAAAAAAAAAAAAAAGGCAGAATGAAACTTCAAAGGCATTAAAAAAAGATCTTAAGATATCCTTAAAGAAATAAGATATTTCATCCATTAAAAAGGAAAAAATAGAGGTGCCTGGGTGGCTCAGATGTTTAAACATCTGACTTCAGTCAGTTTAAGCAGCTGACTTCAGGTCATGATCTCAGGGTCCTGGGATCGAGCCCCATGTTGGGCACCCTGCTCAGTGAGGAGTCTACTTCTCCCTCTGGCCCTCCCCCTCCCGCTCATACTCTCCCTCTCAAATAAATAAAATCTTTTTTTAAAAAAGGAAAAGATGCTATAAAATTATTTTTTAATATTAAAAATAACATAGCAAAATTTAAAAAGAGAAGGTTTAGAAGATAGTTGATAAAAACTCCCAGCAAGTAGATCCAAAAGAACAAGAGATATAAAAGAAGGGAAATGAAAAGAGAAAAGCTGGTCCAACAACCACATACAGAAAATGCTACAGAAAGAACAGAAAAAATTAATGGAAAAAATTATGAAGAAAATAATAAGGGAATAAATCCAGAACTGAAAGATACGGGTTTCCAGATTAAAACTGCCCAGGGAAATAGTTCACCAGGGCCTTTCAAGATGAAACTTCAGAAATTTGCAGATAAAGAGGATCCTAAAAGCTTCAAAACAGGAAAAAGGAAAAATAGGTCTTGGCATAGAATGGGGCTTTTCCATAGTAATATTTCTAGCAATGCTAGGAAGCAAAGAAGGCATTTCTTCAAAACTCAGATACTGATTTCTAAATTAGAATTCTATAGTCAGCCAAGCTATCAGCCAACATTTTCAAACAGGCAAGGACTTAAAAAATTTACTTCCCACCCTCTGTTTCTCAGCAGCTACTGAGGCTGCGCCACACCAAAACAAGAGAATGAACCAAAAGAAAGGAAGACCAAAAAACAGGCAAAAGATTCAGTGTGGGAAGAGATGAAGTGAAGTCCTTGGCTGTCAGCTATGCACTGGACAAGGTGCAACCATTCTAGAGCAGAGCAGTAGAGAGGGCTCCAGAAGGAAAGGAACCAATAGGGTTCTTGATGCGTTTCACTTGTAGAAGATACTGAGACTGAGTAGGTTTTTGCAATTCTGATAGTGAGTTCATAAGATCCTATGGAAATCTGGGCTCTTGCTTTTCAGTTACTGAACTTTCTATATTACTATCACTAACCATTAGGTCCAGGAGAAACAAAAAGGTGTCAAACGAAGTAATTAGGGTTCAGTGATGAACAAAGGTTATGTAGTTAAAATGATGTGAGTGAGCATACGTATCGGTTCAGTCAACAAAAACTGATGTCCTAAAGACAGAAGGAGGGATGAGTGCAGAGCAGAGAGAACTGCCAGGACAGTGGGAAATAAGAGAACTTGGTTTCCTCCTTCCATAAAAACAATTCAGGATCTGACTTCGGGTTAGGATGTAGAAAGCTGTAAGACATCTAACAAGGAAACAAGCTGGATAAGCTCCAAAGCCATAGTTTTACTGAACACATTTGAAGGCTGAGAATATAAAGAAACCCTTCCAAATGAACTAAAAAATCCAGAAAGTAATGAGACCTTTACAGGGCTGAAGAGACTTATGCTCCCTTTCGTTCCTGGTAGAGCATCAGCAGACGTAACGCACCATAAACAAAAGGAGGAAAAGGCCAGCTGAACTGTTAACAATGAGTGGTCGTGAGTGGACTGTCATAATAGATTGGAAACCTGAGGATCCCCAGGGGAAGGTCAGGCGGGAGCTCTGAGAGAAGCTGCCCCCGAGGGTTGTAAGTCTTCCCTAAGGGTAAGGCAGCAGCTGCTGAAGGCTGGGGATGGGGAATGAGAAATCCACTTTAAATAAAAAGACTCACATAGGCTAATAGTGAAAGGCTGAAAAGAGATACAATACTTACCCCAGTCGAAAGAAAGCTGGAGTGCATATATTAATATCAGATGCAATAGATTTCAAAGCAAAGAATTATTACCCAGGGATTTTAAAAAATCGTATTATAATGAGTCAGGAGTGAATCTATCAAGATAATATACCACTCCTAAATGTTGATATGCCTCATAACAGAGGTTCAGTGCACATGAAGCAAAAACTAACACAACTTTGACTTAAAGGGGGAGCGGACCAACCCATAACTACAGAGATTTAACGCCTATCTCTCAAAAAGTGATAGAATAAGTAGACAGAAAATCAGTAAGGATAGAGAAAAGCTGAAGAGCAACATCAACCAACTTGACCTAATTGACATTTACAAAACACTCTACTCAATAGTAGAATATGCATTATGTTCAAATGCACCTGGAACCTTGCCCAACATAGACCTTATTTAGGGCCATTAAACATATCTCAGTACATGTAAGAGATTCAAGCCATCCAAATCTGTTCTCTAACCACAAAATAATTAAATTAGAAATCAATAATGAAAAATGCCTGGAAAAATCCCCAATTGTTTGGAAACAAAATAACACATTTCAAAATAACCTGTGTGCCAAAAATAAATAAAAAAGGAAATTAGGAAGTATTTTGTAATATGATGGAAACCCAGTATAATGAAATTTGTGGGGTGCACCTAAAGCTGTGTTTTAAAAAATGTATAGCTTTAGATGCTTGTATTAGAGAAATGTAAACTCAGTGTCCTGAGCTCCCACCATAAAAAAATAGAAGAAAAAGAACAAATTAAGCCCAAAGAAAGGAGAAGAGGGGAAATAATATGCAGAAATCAACGAGATGGAAAATAGACAATAGAGAAAAATCAACAAAGTAAATAGTTTTGTTTTAAGTTAATACAGTTGATAAACTCATAGCTAGACTAATCAAGAAAAAAAAGTGAAAAATTAGCAATATCAGGAATGAAAAACAGGATATTTAAAGGCTTGTAAGTAGATACTAGGAATAATTTTATATCAATAATTTCAGTAATTAGATGAAAACAACAAATTTCTTGAAAACCACAGCTTCTCAAAAGAATGCTAGAAGAAATAAAAACTATGAAGAATTCTATGCCTATTAAAGAAATTGGATTTATAATAAAACACCTCTTCACAGACAACCTCTGGACTCAAATGACTTCACTGGTAAATTCTATCAAACATTTACAGAAGAAATAGTACCAATGTGATACAAATTATTTCAGAAATTAGAGGAGACAGGAGCATATTCCCCAACAGTTTATGAGGCCAGTATAATCCTAACACCAGAACCTGGCAAAGCTATTATGTGGAAAGAAACCAAAGACCAACACTATATGAACATAGACATAGAAAATTCTTTCAGAATATTAATAGCTCAAATCCAGAATATTTTATTTTTTAAAGATTTTATTTATTTATTTGACAGAGAGAGACACAGTGAGAGAGGGAACACAAGCAGGGGGAGTGGGAGAGGGAGAAGCAGGCTCCCGCTGAGCAGGGAGCCCGATGCGGGGCTCGATCCCAGGACCCTGGGATCATGACCTGAGCCGAAGGCAGATGCTTAGTGACTGAGCCACCCAGGTGCCCCTTGAATCCAGAATATTTTAAAAGAATCATACATCGTGGCCCAATGGTTAGTTTAACATTCTAACATTAATCAGCGTAATTCACCATATCAACAGACTAAAATTGAAAAACCATATGATCATCTCAATAAATACAGGGGAAAAATTGACAAAATTCGATACCCACTCATGATTAAAACAAACAAACAAACAGACACAGTTCAGCAAACTAGGAACAGAGGGGAACTTCCTCAGCTTGATGAAGGGAATCTACAAAGCCCTACAATTAACATTACATTTCATGATGAAGGAATGAATGTAATTTTACCCCTAAGAGCAAGAACAAGGCAAAGTCCTTTCAACATCATAGAGGGAGTCCTAACCAGTGGAACAAGCCAGGAATAAGTGGAGAAAACTATAAACACGGGAAAGGAAGAAGAAAATCTGTCTGTATCGTGAATTCAATAGATAATTCCTAGAATTTAAAGAAATTGAAAATACTCTATTAGTGAAAAATACAAATAGAAATTCAGGAAAAAATTAAGACAGTAAATGATTCAGGAGTGGGAAGTGTTGGGCGTAATGCACTGCTTTTTTGTTTCATAAGCTTTGTAATGTTTTTTGATTTTTTTAAAAAAACTATTTTGCTTTTATAAAAACGTAAATTAAATTAAAAAGAAAAAGAAAAAAGCCTCAGTAAGCATTAAGTACATTTATTCAACTCCAACTATTTCTTCAAAGATAATTTCTTTATTTAATAAAGACTTTTCCCCCGACTATTCCCTTAGTAAATTAAAGTGTTGGCTGAGCTTCGCCCTCTTTGAAAACAAAGCTTGTGAAATCCAGAAGTACTTAAAAATGCAAGCACATTTTCATTTATTAATAGACTGCAATCAAGGCTTGAAATAAAAATAAAAATGTAAATTTTAGGCATAATTAATGAGCTTTAAAATTGTTTTTCCCATGACAAGAATTATTTTTGGCTCTTAGCCCAAGGGCAAGCCTTTACACTGATACAAACAGTTTGTCAATAGTACCTGTGTAGACACATGATCATATATTTTCCTGATTATTTAGCCCATCAGCTTAACATTTAGCAAAAAGACAATTTGCAGATATTTATAGTTTTGCGATCTCAACTTTGAGGATCCATTCTCTCTTTTCTTTCACACACATTAAATGGACAGAGACAGTTCAAGCATCTTTCTGAGCATAGGCATTAAGTTCATTCGATCCCAGGCCAGAGGCAGAATCGAGGAAAACAAAGAAATATGCATTTGAAGTGAGAGACCCCATATCCCTTGGGTCCACTTGCTCAGTTCCTTTGACTTATCCGACTGCTTACATTACGAACCAATCTATTGCTGCACTCAGTGTACAAAACCCATGGTCTGTGTATTTTTCTTTGTATCTACGTAGATTGAAAAATCGTTCCCAAATTAATTCATAATTAACATTTTATACAAGAAGTCAATAGGTGGCAGTTACTCAATATCTACCCATATTTCAAGGGAAGCGTCCCATTAACGAGGAGCAGAATTATCCCCCCAGGGAAGTGTATGTAAAACTCACGGGCTGTTTCTCAAGAGAAAAGGGCAGAAATGCAATAAAGCAAGGTGGACGCATTTTGGAAGCCCAGCACCCTCTGCAGAGTGTTGACTGGTGTCCAGTGGGACCACTGTGAGTGCAAGATGTGTAATGTTAAGGCTAACAAGTGCCACTGAAGTGGAGCTTTTAAAGGTTAAATATGATACCCCTGGGACCCATTTGAACATGGAGCTTTTCAGCTTAAAGTTCTCCTTCTCAGAGACCACGCGATCTAAAGAAGGTGCCCTATTATTCTGGATCCTGGCACCCTTTTTGGCTCTTGCGTGGCACTCCTCACAAACTACGACTATTTATTCTTTTTGGTTTGTCTCCTTCCCTAGAATGTAAGTTCCACGAGGTCAGCGCCATTGTTTCTCTTGTTCATCACTCCACGTCCAGAGCCTGGTAAAAGGCCTGGCATGTACCAGGCTCTGCCTCATTCAGAGTATGTAATTTATAAAGTCTGGCCAGGAAATTGATTATTCAGAATATGTTGCTGTTGTTTGTTGTTGCATTTTATTCAGGGTATAGACCTATTCTTCAAAGGACACTTTCAGTGAGAGTTCATAAAGAAGCCAATTGTCATAAAAATGTCGTGCCCAGTGCCTGGCAGGGAATAGATGCCCAAGTTCGCAGTTGCTTGTTTGGGATCTTGTCTGGTATAATCCAGAAAGCACCCTCTGGACCTGAAATGATTTGTCCTTCAACACGGAAATTGGAAGCTACAATAGGCAGGTGCATATAGTGTGTGATTCATTCACTTGGGCTATCACTTCACTTAGGCATTCATTCATTCAGTCCCAGCCATTTACTCATTCATATATTCATGCCATTTACTTGTTCGCTATATATTAACCAAGTATTCATAAATGCCTGGTGCTGAGCTACAATTAAGACATAAATTGTGCAAGAAGAGGAATATCTGATGGAAACCAGTGTGGTGGATTAGAATAGTTTATTAGTCCCCCCAAAAAAGGCTTAATGGTCACTCCATTTCTGTTCCATGAGTTAAGGTTTCAGTGTGTTAAGTTTTCCTAAACTGAAACCAGCTCTTAAAGAACTACTTCATTATCTATCAGGAATTTTTAGGCTTAACACATATTATTGATGCTACCTGGGCTGCCCTTTTCCTCAGCCAGTGAAAACCGAGGAGGGTCCTGGTTTGAGGTAGCCCTGCCCGAATGGGGCTTTGGGTGCTTTACGTGCACACTAACAAGCTAAGACTCAACGTAAGTAATACACACTGTTTAAATATGATTTTGAAAGCTATGCTCATCTATAAGATAGGGATCTAACTGGAAGAATACTACTAGTAAACCATTATGAAATTTACTGAAGCTGGGGACAACCTCAAATGACAGAATATTATCACAGTGAGGTTTCCAGGGGCAGATAGTAACAGAACTGCCTAATCCGAATGTATTATCTTTCCAAATGGGAAAACCCAAAGAAATAAATAGTAGCACGAAGCCTCAAAGCCACTGCCATATGCTACCTCCTTTGGCCACATAGTTAGAAGATCCACAAAAACAAGAAGAGAAAGAAGATGGGCAGTGAGGGCTAAGGCTCTCCCTCTGGAGTCCAGTTCTTACTTGGGCTGTTGAAGTTAAAAGAACTCGAGTTTGTGGTGGTAGTTCGCAGCCATGAAGGAAGTTAGGGGATTTAAGTTCTGAGCAAAGCCAAAGACAGTTGGGTACAAGCCTAAAGTAAGTGAAAAAAGAGTTGAAGATTTTATCTCTGAGACTAAAGAGAAAATGTAGAAAAGATTAAGAATCTTTATATGAATGATAACTATTCAAGACTAGCACCTTCAAATACTTAATGTAAACGCATGCACTACAAGATCACAAACTCTTCTGTTCAATTTCATTTCAACGGAGGGAGATAGAAGGACACAGGGAGAACCTAGAATAGGTCAGCTACGGGTTAACCTTGTAGGCATTGTTCCTGTCCTCCTGGTGCTTACCGTCCTATCAGAATGGCTAAAACAATAAGGACAAAACCGAACCGTATCAAGGATCACTCGTACAATGCTGGTGGGAATGTAAAATGGGGCAGCCACTCTTGAAAATGGGTTAGCTGCTTGTCTAAAAACTAAGCATGCAATTGTCACATATCCCCAAAATTCCCCTCCTGGGCATTTATCCTAGAGAAGTGAAGACTTATGTTCACATGAAAAACTATACACTAATGTTTATAGCATCACTGCACAAGTCCAAAACTGGAAACAACCTGGGTGTCCTTCCACAGGTGAAGAGTTAAACTGTGGTGGGCCCATACCATGGAATACTACTCAACAATGAAAATGAACCAACTATTGATACACACAACAACCTGGATGAATCTTGAGAGAGTGATGCTGTTAGTAAAAAGGTGATCCTGAAAGGTTATATACTGTATAATTCCATTTATGTAACCTTCTCTTTTTTTACATTTTTAACTGAAATATATTTGATTTATAACACTGTGTAAATTTAAGTTGTACAGTATGTTGCTATGACACATTTATATATTGTAGTATGATCGCCATTGAAGTAATAGTACCTCTATCACGTCACATAATTATCATTTCTTTTTGGTAGTGGGAATAATTCAGGTCTAGTCTCTTAGTACGTTTGACAATTAAAATTCAATATTGTTGTCTATATTCACATTACTGTGCATTAGCTCTCTAGGACTTATTTATCTACTAGCCGCAAGTTAGATAACATTTTTGAAATGAAAAATTATAGAGGTTGAGACAGTGGTTGCAGGGATTAAGGAAGGGGTGGGGGCAGGAAGGAAGAGGATGTGCCTATAAAGGGAACCATGAGGGACCCTCACAGTGGTAGAAATATCCTGTATCTTGATGGTATCATCGTCAATGCTCTGGAATGAAATACTGTGATTGTTCGGCAAGGCGTTACCATTGGGGGAACTGGGGAGAAGTACAAAGATCCTCTCTGTATTTCTTACAATCGCATTACAATTACAATGATCTCAAATTAGAATTTAACGAAAGCAAAACTGAACAAAATGAACATTTCCAGACAATTAGGAAATTTTACATGGGCATACCTCAGAGATATCGTGGGTTTGGCCCCAGACCACTGCAATAAAGCAAGCCCAATGAAGCTTTTTGGTTTCCCAGTGCATATAAAAGTTATGCTTACACCATACCATAGTCTATTAGGTGTGTAATAGCATTATATCTAAAATGATAATGTACTTATCTTTACTTAAAAACACTCGATGGCTAAAAAATGCCAACCATCATCTGAGCTTTCAGCGCCTCATTATCTTTTTGCTGATGGAAGGTCCTGCTTTGAGGTTGATGGCTGTTGACCCAACAGGGTGGTGCTGAAGGTGGGGTGGCCATGGTAATTTCCTAAAATAAGACAATGATGAAGTCTGCCTCATTGATTAACTCTCCCTTTTATAAATGATTTCTCTGTAGCATGTGATGCTATTTAATAGCGTTTTACCCACAGTAGAGCTTCTTCCAAAATTGGAGTCAATCCTCTCAAACGCTGCTGCTGCTTTATCAACTGAGTTTATGTCATATTCTAAATCCTTTGTTGTCATTTTAACAATCTTCACAACCTCTTCACCAGGAGTAGATTTTGTCTCAACAAAACACTTTCTTGATTCGTGGCAGCGGCGGGCGCGGAATGAGGAGGAGCGCGGGGTCTCTCTACCAGTGTGGTAAAGCCCCAACACCCTCACCATGGACTTCCACCATCCCCCCGGGGGTAAGACTAGGAGTGGAGGCGTGGCCTCCTCCTCCGAGAGCTACCGAGACCGCAGGGAGCGCCTCCGGCATCTGGCCCTGGAGACCATCGACATCAACAAGGACCCATATTTCATGAAGAACCATCTGGGCTCGTACGAGTGCAAGCTGTGTCTGACCCTGCACAACAATGAGGGGAGCTACCTGGCACATACCCAAAGGAAGAAGCATCAGACCAACTTGGCCAGGCGAGCCGCCAAGGAGGCCAAGGAGGCCCCCGCCCAGCCAGGGCCAGAAAAGGTCAAGGTGGAGGTGAAGAAGTTTGTGAAGATTGGCCGCCCAGACTACAAAGTGACCAAGCAGAGGGACACGGAGATGGGCCAGCAGAGCCTCCTCTTCCAGACTGACTACCCTGAGATCGCCGAGGGCATCATGCCCCGCCACCGCTTCATGTCGGCCTATGAGCAGAGGATCGAGCCTCCTGACCGTCCCTGGCAGTACCTGCTCACGGCCGCCGAGCCCTATGAGACCATCACCTTCAAAATGCCAAGCAGGGAGATCGATGAGGCCAAAGGCAAGTTCTGGACTCACTGGAATCGGGAAACCAAGCAGTTTTTCCTACAGTTTCACTTCAAGATGGAGAAGCCACCAGCCCCGCCGAGGCTCCCTGCTGGGCCTCCTGGGGTGAAGAGACCCCGCCCCCCCATGAATGGTCTGCCCCCCCGCCGCCTCTGCCAGAGTCTTTGCCCCCACGACCACTGGGAGGCCTGCCTCTGCCACCCATGCTGCCCAGTGGGCCTGCACCCTCAGGGCCTCCGGGCCCTCCCCAGCTGC
>NC_058404.1:27400204-27439954 GCF_002201575.2 Neomonachus schauinslandi
CTGCCCTCCAAAGGCCCTGGGAACATTCCTCCCCCTCCCCCAGCCAACTGAAAGGCAGCCCCTTCTCCAGGCAAGTCTGGTGTGTTTTCTTGTGTTCTCCTTCAGAGCTGAGTTTGGTGCTTTTGTACCGGACTGTGTAGTGTCCGCACTGCTCATTAAACACCTCCCCTGAGGCCCGGCTTGCAAAAAAAAAAAAAAAAAAATCTTTCTTGGCTCATGCATAAGAGGCAACCCTCATCCGTTCAAGTTTGATCATGAGCTTGCAGCAATTCAGTCCCGTCTTCAGGCTCCACTTCTAATTCTTGTTCTCTTGCTATTTCTACCACATCTGTAGTTGCTTCCTCCCCTGAAGTCATGAACCCCCCAAAGTCATCCAGAAGGATTAGAATCAACTTCTTCCAAACTCCTGTTCATGTTGATATTTTGACCTCTTCCCATGCATCACAAATGTTCTCAATAGCATGTACAATGATGAATCCTTCCCAGAAGGTTTTCAATCTACTTTGTCCCGATCCATCGGGACGGCAGCGCTAGCCTTACAAAGTGTATTTCTTTCTTTTTCTGATACCCAAAATAGTTTTATTTTAAATATTTACTAAGTTTAAGTTGTGCTAACTTCTGATACATAGAAATGTGTATCCAGGGCGCCTGGGTGGCTCAGTTGGTTAAGCGACTGCCTTCGGCTCAGGTCGTGATCCTGGAGTCCCGGGATCGAGTCCCACATCGGGCTCCCTGCTCAGCAGGGAGTCTGCTTCTCCCTCTGACCCTCACCCCTCTCATGTGCTCTCTCTCTCTCATTCTCTCTCTCAAATAAATAAATAAAATCTTTAAAAAAAAAAAAAGAAATGTGTATCCACATAATTATACTATATGTACATACATATATAAATACATACAAACATAATTCATATCCATAGTAACATTTTGAGCTTTACCTATGAAATTAATTTCAATTTGGGTCAAATATTTCATCTTTTACAGTAAATCTAATCTGTTCATGAGACTCTTCAATCCCTCTGAGGGAGGACTGGGATATGGTAGTGGGGCAGTCAGAATTGCCCCCAGCCCATACGAGGTGCCTTGTTACAACATAGAAAAAAGGAGCCACATCTTCGGAGTCAGAGACACAGCCAAACACCAATAAACTCGGCTTGAGGAGTGAAGCCTGGCAGGATTTCAGCTCTCACTCACTGTCTCATGCCCTTGTATAGGCACGAGTGGGCAGCCGTCCTGGAGGTGGCTACTCATTGGTGGTGCGAGCAGAAAGGGGTGATCAGGCCCCCCTTGCACAGCTCTACTCCTTGCTCAAAAAGGCTGACTGAATTTGCCTGGCTGAGTTTGGTCAGACAGGGAGTCCCTACTTCTCCCAACCACTTCTGTTGATTTAGCTGAAGAGGGAGATCTCCTTGATGGGAGAAGACCATTTCCATGTCCAAGTGCGCGCACATGGCTATGTCACATCCAAGTGGACTTTCAAGGCTTAATCTTAAGAAATAACCCAATGTTGATTCTTGATTCCTAAAAATTATGCTGTCAAGCTGGCTTTAGGGGAACTATGCAACTTCCCTCTCTGAAGTGTCCTTAATCTCCAAGGCCTGTTCCAAAACTACTAAGATGAATTCATCACTTGGAGTGGGAGCTGAAACTATTGTTCTCTGAGCCTTGGCTCAGCCACCTTCAGGCTGGGGTGGTGCGGGGGGTGGGGGAGTCTGAAGGGAGGAGAGAGGAACCAGTGGGCAATCTCTGGGCTGCACCCTCACTCCAGGCCCACAGGGCAAAGGACCACGGCAGTGGGGGGGCGCCCCAGCTGGATGTGTCTGCAAGACAGGTACACTCAGTCCTGTACTCTTCAGGCTGGCTATGAGGGCTCCCCAATGTATTTCTTAAATAGTAAGACCTGACAGTCGAAATGATTGATCCACAGGCTATAAAGGGGATGCTGTGTTAGCAGGTATGAAAACAACATTACGATAATAACCTCAAAGATCAGTGATCAGAGGTCACCATGACAAATACAACCATTATGAAAAAATTTAATAGATTGCAAGAATTCCCAAAATGTGACACAGAGACACAAAATGAGCCAATGCTGGTGGAAAAATAATGCCGATAGACTTGCCTGATGCAGCTTTGCCACAAACCTTTGATTTGGAAAAAATGCAGTATCTGCAAAGTGCAATGAAACAAGGTATGCCTGTGGTTCCTATAAATATTTTTAAAGGAAATCAGCTCTAAATTCAATTTATCTCTTCCTTCAAATTCTAGTGTGCTTGAGCAGATGTGAGAGCTTCAGCTCTACCCTGAAATGGGCTATGACTTAGCATCTAGCAGGTTTCTACGTCCATAGCAGAGTGCTGGGCTCTGTACCTGCCCCGGGCATTGCCCCTGTGCTCAGGTAGGCTACCGTCCAGATGGACAGGCAGGCTCAACGTCTGCAGTTAGAGAAGCTGAAGGAGTCCCCTTTGTCCTTAGGTCCAAGCCACCTTCTCCGCCCAAGCTTCCCCAGACAGCCCTCCCTAGACATCAGAGGTTCGTTGACTGCCCCCCCCAACTCATTAATAATGCTGACAGTTTGATTTCCATTTGGCTGTCAACTTTTTGTGCGTGTGCGCTATCCTTAAGGGTGAAGTTCAGCCTTTCCGCTGCACACTTCATCTCCATTAAGAGATACTGAAATTGGAATGGTGGTCTCTCCCAAGATGGGTTTTGGGGTGCTGAATTGCCACCAGGAGGCCAGAGCAGTAGCACGTGAGAGTACTTATACTGGCCCCAGGAGGGGAGCTGGGGGGGACCCTCAGAAATAATTGGAAAGCGATCTGGGGTTGCTTAGCCAGCAGAAATTATACATTTGAGCTGTAGTGTCTGTACTTGTGTCCCCATAGTTCTCCTAGGAATAAAGGCTTGAACTTGTTATCAGATTGCTCAGAGTCTGTGGTCCTTAAGGGAAACAAACATAAAAGAGGCTCAGAATTATGCCATGGGATCTTCCCTAATACCTAGCTTAGCGGGGCCAAGACTCCTTAAGAGCATTCCAAGTAAAAAAAAAAAAAAAAAAGAGCATTCCAAGTATCGGCTTCTGACTCTTGCTTCTCCACCATATGCATCTCGATCTGACATAGGGATTTGCCTCCAGGCCCCTGGTGACACCCGCTTTTACTCCCACGAGCCTGCTAACAACTCTAGGTCACTTGCCCGTGCTTGGATCTCAGCTAGGTTGCTTGGATACTTTCATTTCCACACCCCTTAGCTGGTTTTGGCTTCCCTACCATTGACTCCCAACTGGCCCCATCTCAATGAAACCCTCGGCTTGGCAATGCCACAGTGAGGTGATTCCTGGAATCTTGGGCCTGTGGTGTTTACACACGACCTGAGAAACCACAAATGGGCTTCTCTGGCAAGACGGCCTTTCAAATTATTGGAGCCTCTCCCAGCCAACATGTCCTTGTGATCCAGTTGAACATTCTAGTTACTTCAGTAGCAGCGCGTGCTCTGTCCTCTACCAGGAGCTCTGCTGGTCACTCTCTAGGACCACAGCCTGTCTCGCCTCCTCCCTTAACTCTAAAGGCCCTACTTCCCAAATTGCAGAAGCTCAGACGCATTATCACCCCTCTCTACTCCAGTTGTCTCGGAACTTTCTGATAACAATATCTTACCAGCAAAACGATTTTGATCATACTTCCCCAATAAACTGCTATACTAACCTTTACATTAGAACAGTATTAACACTGGAAATTTAAAAAGGACAAGACGAAGTAAAGAGCAGAAATCTGAATACATTTTTCTCCCACCCAAGTGGATCATTCTAAGTTACACACTTGGGAGGCTATGGTTCTAACCTGCAAAGCCCAGTGGTCAAGTATATAAGTCTTCTAACAAGGGCAGCTAGCAGGTGCCACGTGGATATTTTCCAAAGAAAAACGTCTACAGTGCAAAGAGCTCAGATCCCCCTCTTCAGGATGTTGTGAACCCCACTCTTCCATTGTAAAGTCACCGTCAGGATTGAATGCTTTTAGGAACATTCTAGGTCTAATTCTCATTATTGTTCTGCCTGTTTATTAATGAAGACCTCGGAGTTTGGGGCAAAGAAAAACAATATTATGGGAGAATTATGGAATTTAAGAATCTGGATACAATTTTTTCCAAAGGGGAGTTTAAAAAATAAAGAGAATGGTGGGTTTGCACAGGCTTCACAACAAAGCTAGGACTGGGCCTCTGGATCTTGGGGTCCACTTCAGAGATAACAGTATTGATGCGGGGGGCAGGGGGAAGCAGAGTATGATGGCAGAGAGGGAGCTCAAAGGAACGTTCTGTTCCCAGAGAGCTCAACAATATTAGCTCTCAGCTCAAAGTTGCCCCTTAAAGCATGTGAGGCTATTGTTAAGGGTTTTTTTTTTTTTTTTAAATATATTTGGATTTCATACATATTGTCCAGAAACCCATTACCCAAAAGCAAGGACTGGTTTATTATAGTTTTTTTTAAATACTAATTTGATAAGCAGCCACAGTATCTCATTGTCGTTGCCGTTTGGACTTCTTTTATTATTTGCATGTTGAATATTTTTTCATATGATTTTTTTGTCATTTGCATTTCCTCCTTTATGAATCATCTGTTTATATCCTTTGCTCAATTATCTGTTGGAGCCTTGGAGTTTTTTTCTTGTCCACTTCTGGTGATTGAGATTTTATATAATGAGGATATTAAGGAGTGTGTGTGTGTGTGTGTGTGTGTGTTAACCAGTTGACAAGGGCTCCTATGAATTTTCAAGCTAAACAGCTATTCTATTTTGGTTGGAGGGGGGAAGAAAGTCAAACCAAGATAAGCTTTTAAACTCAGCTTCATTTCCAGCAGAAAAGGAAAGCAGGATTTGTAAAGTTGCTGAACAAGAGCAATTTTCATTCTGTCTTGGTTTGAATGCGCTTCTTTTTTTTTTTTTTTTCCCCCTCTCTCATGAAATAGGAACTTCTTTTCTGTTTATTCATCCAGTTGTGGCTATCAGCGGTAATAGCAGTCTATTGAGAAGCAACTATGGACCAGAGGCTGAGGCACTTACAACAGGACATTAAGGCCAATACAGCAGTGTGATTTAGATGGGGCCCCTCAATTCTCTTTAGAAATACATTTTCAATCATTTTGATGAAATGGCTGACAGCAGCAGCGGGATCTTCAGAGCCTCAATGGGACACCGTCCCTAAGCTCCATTGTCTTGACTTGATTAAACTGGGCGGGTTCAGAATTCTGCTCCTGCGCACCTGGCTCCGCCTCGGTGACCACAGGCCCTGAGCCAGTCGTCCTGAATTCCTGAGCAAGCTGTGCAAGATTCGATTCGTCTCCTCTGCTTTGCCAGCTGCACCCGTAGGAGCCAGAGCCCCGCGCGATGGAGCCTCAGGACACGGCCTCCCCAGTAGGGGAACTGAAGGGCAGGAGGAAGGAAGAAAATCCTCTAGAACTCCGGACTGGAAAGACTGGGAGTAGGGCGCGTGAGGACTGGAGATCCTGGGGCAACACCCAGAGCCAGGAGAAGGGATTCGCATTTCAGTCCAGCCGGCCAGGGAACAGAGCACCAGAGGACCTAAGGCTGGACTTTCTCTCAACCCCTCATGTTTCACTTCAGGAAACAGCCCCAAGAGGTGAAGTGACCTGCTTATCACGCACAGTGCGTGGGACAGAGAGGACGTGAACTCGTGCCCCTGAGAACGCTGCACTGCCACTCAAGTATCATGCCGTTTTCCTTGAACCGTTTCCTTTTCACATTCTTTGTGGGGCTGGAAATGAGCATGTCACGTTTTAGAGCCAGCAAGACCTGCTGAGCATGTAGAAGTTTCTGAGTGCAAATTTATTGAGTGAAGACCTCCTTCTGGGCTTAACTAAAGGCTTCCAAAACAAGGCGATCCAGGCACAATTTCTAGGTTCCTGGGCAAATTACTTGGCCTGTCTGAGTCTCAGTTACCTTTTCTGTAAAGTAGGGATGATAATTGTACCTCAGAGGGCTATTTTGAGGAGTAGGATAATTCACATAAAGTCTCTGGCTCACTAAACATTGCTCTGCCACTAGCTAGACCTTACAGAAAAGGAAACGAAGGCCAGAAAATTAAGCAATTTGTCCCAAAGTAACTCATTCTTGAAGGTGTAGCTAGGACTAAAACCTGACTCTTTGGATGCTGGGACGGTCCCTCTCATTTGTCTATATTATCTCCTATTCACTGTGACTTATTTTTCCAGGGTCCTAGAAAGTCATCAGTTAGAACTTAGGATCTTGGTTATTAAAGAAAAATTCATAATAACCTCAGGTAGCTGTAAACTACTGTAACCCAATGTCCGTAGTAAAATATTACAAGGCTTCAGGTATAGTGAGCCCTGCCAGGTCAGAAAAAGACAAAATCCTGTTGACCAAAGACACCATTGAAAGCTGGAAGAGGGCACTTCCATGGAAGACCGAGGATAAGGCCGGAAGAAATTTGAGACCCTGTTTCAGAAGATGTTCTTGTTGCTCCCGCTAAGAGCTTTATGGTTAAGACAAAGCGCTCCACCTCCCTGCACCTGGGTCCCTGCCGTGTGGGGTCAGGAGAAAGTATTGGCTGAGATCTCACCTGCTGAAAACAAATGAAAACAAACCTGGGATTCATCTTATAAAGATCATAGGTCTGGGCAGTACTTTGGGATACTACTGAGAAGGAGCCAAGGGCTCTGGTTTCAATTTAGGGAACGAAACCTGCTAGCTGACCGCTGGAATAGAAAAGGATCTCGTGAAAGTCACTACATTAGGAATGACACGGCTCCCCCTCAGCTCCACTGTTAACATTATGTCTACGATGGTGTGAATTTGCTGCTAAAACCAAGTGTTTTCTTTGCAAGCAGCTTCACATCCTTCATGTTCTCTTCCCCAAATTTGTGTTCAGTGGCACCGATTCCCAAAAAGGAACCCACATTTCTACTGTTACTACTGCAATAGAGTTTTTGACACATAAAGGGAAGAGTGCCCCCTAGTGGAAATATAATCCAATCAAGCAGCCAAGCCAACCATTAAGAACTGTTGGACAGTGTTCATGTTTAGGAAATGTTTCGTAAAGCCCTCTTCCAAAAGTCGTTTGTGCTGCCAACAAAAATGCATATCGGGCTTAAGCTTCTAACAAGGAAATGTGCTTTGTTATGAATTTTTTTAAAAAATGAAAACCAGATTCATAATTTGGATTGGAATAAAGAGAAGACAGAACATAAAAGGGGTCAAGAGTTAGGAACATAGGGGCGCCTGGGTGGCTCAGTCAGTTAATCGTCTGCCTTCGGCTCAGGTCATGATCCCAGGCTCCTGGGATCTAGCCCCAGGTCAGGCGCCCTGCTCAGCGGGGAGCCTGCTTCTCCCTCTCCTTCTTTCCCTCCTACCACTCAGGCTCTCGCTCTCATTCTCTCTCTCTCTCAAATAAATGGATAAAATCTTTAAAAAAAAGAGTTAGGAACATACAAGAAATCTGGCATGAAAAAAGAGGCAAAGGCCAGAACACAGACAAAGAAAGAAAGATGACATGAAAACACATATTACTTCTTGGTATTTTTCCTCCTTAATTGTATTGAACTTTAATTCTTGACCCAAAATGCTTTAGATGGAGGGAAATGTCTTACTCTAGAATAATCTCCACAAAAGACTGTTTTAAGAGGAGCACCTTGTATTACATTAGATGGACAATGACGTCATTCCTAATAACGAAGCAAACCGCCCAAACCAACGCCTGATCTAACAGAGAACAGACGTTCTAATTCCCATTCATGTTGCGCTTGAGGGCTTTCAAGAGGGAAAAAATGCATCTGGTGCCAAATGAGAGCTTTGACAAGTGAGTGAGGGGGAGGCAGTGATGAATGACGGAAATCCAAATCCTGTATGGCTTCATTCTGAGTGAAGGGATGACCGGATTCTCATCAAGGTGCTCTAAGTACAGTGCCGGACCGGTGACTTTAGGGGCTGATGAATGAAGAGTCTATTCTAATAGTCATGTGTTTATAGTAATGCATATTAGAAAAAAAAAAATAGAAGTGACATATCAAATCCATGATTTTAAGGATACTATTTTTAACATGAAGCTGAGGTGCTTTTTTTTTTAAAGGTGAGTTATTTTAAAGACATATATTAAATAGATAATGAAACAGGTGGAAAGGAGAGGTGGCAAAAATCGTGAGTGCTTGAAATCACTGAGATTCAGAGAACACCAATGCCAGTAAGTGGATTGATACCATTCAAATATTTCTTCTCCCCTCCCTGGAGAAACAATAGACTGCTCCCTTCTGCTATCTAATCTGTCTGTCTTGCTTCTTTGGTTTGCCCTGCTCCTGTCCTTACCTGACACATCCCTGCTGCCCCGAATCAATTACAGTGTTAACATGCAGGACGGTCCTCCTTCTCCGGGCCCTATTCAAGCAGTCATTCCTCAATCGAGGTCCAGCTGAGGAGGCATCTTAGACAGTCCCCAGCAGCTTATAATGAAAGAATGGACTCCAAATTGGGCATTCTCCCTGGATCTTCCCGCCTCTCCACCGGCATGCCCCCTCTACCCCGGTCCTTGCCCCAAGAGAAGGGCTGGGTGCCAGCGACATGGTCCATGGCCCCCAGCAGTGGGAAAGGTGGGTTCCTGCCCTGTGGACGTGCAGAAAGCAGCTGCTACAGTCCTGACTCCTCTTTTTTTCGGGCAGGATCCCCAAGAAGACTCTGCCGGCAACACCAAGGTTAGGCAGAGCGGGACGGGGCTGCACTGAGAGCTGTGATGAGAAGGGCCTTTCATCTCAGCCACCTTGGGGCGTACCCCCCGCCAACACCCTGACCGTGTGGGCTTGGGCCTGTCCTCTGGGGCTCATTCTAACTCAGTTAAAAAGCATTCCACATTCTATGAAATGACCTCAGAGTGGGTTCTTGTGTCATTTTCCCTTCAAAATGTCATTACGGGAATGCAGCTGGACACCTGATCTACAGTATCTCGTAACCAATAAGAGCCCCTTTGTGCCTGGCTGACCTTTTCCACAGTTTATGTTTTGACTGGCCACCATTCTTCCACTCTGGTGCCAGGGCGAGCCTCTGCTGAGTCAGCCAATCAAACCCCGCAATACTGAAAAGGTCAGCAACCCACTGGGCACGAGGAGAAGCTAGAGCTCCCGCCCCTCCCCCGCCCCATCAGAACGGACAAGACTCACGACTGAGGACACATCAGCCTTTCGGGATAATATAGACACTGGTACTTAATGCTTTCATTCACTCCTCTTAGCACCAGAGTTTGAGGGCGTATCTCAGTGGGATGCTGGTAAATGCTTGACAGTTGGCTCTGGGTGGGAAGGGTCCTGGTTTGTAGCCTTAGCCAATTTCTGTGGTAGAAATTCTCCCAATTTCAAGCTACCGACGTGATGTCAACAGACTCGCAAAATCCTTGAAAATCTAACAATCAGCTCTTCCAAGTCTGTTCAAGCCTGCTGTGGCACACTACGGCATGGACCTTCTCTCTGTCTCTCTCTCTCTCTCTCTCTCTCTCTCTCTCTGTGTGTGTGTATGTGTGTGCACTCGAGCATGCGCTACAGAGTTCCTTAATAGCACATGGCACTGCGTGTTGAGAACACTACTACTTCTTTTGGTTAGTGCTAGCGTTCCTGACCTATTCCCTCATCTTCTCCTGAATCCTTCCTTTTCTTATCCACTTCCTCAGGTTTTCAGAACTCCTCACACTCTACTTTCTCTGCGGGTTCTCATCTTGCACACACCTTCGGGCCAAGGGGAACTGAAATAATACATTTCTGTGACATTATGTCCCTCATTCTGTGATGGCTGAAATGTGGACAGAGCTGGGAACAAGCAAGCTGGGGACTCCACAGTCGCTGCAGGCACAGAAAAATTATAAAATATAAAAAATTATCGGAGGCTACTAACTGGATATCCAAATCTGAATAAGACACTGTCACTGCCTTCTAAAAACTAATGGACAAATGAGAAAATGGCAAATAATGAATTGATCACTAACATTATTCATGCTCCATGGTGAGATGCTGCCTTTTCTAGATTCTGATTAAAAGGGAACATTGGGGAGGGTATGTGTTGTGGTTAGTGCTGGGTGTTATGTAAGACTGATGAATCACAGACCTGTACCCCTGAAAAAAATAATACATTATATGTTAATTAAAAATTTATTTTTTTTAAAAAAGGAACAAACTGCCTGCCTCAATATTTTGCTGGTAAAGCCATCACTCAATCATGGCAGCCCCCAACAAATAGGAGAGGAATAGGGATCTAACCCTTTCTATTTTTATTTTTGGAGATACGATGAGGCAGACGGTTCTGGAGGAAGTCACGAAAGGATCTCTGAATCAGATGAGATTTCACCCACCCTCACAGGCCAGATGACTTATGCTATCATCTACCAAATCAAAGAGTGTTCCAGGCTTGCTGAATGGGACACGAAATGGCCTCATGCAGCTCAAGCACAGAAAAGGCAAGGACTATTGGTACAAGCCAAGTTGCGGACACAAGCTCACCCTCTCTAGAGCCTCAGCTTTCTCAAAGGAAGTGGGGGAGTGCAGAAGGAGGGTTCGATGCCCCCTATCAGCTGCTGCCCCAAAGGGCCTGGGCCTTGGCACCAGCAGGAGAGAGGATGGATGTGATGTGCCTTCCTCTCAAAGTCAGAATCGGGCCTGGTGGACCTAATCTGTCCATGAACCAGGGCAGCTGATGTCAGCCCTCACCCCTGGCCCACCTCTTTACTCCCTGTGACTCTCTGTTTCCTGTCGCCTCATCTCTAATCCCAGATTCTCTTCCCATCTCTTCCTCTAACTCCCAGCCTTCTGGCAAGTAATTCTTCAATATTACCATATTAGAAACAAGGGGAGTGGGGCTTGACCTCTCAATTCCCCATGTCCCCACTAACCATAAGATCCTTTGAGGCTACTGGCTGGGCCTTATACCACTTTATTTCCCTCACCGTCTAGCCCTGTACTTGGAACATACTATGTGCTGGATGAACATCCTTTGAACTGATCCCCTCACAGATGATTAACTCCAACCCTAAAACCAATCTCCCTGTCCCACCCCCCACCACCAACCCCCTTTAAGGATTCCCAATGATTACTGTCATGAACTAGGTGTTTGGGCAACTTGAAAATTTTATGACAGATATTTTTTCAGCTTTATTGAGGTATAATTGATAAACTAAGATATTTGACAATTTGTGAGATAATTTGACAATTGTAAGATATTGAAAGCATACACCATGGTGATTTAATGTACATAGACACTGTGAAAAGAGTCCCCCTGTTGAGTTCCTTAACACATCTACCACCTCACATATTTACATTTTTTTTTTTCATTTTGGTGAGAATATTTACATTCTACTCTTTTAGCAAATTTCAATTAAACAAGATTATCAACTATAGTCACCATGTTATACATTAGATCCTCACACTTTATTCATCATATAGCTGAAAGTCTGTACCATTTACCAACCTATTAGTAAATATTTCCTTATTTCCCCCAACCCCCAGCCGATTCAACCACTTTTCTACTGTTTCTGAGTTGGACTGTTTTTTTAGATTCCCCATATAAGGGATACCATGTTATGTTTTGTCTTTCACTGGCTTGTTTCACTTCGCATTATGCCCTCAAGATCCTTCCATGTTGTTGCAAATGGCAGAATTTCTTTCTTTCTCAGTGCTGAACAATATTTCAGTGTGTGTGTGTGTGTGTGTGTGTGTGTGTGTGTGTGTGTGACTTCTTTTCATCCACTGACAGACACTTAGGTTGTTTCCATGTCTTGGCTATTGTGAATAATGCTGCAATGGACATGGGAGTGCAGATACCCTTTTGATATCCTGTTTTCATCTCCTTTGGATGTATACCTAAAAGTGGGATCGCTGGATTCTAGGGTAGTTCTACTTCTAATATTTTGAGGAACCTC
The DNA here is from genome assembly GCF_002201575.2 of Neomonachus schauinslandi. NCBI lineage: Eukaryota > Metazoa > Chordata > Mammalia > Carnivora > Phocidae > Neomonachus > Neomonachus schauinslandi. The sequence continues at coordinate 27,412,118 of NC_058404.1, forward strand.
CATACTGTTTTCCATAGTGGCTACACCAGTTTGCATTCCCACCCACAGTGCACAATGGTTCCCTTTCTCGACATCCTTGTACCACAGATATTTTGGATGAAGACACCACAGAGAGAATGTTCACTATTTGGAGAGGCGCCTATTTCCTTATTAATTTTTAGATGACCTTTAAAACTCAACCGCCTCTACATGAAGTGGTAACCCTACTTGGGGGAAACCTCTCCAGGGACTGCAATCTTCGTCAAGAGACAACCCACCTCTTTTCTTTTGACTTTCAGACCACTAGAAATTTCCACTTTATCAAATGCTGAAATGTATTTTTATAGCGTGTTTCTATTCGTATTACTGCACTCCTTTGGATGCATTACAGACAAGCAAATTCTTCTACATCAGAGCCCTTTAAATATTATAACGTGAGCTGTGTTTTAAGTGCAGTGCTTTCTGTATTGAAAATAGCCAGCAAGTCTTCCTACATCTTTTCCAATTCAAATTCCTTTTGCTGGGAGTTTAGGGGGGAAAAAAAGATAGATGAATATAAATGAATGGTTAAAATCTTTGGTACTTTAGTCATCTCTAGGCCCAGTGATGACTCTTCACAATACTGAATTTTTAGATTCTTCACTTTTCTTTGTCTTTTTGAACAAACTTAGATTCTTCACTTTTTGTTTATCTTTTTGTTCCTTCTCCCCCTCATCTCATTTTTCGCAGAGAAGGAGCTTCTGCTCTTCTCTCATAGCTGATCTCACTGGTGAGACTCAAACAAGTATTAGGTGTATTTTACTTGCAGGCCTCATTCCCAAGCTTCCAAGGCCCTTTAGCTGAAAAGACCAGCTGTGTTTCAAGGGGTAGAACAGGATCCTCTGACCATGATGAGAAACTCCCCTTGCACCTGCAGCCAACATGGTTGACAATAAGATGAGTTAGGTCAGTGCAAGTTCTGGATTCTACCACCATCTGAGTTACGGAGGTACAAGGGAACTTGGAACAAACTGACACTTAATTTTTCATTCCAAGTGTTTCATTAATAAAAAGAGATAATAACTATTTGCCCTGAAATGTCTAAGGAAATTGATGTCAAGCTCTCAGGTTATTCTAAGGAAGGCTGAATTACAATCAGAATTACGGACCCTCCAAGAGCCAGTGTGGAGACATTGTGTGAGACTGAGCTAATTGCCTATAAATAATAAGAACTGATTAGCAGTTCATATTTTAAGTTTTTACTGTGTGCCAGGCAGTGCTCTAAGCACTTTACATGAATTATAACATTTTGTTCTCAAAATAACCCTGTGAAGCAGGTACTATTATTCTCTCCATTCTACAGCTAGGAAACCAAGGCACAAAGAGGCTAAACCATCACCGCGATGCATACCTAGAGAGTGTTAGAGCCAGATTGGAAGCCCTACCATCTGGTTCTACAGCCCATGCTCCAAGCCCTCCACTACCCTGGCAAAGTAGTCTGCAGGATACTCTAATGGTTTCACAGCCAATCAAGTTCATAAACTTGCACACAAATGGGCACATGGATATTGACATTGATCATTTTATCTTTTTAATCTAATTTATCCTCCGCTACTGATCATTCACAGCTATAAGGATTAAAATAACAAGGACGGATTGGGGAAACTGACTGAACAATGACCTGCTGTCCCGTGTGGGAGAAGTATGCTGAAAATATGTTAAAGAATGTTCCAAACAGTAAGCACGCTGGGCTGAAGCTGGTGCTGGCTTTAAAGTAATTCCCCCAGTAAACAATCTGATGGGAATCCTAATATCCTCTCCTATGTCTCCCTCTCTCCAAGATCTCAGAAATCATTTCCACAGCCAACTCTCTAATGACATGTGCCCAAGAAAACAGGTACGTCACTTTTGCCCAAAATCTCTGCATCTAGAGGCTCACACATCCTAGACTTATTCAGAGCCCAGGCAAAGCCTCCAGTGTTCCCATGTGATAAAGCAGGAGCATGAAGAGACCTAGACACGAAATTCGAACATGTGTGAAATGTAAGAACCTAGTGAATCAGAGAGTGGAATCGCCCTCTTTTTAAAGAGGATAAAACTGGGCGCCTGGATGGCTCAGTTGGTTACGCGACTGCCTTCGGCTCAGGTCATGATCCCGGAGTCCTGGGATCGAGTCCCACATCGGGCTCCCGGCTCGGCAGAGAGCCTGCTTCTCCCTCTGACCCTATCCCCTCTCATGCTGTTTCTCTCTCTCTCTCAAATAAATAAATAAATAAAATCTTTAAAAAAATAAAAATAAAAATAAAGAGGTTAAAACTGAAGCCAGATTAGTGAAGTCATTTGCTCTAGATCACACAGCTAATGTCTTAGTCATCTTTGTTTCCCTGGAAGTTGAACATAGGAGGTTCTCCATAAATGTTTAATTAATTGTGTGAGTGTAGAGAGGTGTCAGTTTTATCAACTACGAAATATGGAAAATAATACCTCTTCTAGATGACCTGCAGAATTATAATGAGATGAGGATCAAGTCAAAATTATCCTCCCCGCCCCCACAAACTACAACAGCCTTTCCTCCAAATGAAATCACTAGGAGGAAAGGCAAGAGGCACATTGTCCTTCCTCTCACCTCTCCCTCCTCTGTCTTAAAAGATTTTGAAACAGAGCAGCGTGGTGACTTCACCAAGACCAGATATTGACTTAAGCTGCGGTAGGAAACCAGAGGGGAAAATCTGTTAAGGGATGTGGTGGGGTTTTGTTTTTGATGTCTTTCTTTTTTAATCAGTTGAATTTTTTTCCTACAACAGGGAGGAAATTAAGTGTAAAATAGTCTTGTTCGATTACAGCACCTTGGAGATCACCTGGATCGGCCATTTCATTTTAGACACAAGAACCTAAACATAAAGATGAAGACCGCCCCAGTCACACAGCTTGTTAGGACCACGTCTGCTCACTCCTGCTCCTCTCATTACATGGCCACCTCTATGCGTGGTTTCCAGAAGGGAGCGCATTGTCTTTGGCAAGCCTCAGGCCTGCTCTGGGCTGCTGGTACCTACAGCCATTGTATGTTTAGTCGGTCCACTTCTGGACAAGTGATGAATGTCTGGACCCAGGCCTTCTTCTCACCCCTTGCCCATCCTTGCATTTTTTTTTTTAAAGATTTTATTTATTTGACAGAGAGAGACACAGCGAAAGATTAGAACACAAGCAGGGGAAGTGGCAGAGGGAGAAGCAGGCTTCCTGCGGAGCAGGGAGCCTGATGTGGGGCTCGATCCCCGGACCCTGGGATCATGACCTGAGCCAAAGGCAGACGCTTAACTGATTGAGCCACCCAGGCGCCCCCCTTGCATTTTTTTTTAAAGAGTTTACCTCAGTGTTCCTGGGGGCCTCCTCATTACAAAACCAGCAGCCTCGGCTCACTCCTCCCTGACTCATAGCAAGTGACTGCTTGACTTGTTCATCCTTGTCTAAATGCTCCACTTTTTGAACTCTGTGTTGCTCTACCCTCCCCTTTCTTAGGCCTCTCTGACTACTCTTTCCCCAGAGCGCCTTCTCCTGCCCATCCTGGATATGGACAGAGAGTCCAATGGCTTTGGCAATAATCCTGAGGCAGAGGCTCCCTTTACCTGACTTCAAGCTCTGCCCTCTCTTCTGAGCTCCATAAGTTCCACATGAATACACCTCTACCAATCCCACCCCCAAACCCAGCAGTCCAAATGAACATGTGGCCTTCCCACTCCCAGCACTGCCTCCTTGACTCCCCATTTCCACACCAGCATCATCTTTCCACAGTACCTGCCCTAGAAACCTCATGCTCATCTTCACTCCTTCCTCCCTTCTGGCCCCAGCTCCAGTCAGTTCAAAGCCCTTGCTGTAGGTCTCACTTTTGTTGTGTTTCTCAGTGGATCCCAGTCTCTATTCTTGCTGCCATGGTTCTTTTTCTGGCATTATACCCATGACCTTCCTGTAGCCAGACGTCTTTCCACTCAATCTATTCTGCAGACTGTTCTAGAATTGTCTTCCTAAAGCCCAGATATTATTAGGAACTCCACTGCTCAGTAATCATCAATGGCTCCACCGTGCTTATCAAAGTCAGTGCAAATTCCTGAGCCTTCTTATAGTAGTCAGTGTTCTCCAGAGAAACAGAACCAATAGGATTTAGAGATAAAGAGAGGATTTATATATATTTATATTATATATATGTATATATAAAATAGGATATATATATTTATGTGTATGTATATTTATGTAAAATACTTATATGTTTGTGTGTATATATATAGAGAGAGAGAGAGATTTGTTATAAGAAATTGGCTCACATGATTATGGAAGTGGGCAAGTCTCAAGATCTGTAGGGTGAGTTGGCAAGTCGGTGACCCAGCAGAGCAGATGGTTTAGTTCCAGTCTGAATCTGAAGACCTGAGAACCAGGAGAGCTGATGATGTAATTACCATAAAGGCCATCACCCTCAAGACCCAAGAAGTGCCAGTGTTTCAGGTCAAGTCCAAAAGTAGAAAAAAGCCAATGTCCCAGTTCAAGAGCAGTCAGGCAGAAGGAGATTCCCTCTTACTTATGGGAAGGTCAGCTTTTTTTGTACTACTCAGACCTTCAACTGATTGGATGAGGCTTACCCACGTTAGGAAGAGCAATCTGCTTTACATAGTCTTCCTTTTTAAATGTGAATCCCATCCAAAAACACCTTCACAGAAACACCCAGAATGATATTTGACCAAATATCTGGGCACCCTGTGGCCAAGTCAAGTTGGCATATAAAATTAACCATCACACTGGTATTATAGACATTTTACAGCATGTCTTCATCAAACTGTGACAGGTTCTAAAACACTTACTGTGTTCTAGGCACTGTGCTAGATGCCTAACGTATTAGAGTTGACCCTCAAACAACATGGTTGGAACTGCACAGTTCCACTTATACATGGATTTTCTATGGTACAGTACTATAAATGTATTTCTCTTCCTTATGATTTTCCTAATAACATTTTTTCTCTAGCTTACTTTATTATATATATACATTATATGCAATTATGTATAAATATATAATAGAGTGTATGTTACATATAATAATGTATAACATATACATTTTATTATAATTATGTATTGTATATTATTATAATTATTTAATTATATACACATACATATTTAATTATATATCTACATATATATGTATACATATATAATTGTGTATGTATACACACATATATTTATATATACACATATCTCTTTTATTATATATTATATATAATTACATATATGTATATAGAGTATATAATACATATAACATACAAAATATGTGTTAATTAACTATTTATGTTCTCTGTAAGGCTTCTAGTCAACAGCAGGCTATTAAAAGTTTTTGAGGAATCAAAAGTTATACACAGATTTTTGACTGTGTTGGGGGTCAGCACCCCTCACTCCCACATTGTTCAAGGGTCAACTGTATTATTATTACATGTGTATTAAGTACTACAACTTCAAAGTCAGAAATGATATTGTGTGTCTGTGTTCTAATACTTTCAACCTACAGCAAAATGAAATAAAACCTGAGTGGATTTTAAATTCCATACTTGAAAGAAACATTAAGTGATTAGGCAATATAAACAGATTATAGAAACTATTCATAACTGATACTTTTGAGCACTTACTGTGTACCATTTAGTGGGTTAAGAGTTTGTGTGAGCTGGCTCACTTCAATGTCACACGAAACTCATGAGTCATAATTGTGGCTCATTTACAGAAGTCATTTTATGAGGAGAAAACCGAGAACTAAAGAAGTGACTTGCCTAATGTCAGACTAGAAGTAGGGAAGCCAACAGGTCTGTCTGATTAGTAAGCCCCTGCACTTAACCTTTACATGCCACTGACTGATTGGTAACAGCTTGCAGGAAGTGTCATTATTCCATCTCCTTTGCCCTTGCAACTTCATTCTCCTGTTTGCATGACACCAAGGGACTAGAAATTGCATACCAAAAGTATAAAGCATGGGATTCTTATATAAAATTCTAAAACTTGTTTTGTTAGTGTCAATGGAAAACATTGCAAGTCTCATGACAAAACAATGCCAAGGCCCAGTGTTCCGATGTCCTGGGAGGGATTCAAATCTAGTCTAAAACAATGGTATTAACCTCTGCTGGAATGTCACGTCTCAGATCACAAGGCACTTTCCCACACCTCGAACTCTCGCTCTGACCCTGAAAGGGATTACTATCTTTATTGTTAAAAATAAGTAAACTGAGGTTCATTGAATTAGAGACTTGCTCAAGCTCACACTCCTTGTAAGTGTTCGATTTCTTGATGACTCCATGCTGGCTCTTAATAACACCACTTATTCTTGGATACAAGTGAGTCATCCTTTAACAAATCTCATTGTACAGAGCTTTGTATGGTATTGGGAACGGTTACTGGACTAGAACCACATAAAATGGTCATTGCACAGGATCGTTAATTGCAGAGGATTTGTTGGATCCCAGGGTCTTCCTGGAGTATAATATAAGCTTGCTGAGGCATTACGTGTGTGGAAGGATTTGCTGTACTGTGATTTCACCTGAATGTTTAGCCATTACTGTAAATTCTGCTTCAGAGAAATCAGAGAGAGAGTCTACCTTAAGCCATGTTGTAGCTGTTCCTCTGCAGCAGAGAAAAACCAGAGATCAAAGGAGTTTCTCTTTGGATTTAGAGACAGAGAAGACAGGCTAGGAGCCCACACACCCATCTGCCCATCCTTGCCCAGCAGGAAGTGTGGTGCTGAGACAGGCAGCCTCGGCTAGTCTTGATCAAATGTGCCCACCTGGCTGTCATAACCCAGGGCCACACTGACTGGGAGGACAGACCAGACTGTGGCAGCCTCATCTGATGGGACAAACTGCAGTTCCCATCAGGAGAGCTGGGGAGGGGACTGAGAAAGGCTCCGGGAGCCTCTAATCACGTTCTAGATGCCCTTGGGCAAACTGACAGATGCCCCATCCATCAAAACTGCTCACCCAGAGAAAATGATCAATGACAAGCAGCCCACGGTCAGAGCACGTGACAACAAAATGATTCCAGGTGCAAACGGGCTCAGGCTGCACAAGCAGGGTCAGCTCTCAGCACTCACAGGATGAGGCACAGGATGGAGGTGCGAAAGGAATCCCCCCAACACACATGCACACACACACACGCACACGCGCACACACACACACACACACACTCTCTCTCTCTCTCTCTCTCTCCTTCTGTCATGGTTACCAAGGCAACAAAACATGAGTCATCAAATCTCAAGGTGGATTAGCAGAGCAGGAGAAAGGCTTTTGTTTGTTTAAAGCTTTTCCCCTTCTTTCCTCTTCATAGCTTGGTCTGATGTTAATATCCAAGTACCTCTCTTACCCTCAGAAATCCTAAAATCAGTGTATTTAGCTTCTTTAATCTTAGAAAGCAATGAACATTTCTTGTCATATTGGGTCAGGGCAGGCGGGGGAAACCAGGACTTAGCAATCATGCCGCAGTTGGCAGATTTGAAATGATTACTAGAACTATCAGAGTGGTAACTTAGAATCGTATGCCCTCTGCGCTGAGGGTCAGCACTACTCTCCCGGAAGCCCACCCCTGACAGGTGTCCAGTCTTTGAGAAGCCCACCCTGGCAGCATCGGAGCAAGCAGGCTCTTCTCAAGCACAAAATGGCCCCTCAGGGTGCAGCATGCCTGCGGACTTTCTATTTTGGGCCCTGAAAGTGCTGCATAGCTCATTAGCTGTGAATGCGGAACAAGAAGGTCTTTCCAGGACCACATACTGGAGGACTCTAGTAGCAAGAACAGAGGAAATGTGATGGCACGTCAACGTGGGCAACGCCCAACACTGGGGAATAAGTCCACTCCCCTGGCCTGAGCTTAGAGCACTCTCCTCTCAGGAGATTCTGCCTGGATCTCATAACACCCTGGAGAGGCATCCAGTGATTGGTTTGGATGTGAGCCCTTTGCCAAGTGGGGAGACCAGCCCTAGTTGCCAGACTTGCCTTGTATAATAAGTAGTAGAAGGCACGACCATGGTTCAAATTGTGATGAATTCCCAGGCCAAAGCAAAGACCAAAGATGGTGTTCTAGGTGCCAGGAAACTCAACCTGTGCCCTCCCTTCCTCCTTAGCTCAAAGTTCCCCTGGGCCTTCCACATGGGCCTTCATTCGGGGCCTGAGTGAGTTTTGGTTGAAGCGGAGGTCGTTGAGCTGGTGGAGTTCAGCCGAAGGTAACTGCTATCTGATGGCAAGACAGAAGAAACACAAACAATTCCATTTCGGTTCACCTTTCCCCACCTACAATGTAAACAGCAGCTGTCAAGACTTTTCATCACAGACTGTTGTGAAAATCTCAATAGGAACCAGGAAAAGTACTCCTTGAGCAGGATGACTCCTGGTGTGAAATCTGCAGTCACTAGAACAGCAAAGTATTATTTCCAGAGTGCTGGGATGAGGAACGGGCTTCGTTTTAGAGAGTATTTTTGAAATACTATTCATTTTCATAATCTTTTGTCTCTAGCTTCCAAATATATCGTAGACCAGCAGCTGGGCCCATGTCCAGCAGAGCTACCTCTCAGGGTACACGATGAGAGAAGACAAAAGGTTTGTTTACCTTGCTTAATGTCTGAGAAGTCTACAACCCTTGCTTCCAATTGCATTCCCGGGCAATCCAGGCCAGAGTGGGGGGCTTTGTAATGTTTCTTATTGGCTTCCCCTGCCCCATTCACCTGCCCTAGATCTCCTTAAACCCACTGGCACAGAAACTGCTCACCCCTTGGGCTGTTCTGTGAAGTTAGACCACAGCCATGCTAACACACTTGGGGTTACCCACGGGTAACTCAGGTAGCATCTGGAACACTCTGAAAGGGATTTTTAGAGATCATCCCATTGCCCTACTTTTAGAGGAAGAAAACAAGACTTTGAGAGGTGAAGTGACTTGCCCGAGGTCACACAGCATCCATCGTGGTGGAAGAGACTAGAAGTCGAGCTTCCTGCCTTCAAATCCACAGTTAGCGCTCTAACTCAGAGAGGTCTGAAGGGAGAGAGAAGGCTCCCTCAAATCCCCTCCTGATAGAAGCCTGGTCTTCTCTACCTGGTTATTATTAACAACGACAACAAAAATACATTGGGGATGGAAATGCAATATTTTTTTTTAATTTTATTTTTTTGAGAGAGAACAAGAGAGAAAGCATGAACGGGGGAGAGGGGCAAAGGGAGAGGGAGAAGCAGACTCCCCACTGAGCAGGGAGCCCAACGTGGGCCTCAATCCCAGGACCCCGGGATCATGACCCGAGCCGAAGACAGACGATTAACTGACGAGCCACGCAGGTGCCCCAGAAATGCAATATTTTAAACCAACAAAACTTTAGTATAAATTAATAGATCTTATCTATGAATTAAATCAACTCCATGAATGGAGGCCTTTGTGAGTGGGAGAGCCCAGTGTCCAGGATACGGGTCAAAAACGAAAGGGCAAAGAACCCTGAAGATAAATGTCACTTATAGCTAGCCCCCCAATTTCGAGTAAAGGGAGTGGTGGAAAACATCCATAACTCATGGCTTGATTGCATGGATCCAGCTACTCAGCAGTGAGGACATTTCATGACCAGTCTCCATCTTGCCTCCAGTTGGTCAGCGTGACCTTGGCTGAGCCTCTGGAAGTGTGAGCTGCAAAGCCTCTGGTCCACTGAAAAGCTCTCTCCCATCCCCACAGAGGAAAATAGCTGACCTTCACCCTTTGAAATTACCTGTTCCTGCTCTTGGCTCAGTGCTGTTTCCCCTGCACTGCCTCCCAGCATCCTGACATTCCCATTCACAGGTGCTCTCACCAGCCTCATTTCCTGCCTCTTTGAAAAGGTCTCTCTGACCACCTCTGAATCAAAAATAACAATGCTAAATTACACTTATCCTAACATGGTGACAATCTCGACTAATCTGAGCCCGATCCCCTGAAGGCTTGAATAGGTGGATTTTCGTGGGCTGTCATCACATTCCATTTTCCAAAGGGGAATCATTCCCTCTTGTGGAACCATTTGCAACTATTTTGCTCTGCAAAAATCCCACAAAGTCACAAAACAATGTCAACAAGTACTTTCTTATCCCTGGCTACCCATGTCAGAATCATAGCTGAGGTGCTACCGCTAGATGTTTGAACTTATTGGCAATGCCCTTGACATCGGTGCTGCTGGAATAATTCCAGCAAGGAGGCTCCCTGGTTTGGGAAACTTGCTTCTGGGTGCAGTGGGTGTCACTTCCTTTCCCTGCCTTTCTCTCCAAACTTCCCGATCCAGATCTCCAAACGTGATGTCAGAATCTATACCTGGCCCAGATATTCTTAACTTTGCACCAGGCCCTCACCCAAATGGTTCATTCCGCCTTCCATGACTCATCTCACTTCCGTGGATTCCTGTAACTTCCAACCGGTTTTCTCTTCTACGTGGAACTTAAAGTGCGTTTTCTCCTCCTGAAGCTGCCTTCGGGCCACTTCTGGAATTACCTATTTCTTTTTCAACTCTGCCCATCAGCATACTGCTAACTGATTGCTCCCCAAACTGCAGCTTGGCTAGAGGCTCCTTTTTGAACACCTCTCTCTCAAAGCCAAAGCAGAAGAAAAGGGATGTTTAAACATTCCTGGGGATTTGGAGAACAGAGAGGAGCCTCCAGCGCTTGGCAGAGCCTATGAGGAAGAGTTGACTAAGGCTCAGTTGGTTCCTGAAGGAAGGCAGGCCGTGGCACTGGGTGCTGGCTCGAGAAGTAATTGTAGTTTACATGCTGGCTAATGACCTGGCATTATAGGCTGCATTCTGCTACTCAGCATCTGCTTCTAGAAAATTCTCTAGCAGCCAGGGTTTGTAGATACCTGCAGCCTACATTCCAGAAAGAATGCCCTGTACCGATAGCAGACCATGCAAATGTAGCTTTATGAATTACCTATGATTTTTAAAAACTATCATAAATTCAATTTTTGAGCAAATAGAAGGCAACAGAGCATGCAGTACAATGGGCAGGCCTCAGAGTCAGGCCAAACTGGATTCAAATTCTGGCTCAGAGACTTAGCAAATATTTGTGTGGCCCTGGACAAATTATTTTAATTCTGTAAAATCTCAATTTCCTCATCAGGAAAATGTGAATAAAAATAACAAGTATTTTACAGAGTTGTATAGATTACTTAAAAGTGAAAAGCAACAATAAAAACTGAGTTAACATCGAAAGAGAATTTATTCTGTGCCAGGCTCTACTCTCAGGCACTCTAGTGAATCATTTTGTCCTTCTCCTTACCCTAAGAGGTTACTATTAATTATTATTAATATTGGCTCTATCATTCCTCTCATCTTACGGATGAGGAAACCGAGCCGCAGAGAGATGAAGTAACTTAACTTACCCAGCATCCAGGAACAGCCTCAGGCGCTGACAATGTGGGGGCAGGGGTGGGGGGGACAGCAGGGAACAGCCCCTCCCATACTTGAGGGGCACTGGGACCAGCAGGGGCCCTTAGTCTTCATTTCTTTACACCTCTTAGTTTACCACCCTTGCTGGGGGAGACCAGATGGGCAAGCTGCTCAGAGACTTGTGCCTACCACGTCGTCCCAGAGCCCGGGGCCAGGCCCAGATTCAAGGTGTCTCATCTCGCAGGTTCTGCCTACAGGCCACGAGGTCGCTCTTGCACATCACAGCATGATTCTAGACAACTCAAATTTGTGTACAGAGATGAGGCCCTGCAGAAATGTTTGCTCAGGACCACACAGCCTCGGGCAGCCCTGCCAGGTCCCACTCCTAAGAAGCAGCGGGTCTGGACCAGGAACTGGGGGCCGTCTGCCTCCAGCCCCTGACTCTCTGGGTGCAGGACCGGCTCACAGCAAACACACAATACAGTGAGTTATTATTAGATTTGAAATGCCTTGAGGAATTTGAGCTCAAAGGAATCCCTGGTAAAGCAAATTTGTAAAATAAATGTGGTTTTTGCCTCTGTTCTGAAGTCTTAATTCAAGCTTTATAAAAGGAAGCCCACTTGTAAATAATTAGGGATAAGAGCTGTTGACTGAGCCAGGGGTTTTTCTTCCCAGGCTTTCGGGCTTTCAGCGAGAGGAGAAAGGCTGGACGATGGAGAATGTGTCTGGTCTTTGCCTGGGTTCCCGGTAGAGAATGTCCCCCTGAGACGAGTATCTGTTATCCACGCTGGGCCTCTGGGACCCCACTGGAGCTTATGCTAATGAGGTGACTCCTGGTGAGCTCCCAGATAGTTTCAGGACCGCATCTGGCCATGCCAGAAAGACCACCCAGGTGATTTGAGGATGGGGGCAGGGGGTGGAGGAGAACCCAGAGCCTGACTTCAATCACAAGACAGGTGATAGGATCAATCGTACCTACATAATAAAAGCCCCATAAAAATTCTGGACACAAAGGCTCCGTTGGGCTTTCCCTGGTGCTGATCATATGTGGACGTGTCCAGCAGAGGATGTATCCTGATAGACCTCCGATGCCTCATGTTTGGGACCCCTCCAGACTTTATCATAGGCACCTCTTCATTTGGCTGGTCTCACTTTGTAGAATCAAATGGTCATTAGAAAGAGAGCACTCCCCCGACAGTCTCGTAAGGGACTGAAACTGCAGTGGTAATGGAAAGCCCCCAGATTTGTAGCCAGCTGGTCAGAAGTGTGGGTGGCCAGGGAACCCCGGAGATCGTGACTGGGGTGTGACGTGAGAGGCGTCTTGTGGGGGACTGTGCCCCAACCTTCGACTTCTGTACTAACTCTGTGAAGCTACACCAGGGCAGGGCAGGGATGAAAAGGGCGATGGGACAGTATGACCTTGTGTTTTGTTTTCAAGGACCCTCTCCCTCTATCTTGGCCTTTCCACGTATTGTCCTTTATCCCCCACTCACCACCCCGCCCCTGCCCCAGCTCACAGGTCATGTTTGAAACACAGCAACGTCCTCTCCAAGACCTCCAAGCGTTTTCTCATTCATAAGCCTCCATGGTTATCTGCTGACGAATGGAGGGGGAGGGAAAAGTAAGCAAATTAAAACAATCACCATGATACATCCCATACCTGCATTTATACTCTCCTCCAAGGACCTCAAATATTTGACACAGGTATCCTCAAGGCATTTAAAACATGATGAAGTTTGTCTTCTCTGAGAATAGTTTAGGCTAGGGGACCTTCTTTCCAAGAGCCTATGGTCCTCAGAGGCTTGGGATGCAGCAGAAAGAGCATCACATTGGAGACAAATGCCTGAGCCTCCATCCCCCTGGAGGGTGAGCCAGGCAAGAGAGGCCTGGGCTCCTTGGGCCCCATCCTCATCTTCTGGGGTTCAGAACAGGGCTCAAACTCAATGGGAGGATGAGTGGAGTGTAAAACTGCAATTGGAGGAGAAACCCAATCAAACAGGCTGGAGGAAGACTCAGATCCAATGGGCACACCATTGTCAAAGCTCACTCTAGGGGCCCAGGCCAGCAAATGACATCAGATCCTATTGCTCTGCGCTTCTCACATACATCCCAGGTGAAGACTGCTAGACCAGGAAGGGAGGAGAGGCCAAGGGCTTCAGCACGTCCAGCTGGCTGTGGCAGATGAGGTCTGACAGGAGGGTCCTCCTGCTGGAAGGTATCTCGAACAAGTAGCATCTGCCAGTCACCACACCTTGTAAAGTGGTAGCACCCTGACACTTCAAACTTACTGCTGACTTGAATCAACTGAGGGCATTTGAATGAACCTACAATGTAGGAGAGGACACAGGGGTCCATCTAAGGAGCCAAGCCATAATGATGCCTCCTAGTTCAGGGCTGAGGAGGGAAGAAGTAATAAAGAGGGAAAACCTAGTGTCTCTTTCACCCTCCCACCTTCCCTCAACACCATCCTGTCTTGTCTACTTGCTGTTGTAGAGTTCTTTTTTTTTTATTATTCTTATGTTAATCCCCATACATTACATCATTAGTTTTAGATGAAGTGTTCCATGATTCATTGTTTGTGCATAACACCCAGTGCTCCATGCAGAATGTGCCCTCCTCAATACCCACCACCAGGCTAACCCATCCTCCCACCCCCCTCCCCTCTAGAACCCTCAGTTTGTTTTTCAGAGTCCGTCGTCTCTCATGGTTCGTCTACCCCTCCGATTTCCCCCGCTTCATTCTTCCCCTCCCGCTACCTTCTTCTTCTTCTTCTTCTTTTTTTCTTAACATATATTGCTTTATTTGTTTCAGAGGTACAGATTCAACAGTCTTGCACAATTCACAGCGCTTACCAGAGCACATACCCTCCCCAGTGTCTATCACCCAGTCTGTAGAGTTCTTTTAAAAAAAAAAGATTCTTTTTTCCACATTGTTTTCCAGTAAACTGAACACTTCAGAGATCTGCAGTCTTTGAATGTTCCTTCAAAGCCCCCTCTGTACCTGTATTTCCCCAAATTCATGATGCCGGCAAATGTTACCTCGACTGAAGCAGATTTTGGTGAGTCCTCATAAATTAAGATTTACAATGAGCAAATCTCATTAAAATGTTCCCACAGCACCCAATTCAAGCCAAATGGACACAAGCCCAATGCTCTTCTCATATAAATCTAAGTCTCCTGTGGACGCAAACATCTATTTTGTCAGAAATTAGGAGGAAAAAGTGATGAATGGGAACTGCTAGAATGCACATCAGAGGCATTTCCACGTATCCGTGATGGCCGCGGGCGACATCGATTGGATAACGACAAGATCTGGTTTGAGTCCAAATGAGAAGCCACTCAGAGGAGGCAGAAGGTAAAAAGGACTACTTAATTTTTATGAACCTGTTGGCTGGTGCTTGATGTTAATATTTCATGATGTCAACCTTGTCTTCTTTCTTATCTTAAACTCAAAATGAAGAACTATGACCGGCTCTGGATTATAATCCTGGTAAGAGCACGCAGCGTTTCCACGGATTCTGCCCCCTCCTCCATACTAGCCTCGTTATTGACAGCACAGCATTTGTTGAACCGTCTTCTGATCCTGTCAAGCTGCTACAAGTTGAATTTTGGAAACATGCAATAATTTCAGGGATTAAAACAAATCATCCCACTGCTAAATATTAGCTCTCTCTTCTTAGGGGACAACATGGCGGGGGTGGGGTGTCTCACTGAGGGACCGAGAATCAATGTAGACAATGGCCTTGCATGAAGCAATCTTGTTCTTTTCCCCTCTGTCTTTCCTCACCATCCCTGGTTTCTGATCTGGTTGCTAGGTCAGCAGAAGGTGAATGGTTTCCTGCGTGGGTGAGACAGAGTTGTTGCAAAATGTGTATCTTGCCTCCACTCACCAACTGGTGCCCCAGCTGTCAGGGGAACGCAGCATATTGAAGGCTATGATTCAGGAAGGAGCACCAGGTGAATTGTATTGTCAAGCACAGTTATTAAATGGTTGAGGCTGCTCAGCAGCTCCTTCCCCATCCAGGTTTCTCTTTTTCTTCAACGTGAATCTATTCCATTGACCGACACTAGACTGAGGATTTGCTAATAAGATCCCAGAGTTTTAAGTTGAAAGGGGACATTTGGACCAGCCCCTACTCTTTAAAGAGGAGGGAGGGATTTAATGTCCAGAGTATGCAGGGCAGTGTGGGATTTTTTTTTTTTTTTTGGTTGAGAGGGGCATGAAGAGGACCCTGATCTCGCCAATGAACTAGTACTGATATTTTCCAAGAAAATGGCGAATGGAATTGTGACCACAAAGAGTACTTATGGTGCGTGAGAAGGAAATATTCAGACCTGACAGTCCTCACATTTAGAGAAATTCACAGTGCCGAAATAATTTGGATGAGTTCTCTAACAATGCCAATGAGCTGCTCCAGTCATAAAGCAATGCAGGGTTGGGGATGATATTTGATGGCTCCTCCTCTTTCTCCCTGGAAGCCTATAGTTTTAATTCATCTTGAACCATGGGTAATCATTGATTCATTTGATGAAAACACATTAACCCAATGTGTGACAGTGTAAGGAAAAGAGCGTGAGTAAAGCATTTTATCTACCTTCAGAAACTTCCAAGCATGCAAACATTGTTTCTCAATGTGAGGAACCCAAATAAATTTATTACAGGGAGGCAGTTTCACCTACAAGGCAATGCCTGGCTGCCACACATAACCCAGTTTCTCCTTTCCTGTTTGGTAAGAACCACTAGTCATCAAAGTCACATAAAATTATTATAAATGGTAGGCATTTATTTTCAGACCCTAAATGATGGGAAGTAGTGGTGAGGCTTGGTCGTGGAACATTTTATGTGTGCAAAGTGCTTTACTGTCATATTTTATGGCCAGTTGGATGCATTAGCCATGTGTGAGGTGGGATGGGCCAGCTTCCATTTCAGAGTCAGGACATGGCAGCGATCACCACACGCATCAATATCTTCTTTGCATTGCCATTTGCCTTGGGGCCTGAGCAAAAGGTTATCACGTTTTTTGATTTCTTGGAATTTGCATCTGCATGTTTCACTTTGGTTCGCCCAGCCTTTTTATAATGGTTCAGATTCAAAACTCGAATTCTGAACTGCACAGGTCACATCCGTGAGCAGCTGCCAAGATGAGCCATGGCGGGCCTGACCCAACCCTCTTAGCCTGCATCATGATCGATAGCCATTACCACACTGCCACAGGAACTCCATTTCATTTGTCCCCATCACTTATCCACCAAGGTCACAGAAATGATCCCTCTTGTCTCCATCCCCCTCCATCACTTTCTTCCAGGTAAGTGACCATCGGGGTCCTTGTTTGCCTATCACCACCCACCCTCTTGGCCCAGGTCCCTCAGGCACTGTAGTCACAATGGAACCACCAGGGACCAGCTCCAGCAAAGAGTGATCAATTCTGCCCCCAACCCCCACTTTCTTCTGACAATCTATGAATAGGACTTTTCATAGGCAGGTGTGAAGGTCTTGTAAACCCTCATTAACTCTTTTGTTTCCTCTTTCCATTCCTTCAGCAAGTATTCCTGAATACTCTGATCACTCTGGGGGTGACCCAGCGATTAAGGGGGACTGGCCCATGCCCATGAGAAGCACACATCCTATCAGGGAACCTAGAAAAGTCGATTACCAGGCAAGGTTGTTGGTTCCATGAGAGTGATGGGACCTGTGGAGCAGAGGAGATGGATACTTGCATCAGGTCTAGTGCTTTAAGGAGAACTGTGCTTTGGAATTAGATTGGAAAGACTAGTGTATCTTTTGCTGGGAGAGAGTTTAAGTCTCTCCAAGGAAGGCCAAGGGTGTGACCCAGGGGAAAGAGAATGGAGAGAGTCTTCACCCTTTAGGCATTAAGGAGGGGAGGGGGAGCCAGGCTTCCTTTGGATTTGCTATGACTCAGGCATTAGTCATGTTCAAGGATAAGAGGCACCTTTGGTTGATCCCTGTAGGATGTCTCTTGACATATGATGGGCAGTTGGGCAAGGTTCAGACCCAGCAAAAATTATTTCCCCCCACAAAAAGTTTAAAAGGACAGGATGAGCTCCTTTAAAAATCACTGCTGACAAACTCCACAGCTAGTCTCAGTGCTACAAGGCTGGGGGGCGGGGGGGGGTGGTGGTGAGCTCAGGAAAGGGAAGCAGGAAACAGCTCTCTGTTTAATTAGGTGTGTGGCCTTAGCCAGTCATTTGACCACTCTGGGCCTCACTGCCTAATTTAACTTACAGGATTAATAGTACCTGCCTTATTCACTCAACAAGTCCGTTGGGAGGATAAAATCTTATAATAAATATGAAAAGTTGAAGATATATAAAAATAAAGCCCATGCCTGTGCCCAGTGTTGTTTCACTGTTCAGTTGCTTCTGCTTCTAGGTTAGTACTCTACTCCTCCACTGCGGAGTGTCTGGGGTGTCCCCTCATTTAGCCCACCCATGGTCAGACATTGCCCCCTCACTCACCATCCCACATCCCTTGATCAACAGCTGCTAATCATATGGCCATGGCTGAGTCACTGCCAGGACTGAACCATGTCATCGCTAACACCATCCAAAGATTCTAATTGCCCTTCACTTTAAGGTCCGTAGACCACATTCCCTAAGTCTATTCTGAGCCCGAGGCCAGTGGAGCGTGCCCAGAGAGGAAAGCGTTTGTCGCTGAACACCACAGGCCAGAGCTATCCTCCTGCATCCCATAGTATTCTGCTAGCTGAAGCATATCTGTCTTTCTTCCTGAAGATGATTTTCTGGTGCTCCCGTTGCATGGGCTTGGGCCTGTTTCGACAATAGTGATGGAAGCACTCCCCCTATTCCTTCCACGCTCTTGTCTGTCCTTGGGCAGGGATATGCACGGAATCTAAACCAACTGCCCCTTTACAGGACCATATGACCTTGACGGTGCCCGGACCAGCTGAGCTAACTGCCTAGCACTTTACTAGCTAAGTGCTCAGTAAATGCTTGTCAAATGAATGACTGGGCCTTGTTATGGGCTGAATGGTGTCTCCCCCCAAATTTATATGTTCAAGTCCTAACCTCCAGTACCTCAGGATGTAATTGTATTTGGAGTAAGGTCTTTAGACTTAATCAGATTAAAATGTGCTCTTTCGGGTGGGCCCTCATCCAGTATGACTGGTATCCTTACAAGAAGAGGAGATTTGGATGCACAACACGCGTGCGTGCACAGAGGTAAAATCATGTGAAGACAGGGAGAAGACAGCTGTCCGCAAGCCAAGGAGAGAGGCCTCAGAAGAAACCAACCCTGCCAGTACCCTGATCTTGGACTTCCAGCCTTCAGAACCGTGAGAAAATAAAGTTCTGTTGTGGAAGCCGCTCAGCCTATGGCATTTTGTGATGGTGGCCCCAGCAAACAAATACCAGCCTGATTAAGAACATGGAAAAATAGTCATCACCACAGAGTGGCAAGTCAGTTGTCGTGTGGAGCTAACATGATTTGCCTGAAGTGGAGAACATGTTTGGGGGTCCACCCTTCATTCTGGGACAACTCTATGGGCCCACTGGCAGGCCTCAAAATGAATAACCAATAGCGTGGAAAACAGACTTGCCTAACAGTACGGATGGGACGGGCTGCTCTCTGGGTATTTAGGAGATCTCTCTGTGTTACATTACAAGCAGATATTATTTTTCCATTTTACAGAAAGGGGTCTTGGGTTATACAACGGATCTGCAGTCAATTTAGAAAGGAATCACGGCTGCACATTTTCTAACCGCAACACGCCCTCGCTGATCTTTGCTCCCTCTCCTTTCTCATTTCTGCTTGCTTTTTAGCAAACCTTAGAGTGTACACATAGCTATATAGCTATTTGGAAAGTGGGGAAGAATTGGAGGGGAAAGCCAATATTTAGCAATAGAAAAAAAATTGCAAAAGCATCTTTGTCGACGTAAGGCAAAAGCAGAGAGCTCAATACTCAGTTGATAATTAGTCAGGTAATTAGATTATCCCAAGCCTCTGCTTACAGCTCTGAAGCTGGATTAAACAGAAGTAAACTACAATGAGTATCGAAGAGACTGTCCCCTGGGGTACCGAGGACAGAATGAAGCCTGCATATTGAATAGATGATCAGAAGAGATGCTCAGACCCCAGAGGAGATAAAGGCTCTGCCCTTTACCGACACGCAGGCTTTGCAGGTTGCCGGCCCTCCCTCCCACACAGGGAGCCTGGCGCCTGTGTCTGCTCTCTGCCCCGCTCTCGGTTTCTCTCCTAGGGTGAGGACACCAAACGGCTCTTTCCAGCACCTGCCTGACATGGCCCTGACGTGGCCTCTGTCACCAGGACCCTGCTTGTTCTCCTATTGGTCCCTCATTCATCAACAAGACTTACGGAGCACCTGCTTTGTGCATGGCTGTAAAGAGATCAAGCTCCATTCTGCAAGGCTGGAGGTGAGGGAGAATTTCCACACAGGCTGGCAAGACTGGACCCTGTGGCTTCGCCCTCATCCCTGGAGATCCAGCTTCCTCGGTGGCTCCTCTCTGTGATCACTCCTGCCACTCCCAACCCTCACTTCCCTGCTCTGCCCCTGCTTCTTACGTGTACCCCAGTTCTCACACAGCTCTCCGGGCCACCCTGGGTCAGATCCTGGACTCCCCTATCCAAAATCTTTCTGAGCTTTCCCAAATCACTCAGTAGCTGAAAAGGCCCTGCCCAGTCTTTCTTCCCTGTTTTCTCTTTGATTTTACCCCCTGCACCTCTCTTCCTTTCTCTCTGGTTCCAGGATGCCTTTCTGCCCTGTGAATGCTCCAGGCACGTTCCTGCCTCAGGACTTTTTCACCTGCCCTTCCTTCTGCCTACAACACCTCTCTTGCCAGGTGGTCTCATGACTCACTCCTTCCCTTCCCTCGGGGCTTCGCTCAAATTCACATTCTCGTGAGACCCCCGTGTGGCTTTCCACAGCCCTCTGCAAGCCGGTGAGCAGGAAATGGGAAACCACTCTCCGTACAGCGTGAGAACTTTCACTTGCTTCTCTCGCCCCCCATAACTGGTATACTTTAGCATACAGTCATGATCATCTTCACAGAAAAGGTTTTTTTTTTTAAATATATTTTGTTTTTATTAGTTTTGCCAAGGAGAGCTCATACTCTTAGCATCCTTGACTTTATACAGCTTCAGGTTACCAAAAAAATGTGCACTGGAATCCTATATTTTTAAAATTTTTTAAAGGTTTATTTATTTATATTTAGAGAGAAGGAGAGAAGGAGGGGGAGGGGCAAAGGGAGAGAGAGTCTTAAGCAGAGTGCCCATTCAGCGCAGAGTCCCAGAGCCTGAAGCGGCGCTCGATTCCACGACCCTGAGATCAGGACCTGAGCCAAAACCAAGAGTCAGACGCTCAACCGACTGCACCACCCCGGTGCCCCTGGAATCCTATTTGTATAATGTTCATCTGTCTGTGTATATATACTTACTTTTTCATATATTTTTATATTTTGTTTATATATTTATATGTGTATGTATATACATATTTATAAAGAATGAAATATACCAATATGCTAATATTTGAGGGTGGTGAAAAGAATATGATTTTTCTTTGACTGTATTTTCCACAGTGAGCATATATTATGCATCTGGGAAGAAAAATACCAGCACGTTTTCTTATTTTTTAAAGAAAAATTACTTGTATTCCTCGGGCACATGCTTACTACTAAAGGTCACTCTTCGCATCCAGGAAAACACCAAAATTATCCCCTTGAGGTGTGACTGTTCCTTTTACTTTGTGATTTTAGCTTTTCCATCCGACTTAATAAACCAAATAAAGGCAATCTGAAATAGCAGTACTGAGTCCTCATGTTTCTATTTACCCTGAACATAAGCCAAGCCTCAGGCTGATGTGGGCATGGTGGGTCAATGATGCCACTTTGTTCCATCACTTCCTTGAGAAATTGTTTGGGGCGTCAAAGCTGCCTGTGGAGTCTTAGAACACTTGTCAGACTGGATCCCCTGCCTCGGTGCAGCCACAGTTCTCTTCATTGCTTCCTCTCCTCTCTCCTCTCGAGGGGATATCTGTGATTGCCATCTGACCCTCCCTGCGCATCTGAACCCTGGGTCAGCATGTTCCCTGCTGCTCTGTAAGTGACATCCCCTTCGTCCCCAAACCAGCGGTAGAATTCTTGAGATGGAGACATAATCGTTTCTTTCATCCACCATATACTCCTTAAATGCTTCGTCTTTTGTCTAAAAGGTCTCTGTTTTTTGTCTTGCTCTCTGTGTTCATGCACTGACTTTAAATGTCATTTTAGGAAATTGATTACAGACATCACAATGTTCAGGGGCCAGCTCTCCAGCAGGTGCCCTGACCTGGCCCTCCCTAACAGAGGTAAGATGGGTTCTTCCTTTTGGGGGTTGCTCCCAGTCTTTCCAGAACACATCTTTCAACAAATGAAATCTCTGCTCACTGTGGTTTAGAGAACATACAACAATCTCCCTTCCTTGATGTTCAGGACCCATGATCATCTGGTCCCTTCCCGTCTTTCCAACCTAATCTACCATGAATACCCTCTATGAGCCCTCTCAGGAACAAAACCTTTCTCTTTGTTGTGCTCTGTATTTCTATGCTTTTGCCCAGCTCTGGAACCTCCTCCATGATCTGCTCTACTCATTTGAATCCCATCCATCCTTCAAGTCCTCACTCAGATGTTATTTAGCTTGTGATGCCCTGTGTCCATCCCGGCTCACGGTGACCTTCCCTATTCATTTGGAAGTTCTCACATAATTTGAGGATATGCATAAATAAAAAATGATGATCTCACAATGCCAAATAAGAAGAGTTGAGCCCAGATGTCTGACGGTCTGCTTTCTATGCGCCAAGAAAATGAAAAAAGGAATATAAAAGTAGGAAAATTTTCTCTTGGGACTGGAACCCAGGAATAGATGTTATTTACATGCCAGAAACTATATACGCTTACGATGCCATTGGTGTACCCATCAGACATAGTGCAGGTATAGAACCAAACCAAAAAAAAAGACGGCCTTGCATCTTTCCCTCACAAGTCAGGGAGGAGCCTTGGAGAAGTTAGTGGGGGAGACATCAGCAGAAACCCTTACTAGAAAGAGTAAGACCTGGTAATAGTATACATTTATATCAACCTTCTCTCATACATAAGAAATGAAAGGAGTGTCCTCCAGCAAACAGATGGAGAACATTTACTCACTTTCTTCCTGGGGAAAAAAGAAAAAACAATTTTAGTCAAGGAGAGCATTCTGCAACAAAGAAGTAGACTATAACCCTCAAAAGAGACATGAAGATGATAACATTTGGACAAGAGTCATCATGAGAAACAGAACTGTATTGCAGAAACAATCTGCCAGCCCCCACACGGCCACACCGGGTTCCGCAGATAATCCGTAAGGAAAGAAGCTCCTTTTGGTCCCAGGCAATGAGTGTCTGGCCTTGGGCTCTTCCCCGTGGGGAGTTTTGGAAAGGACACAGGAGTTATCCGTTCCACATACAAACTTAAGCTAATCCCCTATTTTCAACCCCCCTTCTCATTCCACCCTCTGACGTATTTGCCCTGTCGTGGCCCAGGGTTTCTCTGGGCCATGTCAGCTTCATCCTTGACCCACGGTGCAGGTGGTAGTCTCTTCCGGCTTCCCATCCTCTGGGAATTTAGTGCAATTTCATGTGCTTGGATTCTCCTTTCCATGATATGAATTGCTGAAGGCTCCAACTTTTCTATGGCTCTACCATCATTTATTGAGGTATCAAAAATGAAAATAGATGTGTGTTCAGTCTGTCAATCTCATCTGAGAGGCTCTCAAAGTTTTATTCAATTCTTCCCAAGTCACTTTATAGATTTAATGAAATTTTAATCAAATTACAAGTAGAGTATTTCAACAAAATAATTTCAAGTTTATTTGGAAGACAATATGGTAGACCAAGCAAGATGATTCTGAAACACAGGAATTATGAGAGAATGGGCTCATAGGCCAGATATTAGAATATTTGGCTACAAGAAATAAAGCAGAATGATTTTTAGTAGACTGGCAGATCAGTGGAACAGAAAAGAAAAAACAAAATGCAGGCCTAGTTATATGCATGAATTTAATTTGTGATTAAGATACTGTTTCAAATCTAGCTAGGGGGAAAAATTAAGGCTGATGATGACAAACTGGGTGAATCATTTGGAATGGAGATAAAACCAGACTTTACTCTGTATGATGCCGTAGAATATATTTCAAATGCGCTAAAGAGTTAGCTGTTTAAGAGAGAATGAAAAACAATAACAGAACAAGATAAATTAAAATTCAGCCGATCTTGGGTGGGAAAGACATTAATAACACAAAAGAGGAGAAGGAATCCCAAAGCAAAAGAACCAATAGTACTAATTACATAAAAATGGAAAATTTCTATAAGCTTAAAACAAAAGCTTTTAAAAGACATAAATAAATTAGATAAAATATCTGCATTCTATATGACACACAAAGGGATAATAAGATTAGTATATACAGACCTTTTAAAATCAATAAGAAAACTATGAGCCCCCTGTGAGAACAACGGGGTAAAGACACAAATACACAATTTACAAAAGAAGAAACAGAAATGACCAATTAATAAGAAACCATGTTCAGGGCGCCTGGGTGGCTCAGTTGGTTAAGCGACTGCCTTCGGCTCAGGTCATGATCCTGGAGTCCTGGGATCGAGTCCCGCATCGGGCTCCCTGCTCAGCAGGGAGTCTGCTTCTCCCTCTGACCCTCCCCCCCTCATGCTCTCTCTATCTCATTCTCTCTCTCAAATAAATAAATAAAATCTTTAAAAAATAAAAAAAAAAAAAATTAAAAAAAAAAAAAAAAAACCATGTTCAACCTCTCTACTAAGCAAAGAAACAAAAATTAAAACAAGATATTTTTAACCACCAAATCGGCAAACATTTTTAAAGCAGCAACACCCAGGACTGGTTAGAGATGCAGTAAATAGGGTACCTATTGGTGTGTGTGTAAATTCCTATAGCTTTTTTGAAGAGAAGAAACATAGGGGCTCTAACCTTGCATGTGTATTTTTTAATCCTATAATATATTTATATTTTGGGGTCCATTACACCTACGTCTAGGAAATTCTCCTAGGGTAATTTTTATAGATGTGCCCAAAAATGTGTGCACAGAGACAGAGACACTGAATATTATTTGTAATAGCCAACGGTTTCCATCCACATAATGTGCAAAAAGATCTGTTCAATTAATTATTGTGCATCCAAATGATGGAATACCCCATATTAATCAGATAATTTTAAATACTATTTCATGACTTTGGGACATGTTATCAGTAGAGTAGATGAAAAGGCACATTTAAATATGTATAATATGATCCTGGCTTTGTAAAAAGAAATTTGAACACATTAACACGTTAAAAAAAAAAAATAGCAACTGTACCAAATGTTAATGGTGATCATCTCTGAGTGGTAGCATATGGGTGATTTAAATTTTTTTCCTTATATTTTTATATATTTTCCAAGTTTCCCATAATAAACATATGTCATCTTTATAAACAGAAAACTTCTTTTTTAATATAATGATTTTCTTAACCGGATTTCAAATTCCTCAAAGACTTTTTTTTTTTAATGGAACACATCATCCACAGTACCATAGTTCCAGTGATGTTCAGGCCCATGATGTTATTTCAAATGCAGTGGATAATAAAATTTTTGTTTACCTTTTAAAAAAAAAAAGTGGCATATCTTTATAATATTGGATCATCATCTGTTTTTCACATGGGCTTGTGATAAATACGGCCGTAGCTCTGTGAGCAGCAGAGAACAAACCCGTTGTCTGAAAGGGTTAATTTCAGGCACCCTGGCCACCTGTTCAGCTTTCATTTCAAAGGCCTCCGAGGCTCACCAGCTCAGGAAAGGGATTTTTGCTTTACAGTTGGATATATACACAAAGGCAGAGCCAATGCAAATAAGAAATTCCCGGTCCACAAATAAACATTTCTTAAGCAACCCAGACAGTGAAATGGATGAGAGCCTTCTCTCCCAGAACTTTTTTGTAATTACATTTTTATTGACTTTTCGGAGGAAATGAAAAAGGCTACCATTTAATTGAAGAAAAGAAATAGAAGTGATAAACCAAGCCAGGAAAAGTCTTGAGGAAATGTATACGTAAGGTAAAATAAGTCTAATATGGAAATCTATTATATTATGTTGAAGTTATATAATTAACTACACATGCTGGTTTGGTTGCGGAAAGAGCAGGTGCGGTGCTGGGATATGGAGCTAATGGGAGGGCTCAGGTCTCTTTCCAAATTTGTACATCTTCTGGGTATTTTAAATGCTCAATTTCAAAAGCAGTTATCAGTACTGAATTCTGAATTCCACATGAAGGAATTGTGAAGAAGGGTGGAGTGTGTGTGTGTGTGTGTGTGTGTGTGTGTGTGTTAACACAGCATTTAACAAGTTGTCTCATGACGACCTTGCAGCCAAGATGATGAATTAATTACTTGGTGAACATACATACACACATACATAAATATTCTCCAAATGATCAGTAGATGGAGGCCCCTCTACAGTGAAGTGGTCACATACATTGCATTTTCGACATAATCATTAATGTAGTTTGAATTAGCAACTCCAAAAGGCTAACCAGAATTATGAGTGGAGGTCAGAGAGGAAGGTGGTGGGCCTTCAACTTACACATGTCCTGCACCCTAATATTTAAGTAGGCCTGCTCTTCACCCCCTTACACACCTATGCTTTGGGTAATCAGACAGTGTTCTGGGTGGGAGCGTATCATACCTCTCAGATACTGGGGTAGAAAAAAGGTTAAGACTGGCTGACATTGATAAAAATAGAAAAGGTAAACTCATCTAATCTTTGCATAAATTACAGCTAATATTTTGATGACAGATTTATGCCATAAGCTTATCTTGACATGATGAAATGAAGAGATGAATATAACAAGAAAATATCTAATAGGGATAAAAGTTAGGCCCTGACCCTGGGCCCAAAGGTCAATGGCAGAAACACAGGGAGAGGTGGATATCGTTAAGTAGTGGTTCCTTGTGAAAAGTGCCCAGGGGGTTCAGGTACTGTGGTGCTAACCAGAAATTCAGTCCTAAGCTCCATACATGAACTTAACAGAGTTTAGAATGGACACATTGGCACACTCTCTTCTGCCCTGGCCAGAGTACAACCAGAGGGCTGCTTCTGGTTCTCTGGGTGCCATCTTTCAAGGGGATACAGACCAACAGGACTGGGTTAGAAGAGAGTGAGAGAATGCTGATAGGTCTTAAGCCACAAAACAAGAGGAAAGGAATGACCTGGGAGGCAGTGGGAGGGCATGGGTTGTCTTAAAAGTTTAGGAGACTCCCTGTCCAGATTGGTCAGGGTCCCATCCTCCATGCTTTTATATCATAGCGTGCAAGTTTCTACATGGTTCTAATATGGTAGAAATTTAGATTAATTTCCTCCCACAGGATTGTAGGCTCTGTGAGGACAGAGACTGTGCCTTATGTTCCTTGTCTCAGCATAAATAGAATCTCAATAAATGTTTGTTGACCAGGAAGAAAAGGCATTAGACTTTTGTCTGGCTCCTAGAGGTAGGTAGCACTGTGACCAGTAGTTGGAAGCTGTAACAAGACAGATTGCAGCTCAATACAAGGAGCTGTTAGACGAGGGGTTGAATGAGATGAGACAAGGAAGGAATGCCTTCAACCACAGACTGAAGGACCACTTAGCGAGCAAAGAGGACTTCAGTATTCAGATGGGAAGTTGGAGAATGATCTGTAAGATGGCACTTTCTGAGCCTGTGACTTGTGAATCACTCATGAGAGCACGCCATTCTTTTAAAAGACAACGTGCTGCCAAGAAGAGCTAAAGTGCTTCCAGAAACAGGTGGGGGCCCATTCTGGTTTCTTCTGCCAGAACTTCATGGAGAAGCCATAGGTCCAAATCCTGAGGTGCAAGGTCAGATGAAGAAGGAGCACCATATAGTTAAGAGCCTACAATGACATGTCTTTTTCTTGTTGACAGGTCTTCATTCTACCAGGTAGTTATCCTAACTCTCCCTTTGACCTCACGTGTTCCCAACTCAGATTGCCTAACTTGAGCTGATCTCCCTTCTCTTCCCTTCCATTGGCCTCAGTCACAAAGTTTCCAAACTGGGCGGCTCACTCACTCTTGACTTGTAATTCTTCCATGTCTCCATTCTGGAGGCTTCATAGCACGCTATGGACTGGGTCACAGTGGGAAGGACCACAGAGGGGCTATTTCACTTAGCTCCCTGGCCTCAAGTGCGTGGGAGCTGGGGGCACAGGAAGTGGTCCTGGCAGAAGGCAGGTGCATGCTGGTTTGTAGTTCTCAGCTCCCTCAGGGCTAGGCAGCAGCTGTGGGGATGCTTCTCTGTGCACAGCCTGCGTGACCTTGTGTGGAGCAGCATCCCTGACTCTGGGCACCCAGGGCAGACAGTAGCCCAAAGGGAAGAGCCAAAGTGGGGGTGGGCCACCAGATGGCACCAGGAGCTTCCCAGGTGGTGGC